>NC_050071.1:37324458-37638414 GCF_009764565.3 Dermochelys coriacea
CAGAGACACTCCTCTGAGAGCCCTCCACAACTCCTACCTATTGGTGACTTTGGAGGGGAAGAACTATGATGTTTTTACTTCCTCTAAATGCCAGCTAATATCTTGCCTCCTACACAGTCCCCTTCATCTGGCCACATCCAGTGCATTTAAGATGAATTTGACATACCGTAGCTTAAGGCTTCAGTCAACTCCTGACTTGAGCTTTTTTTGTAATCTAGGGAATTGCCTAACTCCCCACAGCTGGGCCAATCCTGGTATGCAATACAGTTTGTGCATCCCTGTCGTGAGGGCAGGCAGTTGTGATCCTTCCTCTAAGAAAGTACCCCTAAATGAAATATTAAGGCATGTAAACCTCATGGCAGATGTTAACAAACAAACATGGTTTTCTTGTTAATATTTTGATTAGACATGCAAAGTCAAAGTCCTTTGCAAGAAATCTGTAAAGGCTATTTGAATCAGAGGTCTGCCACCACCACAAGTCACTTAGAAATGTGCTTCTTCTTTAAGAAGTGATGGTGTAATAATGAAATCTTGTTACTCAATAGGTCTGCTCCCTTGGTGCATTTAGAGTGAGCAACTCACTCTAATGACAAAGTGAAAATGGTATAATTCCTGTTCCTGCTAAGGAGCCAACAGGTATGGCACAGGGAGCTAGATGCTATTCCTTTCTGTGCATGATAGGTTGCTAACTAAGTTTCAGTTGCAAGGTCAAATTTTGAGTTCAATAACACTGCACAGACTTTTGAGCCTGCAAAATCTTTATTACTGTTTATGATGGATGATCCAGGAACAAAAAGTTCTGAATTTCTGATGCAGACTAATTCTATTGGGCTGGCAGCAAATTACCTTGTTACTTGCTAACTGAACAAAATGGACTAAGAGCCACAGAAAGATAAAGGAGGCAGGGAGAAGTGAAACCCCACCCTCTCAGCGACCAGCAGCACAGGCAAGCCATGTTGGGAGAAATTAATTACATTACATTAATTACACAAACTGCATCCCTGTGAGAGAAGTCATGCACTCATGTAATAGTCTTTCTGGAGCAATGCTCCTCCATACCACTGGGTGTTCGTTTACCCCTTCTCAGGTGCCGATAGGTGTGAAGTTAGGGAGACAGACAAGGAATGGGTGGAGCTAGAGCAAAGGCTCCACCTTCTATTCACCACCCAGAGTGCCCAAGTCAGCACAGTGGGGAGAGAGATAGGCTCAGTTCAACAAAGGGACTCACTTGGATGCAATTTTTAAGCACCTAGGCACCCCAGTGAAATCCATAAATCCTGGATTTAGATGTCTAGGTTCCCAGTATGATGCAAGGGAAAGAGAGAGGCACCAGAGAATGGGATCCACAAAAGCCAGCATACTAGGCCGGGAGCTGCCCATGCTAATCAATAGAAATGCCATTGGGAGGAGGGTATCCTTAGCTTCACCCCCTCACTGATTTAGGTGCCTAAAGCCTGGTCTACACTAAGCAATTACTTCAGTATAACTAAGTTGCCCAGGGTCCTGTGTCCTAACCTCTGGTGTAGACAGCACTAGGTCAATGGGAGAATTCTCCTGTTGGTCTACCTATTGCCTCTCGTGGGATGGCTTACCTATGCTGATGGGACAACCCCTCCTGTTGGCATAGGCAGTGTCATCACTGAAGTGGTGCAGCTGCTCCATTGTAGCATTTTAAGTGTAGACAAGCCCTAAGTCTGGGCTAGAGGGTTCTCTGCTTATGATTCACAGCTGGGAACCCTTCTCCTGGAGTCAGGTGCCTATGCTGTTTCTTGAAAGAATGACAGTGGCAACATGCTGAACTTCCCACAAAATAGAAGAGGATGTTGGAGATCCTGATTCAATTCCTACTTCTGCCTCATAAGGCATTTGAGCAAATCACCCTAGGAAACATTGATAAACCAAACTATAGCATTTTAGAGGAACATCTTATACTGATTAAAATTGCACTGTGCATACACTTGATCTTCTATGATTTGAGTCCTCAAACTTTTGTGAGCAAGAACTTCATTATCTTAGTGTAATCTTTAAGGTAAAATGACCAATAGCTTTTTTATTTACCCCTGACATAAAAGGAGTACATTAGTCCTTTACTTTTGAAGTGCAGGGTACTGCATTGCGATCTTATTTCATGTGCCTGGTCACAGCTCTTTAGAAAGGTTTGTGGTGTCTTTGCACTTCATTTTTTACTCTCAAGAACCAGATTGATAATGCTTTGGTTAAGTTATGACACCTAGTCATGATGGTAAAGAAGGAAAACTAATGCCTTATTTTACATGGCTTAAATTTTCCCTGCGATAACACCACACCATGCAACTACAAAGGGTGAAATTCCCCCCTTATGTAAAGGGTTATGTACTACAAAAACAACAACAAAAAATCCCAAGCTACACACTTAAACTTTCAACATAAGATTTAATTGGGACTTACTTAGATCTTGCACAGGCCTCGTGCTAGCCATCTTTGCAGTGGTTAATATCATCCAAAGTCCAAACAAGTTTCTGTTTTCCAAGCAAGCATAACGGTCATCTAGTTCCCATAACTCCCGCTGGCTGCTGTGTACTCAACTCTTTAACACCACATATTAGACATTTCATAGCCAATTAAAAGGCATACATATTCTTGTGACTTCTTGTATGTTTAATACCACAGAGGTAATCATCAACTAGTGCACTAGCTAATTATGCATCTGAAGTTATAAGCTAGTCTTTTCTGCAACTGGGACAAATCTTGATCTCAATGCCTGATTCAAGTAGCTATATGGGGCTCTGCTTTAGCACACATTTGCCCAGAGGGAGAACACTTGCTTCCCCAGGGCTATGGAGCAGCTCCAAAGAAGTCCAATGGCTGGATGGAACAGCATCTGAAAATATTTAATGCTGCTACCCTGCATTGGATCTCCATTCCTGACCCTATATTCTTCACCCACCTCCACAACCAGCTGTACCCACATGCACTGGAAGTGCAACTGGTTCCATTGCTCTCCACTCCCCAATCATGAAGGAGAAAGGCCTCTTATTGCATATTACACCTTTTGACTGATCAAGCGTTTTAAAAAAAGGTGAGACATATATACAGAAGAATATAGTGACTATAAACACCATGTCCCTCCTCCCCCCCCAAAAAAAAACATCCGGGGGAGGGAGAGATTAGCTTTTTTTTTAAATGACATTTTTATTGATAATCTTTACTAAGTGTAGTTGCAGATATATATGGTGATATGTATATATTAGAAGTTATGTTCTTGAAACTTTGGGCACTTATCTCTCTACTGACCATTGTGTATTGTCTTACAATAGAAGTCTATTAACACCTTTTTATAGGATTCATATTGCAGTATCACAAAACTCACTAAACAAACTGAAAATACAGATATTAACAGCCCTCACTAGTTGTCCTATTTTCTTGCTTCCATGGCTTGCCACCTTCAAATATTTTCCATATTGGTGCTAGTGGCACCAGCTGAGAGTTTCTCATGTTACTGCTGAGACCCAAGAAGAAGGAGAAGGGGTATGGATAGTATATGAAAGAAAACACAAAGCAGAGCTAACCACTACCAACAGACCCCTTAACAAGAGTATTCTACAGAATGATATATTCATTAAGTAAGGGTTAGAATATGCCTTTAAAGCACCATCTCCTGTGTATGGGGGTGGGGGACATTGAGAGAATTTCCAGAGCTCCCTGGTTGTGTTAGAGGCAGAAATATTTTGTGATACCCATGAAGGGATGCAGCATACTCTGTCTAGCCCACTCCCCACTGTTAAGCAAGTTAGTCTGATTATGGAGGTTACTGTGATGAGCTAAACTTACTGGAGGCCTCACAAAAGTCCACCCCCACATGTGCCCATGATATACACCACAATCTTGACATAAGTAGAAAATGGGACTGTAGTTATATATTGTATATTCATTGCTACCATACGTTTAATGGAGAAAGGTTTATAAAATTCTACATCCTCTCCCCAGCTTCCCTATTTGTGCCTCTGATTTTCCCCCCCAGGAGTTTTATTTATGTCTTGCTATTTTGACATTGTTACTAAGGAAGTATATGGCTGTCATTTTTCAAATTCTTAAACAATTCAATAAAAATAAAACCTGTTTCCAGTTCTGAACCCCTGGAATAACAGAACTGCTGCTGCAAGATCTAGAGAGGATTGACATACCCTTTGCTGCAGTACTGCTAGAGGTCATGCTACTCATGCTGTTCCAAATTAGGCTGCCCCTACTGTGGCAGCAATTCTAGCCTGAATGCCTGACCAAACTTCCAGAATGAATAGGTTTTAAATGAGCCATGTGGAAATGGTTAGGCCCCGAATTTGGGAAAAGAATGACATGCCTGAGTGGATCACCTCATTTAACTTATTACTATCCTGCAAAAAGGCCAATCATATTTCAAACCAAATTGCTCCCACCTCCATATGTTAGTTTGCCATTCATTTATCAGGTTTCAGAGTAGCAGCCGTGTTAGTCTGTATTCGCAAAAAGAAAAGGAGTACTTGTGGCACCTTAGAGACTAACAAATTTATTAGAGCATAAGCTTTCGTGAGCTACAGCTCACTTCATCGGATGCATTTGGTGGAAAAAACAGAGGAGAGATTTATACACACACACAGAGAACATGAAACAATGGGTTTATCATACACACTGTAAGGAGAGTGATCACTTAAGATAAGCCATCACCAGCAGCAGGGGGGGAAAGGAGGAAAACCTTTCATGGTGACAAGCAAGGTAGGCTAATTCCAGCAGTTAACAAGAATATCAGAGGAACTGTGGGGGGTGAGGTGGGAGGGAGAAATACCATGGGGAAATAGTTTTACTTTGTGTAATGACTCATCCATTCCCAGTCTCTATTCAAGCCTAAGTTAATTGTATCCAGTTTGCAAATTAATTCCAATTCAGCAGTCTCTCCTTGGAGTCTGTTTTTGAAGCTTTTTTGTTGAAGTATAGCCACTCTTAGGTCTGTGATCAAGTGACCAGAGAGATTGAAGTGTTCTCCAACTGGTTTTTGAATGTTATAATTCTTGACGTCTGATTTGTGTCCATTCATTCTTTTACGTAGAGACTGTCCAGTTTGGCCAATGTACATGGCAGAGGGGCATTGCTGGCACATGATGGCATAGATCACATTGGTAGATGCGCAGGTGAACGAGCCTCTGATAGTGTGGCTGATGTGATTAGGCCCTATGATGGTATCCCCTGAATAGATATGTGGACAGAGTTGGCAACGGGCTTTGTTGCAAGGATAGGTTCCTGGGTTAGTGGTTCTGTTGTGTGGTGTGTGGTTGCTGGTGAGTATTTGCTTCAGATTGGGGGGCTGTCTGTAAGCAAGGACTGGTCTGTCTCCCAAGATCTGTGAGAGTGATGGGTCGTCCTTCAGGATAAGTTGTAGATCCTTGATGATGCATTGGAGAGGTTTTAGTTGGGGGCTGAAGGTGATGGCTAGTGGCGTTCTGTTGTTTTCTTTGTTGGGCCTGTCCTGTAGTAGGTGACTTCTGGGTACTCTTCTGGCTCTGTCAATCTGTTTCTTCACTTCAGCAGGTGGGTATTGTAGTTGTAGGAATGCATGATAGAGATCTTGTAGGTGTTTGTCTCTGTCTGAGGGGTTGGAGCAAATGCGGTTATATCGTAGCGCTTGGCTGTAGACAATGGATCGAGTGGTATGATCTGGATGAAAGCTAGAGGCATGTAGGTAGGAATAGCGGTCAGTAGGTTTCCGATATAGGGTGGTGTTTATGTGACCATCGCTTATTAGCACCGTAGTGTCCAGGAAGTGGATCTCTTGTGTGGACTGGTCCAGGCTGAGGTTGATGGTGCGATGGAAATTGTTGAAATCATGGTGGAATTCCTCAAGAGCTTCTTTTCCATGGGTCCAGATGATGAAGATGTCATCAATGTAGCGCAAGTAGAGTAGGGGCATTAGGGGACGAGAGCTGAGGAAGCGTTGTTCTAAGTCAGCCATAAAAATGTTGGCATACTGTGGGGCCATGCGGGTACCCATCGCAGTGCCGCTGATTTGAAGGTATACATTGTCCCCAAATGTGAAATAGTTATGGGTCAGGACAAAGTCACAAAGTTCAGCCACCAGGTTAGCCGTGACAGTATCGGGGATACTGTTCCTGACGGCTTGTAGTCCATCTTTGTGTGGAATGTTGGTGTAGAGGGCTTCTACATCCATAGTGGCTAGGATGGTGTTTTTAGGAAGATCACCAATGGACTGTAGTTTCCTCAGGAAGTCGGTGGTGTCTCGAAGATAGCTGGGAGTGCTGGTAACGAAGGGCCTGAGGAGGGAGTCTACATAGCCAGACAATCCTGCTGTCAGGGTGCCAATGCCTGAGATGATGGGGCGTCCAGGATTTCCAGGTTTATGGATCTTGGGTAGCAGATAGAATACCCCAGGTCGGGGCTCCAGGGGTGTGTCTGTGCGGATTTGTTCTTGTGCTTTTTCAGGGAGTTTCTTGAGCAAATGCTGTAGTTTCTTTTGGTAACTCTCAGTGGGATCAGAGGGTAATGGCTTGTAGAAAGTGGTGTTGGAGAGCTGCCTAGTAGCCTCTTGTCCTGATTTACAATACCTAGGTGATGGTGAAGAAGATTTGGGCATGCTATTACCTACATTAAGGTGACTATCTCAGAATCTGATGATGTGAACTGTAGCTCACAAAAGCTTATGCTCAAATAAATTTGTTAGTCTCTAAGGTGTCACAAGTACTCCTTTTCTTTTTATATAGAACATAATGTGAACATAATATGAAGGAGCCCATGAACAGAGGGGGATTTAAATAACCATATTTACTAATTCTATATCACACACACAGCTTCTGTAGCAGGGTTCTGGATAGCCACCACACCCTATGAGTTCCCCCTCCTTGCACCTCGGTAACATCCCTTATAGAGTCCTCCCTCCTCCACCAGACATTCATGGTCCGCCATATAATTTCCATACCCAGATGTGGCCCTCAGATCAAATATTTTGCCCACCCTGCCCTAAACCTCTGACAGCTGGAACTGGACACCGGGGGATGGATTTCTTGATAATTGCACTGTTCTATTCACTCCCTCTGACACATCTGGTTCTGACCACTTTTGGAAGACAGGATATTGGGCTAGATGGATCATTGGTCTGACCCAGCATGGCCATTCTTATGTTCTTAAGAAGATCCTGAAGGAGTTCTCCCCCCTCACTCCCCTATCCTACAAGTCTTCTCATAAGAGAAAGCAATCAGGACCACAGGTAGCAGTTCCAGATTTTTCATATCTTAAAATGTATTGAATATACTCTTAAGTGTATACTCATTTCAGGGCCAAAGTTCTACATTCTACTCAGATTTGATGCCCCTTTGCATTTGATGCATTTGCATTTGCTTTTATCATAAAGAAAGAAACGGAGGTTGTAGAAGTATTCATTTCTTTAGTGTAAACAATTCTTACGTCATTTTAATTTTCCTGTATGAGTACATTTTTTGAGTCCTGTTGTCTTTTGCTTTCTATAGAACATAATACGAAGGAGCCCATGAACAGAGAGGGATTTAAATAACTGTATTTACTAATTCTTTCTCTCTCTCACACACACACACACACAGCTTCTCTAGCAGGGTTCTGGATAGCTTCTGCAATATAGAAAACAGAGCTCATTTGAAGGTACACAAACTATTTAGAGGACTTCTACTACCTAACTCCTATACACTACAGGTATCTTGTTCTGGGTCTGTCACATTGTGTCTCACATTCTGACCTCATCAAGTACTAAGGCAATGGAATATTCTTTAAAACCCAGTTAGGTTTCAGTCACATCCAGTTCTTAACACCCCTGAACTGAAGGAGGGGAATGCATTCTTGCTATAAGTTGTATATAAAAGGCAACCCTAGTTTGTGTGTTCCATATGAACATAAAATAGAAGTAAAATAAGTGTATTATTGAAACATATATTTAAAAATATACCTAGTTCCACAAGGGCAAGCTTCTTAACTTCAGTGACCTTTCTGCCAAAACAATACAACAGTAAAAGCCAGTAATAGTGGGAGTTTTTTAAGCTATGAAGTACAATAAAAACAGGCCTCTGGCAGTTGGAAGTGTAAGAGCCAAAAAAAAATGCAAGCCAGTTTTCACAAGACACCTTGTTAACTAAACACTACTTTTGACAGGCAAGCTGTTTTTTTAATAGATTGATTTGCTAAGTAATAAATCACAGAGGGCCTGATTCTCTTATCCCAACTCATTAAACTCAACCCTGTGCAGCACAAGTCCTGTGCACTACTTGAATTCTGTTCAGGCCCTATTTTACATGACACTTAAGTGGTGCCTAGAGGTATTGGCCCAGTGAGCAGAAGTGAATTTCAGCTGCTGAGAAATACCTTACTCTGCAAATAGTCCCACAGATTTCACAGTCCCATATGAAGACTGGAGCTGTGCATAAATGGCACAGCCTAGCTCTGAGTTAGTCAGTACTTGATCCTATCACACTTTTATTGGTTTTATTTAATATTCTTATAGACTTGAAGCCTATTAAGATCTTCTATTTTGATCTGAACAACAAAGACAAGGAGATTTTCTGAATATTCTTTTAGAATATAAATATATTACTCTCTTTTAAAGCCATCTGGCTCCCTTTTTAATTTTTTTTCTTTTTCGCAATCAGACTTCTAAGCATTTGCCTTTCCCCACCTTTCTTTTGCTCTTGGGTACAACTCTGCCACCATTACTCACTTTGAGAAGCAACTTACTCAGCAAGTACTCCCACAATGGGCCCTAAATGGTGCAAGATCAAGGGAAGTTTTCCAGAAGGCAAGTAACCTTCCTTATTTGACCAGGAGTCTGCCAAAAATTAAGAAAGAATAAACTGATTATTCAATGTTTTGCATCTTGTATACTAGTCACACATACCTGTTCAGAGGGGCAGCATCATACACCAGATTTCCCTCAGATGTAAATGGGCACACAAGTGCAAGGCAGTTGAGAATTAGACTATTTTTAATTATAGAAATAGAAACATTTTATGTTCAGTAGGAGTACTCAGGAAATAGTAAGTAATGCCAACAAAAGCAGAAATAGCCAAGTAGTAACTAGCCAAGTGATAAGGACATAGGTAGAGTCAATAGCAGAGCATGTTGCTGAGACACAATACCCCAAACACCAAAAGGCTTTCTTCCTCCGAAAGGCAGAATATCCAGGTTGCATAACTTTGCATATTACTTTGCCCCACTGTTAACCTAAGCAACCCAGGGACTGATCTTACAGAAATCACTTTTCAGTTGTCTTTAAAGTTTGTCTCTAGGCTACTAACAACGAACAAATGAGACAAATAGGAACACTTCAAGTTTAAGTGAGCAAGCAGTAGGGGCTAAGGCTGGAGTATGGGGCAGGTCCATAGAAAGCATTTTATTATTAAATTTAAGAGTCAATGCTACTGTCATTTACACCAGTTTTACTTTGGTTTAAATGCACCAGGCCAGATTCTCAACCAGCACAGGTAAGGAAGGGGGTGGAGACAAAGGTGGCTTTAAGACACTTTGGGTCTTTCAAGAGCCAGTTTGTCCTCTGACACACGTAACACAGAGGGATGCTCTAATTTCTCCTAGTGGTCACCAGGAATTGCTTAAATGGAGCAGTGTTTGGCCATGTGCACTTTCCCCAGCCATCTCCATACTGAGGTATATAGGGGAGGGGAGGGAGTTGTCAGTATGCCTCCAGGGAGCTAGGTCCGCTTACAGGGTCATGCAAAGGAACCAGAGGTGTGATAAGGCTCTGGCTCATTGAATTTAGTGGGACTAGAAATGCAGTGGAGGGGAAGTAATAATACTCCCTTTCAGGTCACCGGAATGCATGATCAGGCCTTTAAAAGAAGGGCCCACTTATTAAGCATAATAAGATAACTCTTATGTCTGAGGCAAAAACATTGCTGTTCTCAAAAAATGTCATATTTCAGGCTATTTGTTTTACTACCTAAACTTTACTACTTAAACTTTGGTTTAAATCCAAAGTTGGCAAGAGCCAACTGGACAAATGCACAGTTTTGTCAAAAAGTAGGGTGCAACATGTGGGGTGGAAAGGGGCAATGCTGGCCCACGTGGGTGGGAAGCAGGGGGGCTCAGGCGTGCCCTGCATGTGGGAAATAGGGGGGCCCTCAAGCTGGCCCCATGCAGGCAGGCGGCAGGGGTGCTCAGGCCAGCCCCAAGCGTGGGGAGGATACAGGTCCTTACACTAGCCCGGTCAAGTGCTCTGTTTTCTCTTTGGGAAAACACAGTCACTCTAGATCTGCAAATTACTTTAGGAAGACAGGGGCTGCTCCTTAGGAGCCCGATTGAAAGCACATTGAAATAACTATTAGTAGCTCCCGAACATTGGAGGGCTTTGGATCAGGTCCAAGGTCTCCAGGTTCTAAGTCAGATCCTCATAAAATATCTGGTTTGATAAATCTTCTAACCACCTGATGGACTGGTTCATTTCTTGTCATTCTTCCCAGTATGTGTTTGCCTAGAGGGCATGAAAAGTAAGCTGACAGTGACTTGAGACTAGCTGTCAACCTGACCCCACAACTTGTATTAATGGAAATCCCATATCTATCCTTGTAGTAAAAACAAACTATTGTTATTTTCTTATTTCCATAGGAGAGGGAAAACTGCATGTTCTGTACAAGTGGCAAGTGCCTTCACGCTAAAAGATTTTCCCAATATGTCTCCCTTCATGTGAAAGTCCTATTTATATTTAATTTTGTAACTATTTCACAGATAAGTTTATAATGTTAAGAGTTTGCATACTCAACATATTCCCCAAGTCTACCTCTCTGTATACACTTCAATTTAACCTATCAGACACATATGCCCATTTGCTCTGGTGTCAAGTATTTCTAATAAAATGTGGGGCTGATATGAGTCATGTACATTGGATGCAATTCCAACTTAGCGGTTGAGAAATATTTGCCATGTGCTCTATGTATGTACTGTGTACACTAAGCTATATTGATTTTTAAACCTTTTGTTTTGTTTTGTTTTTAAATTTGAAGGGTTCTCTACTGGATCTGACTCTTCTTGGTTTGATGTTTCTATTCCACTCTCTCTACTTCCAAGAGTAGTTATTATCTCAAACACTTTATTACTCAAGCCATTTGGGCAAGCCAGTAACCATCTTTAATGTTGATATTAACTCTATTTACATAAGTTAATTAACTAAGATGAGCCATTATCAGCAGGAGAAAAAAAACTTTTGTAGTGATAATCAAGATGGCCCATTTAGACAGTTGACAAGAAGATGTGACAGGTTTCAGAGTAGCAGCCGTGTTAGTCTGTATTCGCAAAAAGAAAAGGAGTACCCGTGGCACCTTAGAGACTAACAAATTTATTAGAGCATAAGCTTTCGTGAGCTACAGCTCACTTCATCGGATGCATCCGATGAAGTGAGCTGTAGCTCACGAAAGCTTATGCTCTAATAAATTTGTTAGTCTCTAAGGTGCCACGGGTACTCCTTTTCTTTTTAAGAAGATGTGAGGATACTTAACATGGGGAAATAGATTCAATATGTGTAATGACCCAGCCACTCCCAGTCTCTATTCAAACCCAAGTTAATGGTATCTAAATTGCATATTAATTCAAGCTCAGCAGTTTCTTGTTGGAGTCTGTTTTTGAAGCTTGTCTGTTGCAAAATTGCCACCTTTAAATCTGTTACTGAGTGGCCAGAAAGGTGGAAGTGTTTTCCTACCAGTATTTGAATGTTATGATTCCTGATGTCAGATTTGTGTCCATTTATTCTTTTGTGTAGAGACTGTCTGGCCAATGTACATGGCAGAGGAGCATTGCTGGCACATAATGGCATATATCACATTGGTAGGTGTGCAGGTGAACAAGCCCCTGATGGCATGGCTAATATGATTAGGTCCTATGATGGTGTCACTTGAATAAATATGTGGACAGAGTTGGCATCAGGCTTTGTTGCAAGGATAGGTTTGTGGGTTAGTGTTTTTGTTGTGTGGTTGCTGGAGAGTATTTGCTTCAGGTTGGGGTGCTGTCTGTAAGCGAGGACTGGTCTGTCTCCCAAGATCTGTGAGAGTGAGGGATCATTTTTCAGGATAGGTTGTAGATCTTTGATGATGCACTGGAAAGGTTTTAGTTGGGGGCTGAAGGTGACAGCTAGTGGCGTTCTGTTATTTTCTTTGTTGGGCCTGTCCAGTAGTAGGTGACTTCTGGGTACTCTTCTGGCTCTGTCAATCTGTTTTTTCACTTCAACAGGTGGTTATTGTACTAGGCAGCTCTCTAATGCCACATTCTACAGGTCATTATCCTCTGATCCCACTGAGAATTATCAAAAGAAACTACATCTGCTCAAGAAACTCCCTGAAAAAACACAGGAACAGATCTGTGCAGACATATGCGTAGAACCCTGACTAGGGGTATTCTATTTGCTACCCAAGATCCATAAACCTGGAAATCCTGGATGCCCCATCATCTCAGGCATTTGCACCCTAACAGCAGGATTGTCTGGCTATGTGGACTCTCTCCTCAGGCCCTATGCTACCAGCACTCCCAGCTATCTTAGAGACACCACTGACTTCCTGAGGAAACTACAATCCATTGGTGATCTTCCAGAAAACACCATCCTGGCCACTATGGATGTAGAAGCCCTCTATACCAACATTCCACACAAAGATGGGCTACAAGCTATCAGGAACAGTATCCCCGATAATGTCATGGCAAACCTGGTGGCTGACCTTTGTGACTTTGTCCTCACTCACAACTATTTCACATTTGGGGACAATATATACCTTCAAGTCAGTGGCACTACGATGGGTATCTGCATGGCCTCACAGTATGCCAACATTTTTATGGCTGACTTAGAACAATGCTTCCTTAGCTGTCGTCCCCTAATGCCCCTACTCTACTTGCGCTACATTGATGACATCATTATCTGGACCCATGGAAAAGAAGCCCTTGAGGAATTTCACCATGATTTCAACAATTTCCATTCCACCATCAACTTCAGCCTAGACCAATCCACACAAGCAGCCCATCTCCTGAAAACTACTGTGCTAATAAGCGATGGTCACATAACCACCACCCTATACCGGTGGTGACTGCTATACTTACCTACATGCCTCCAGCTTCCATCCAGGACACACCACATGATCCATTGTCTACAGCCAAGTTCTAAGATAAAACTGCTTTTGCTCCAATCCCTCAGACAGAGACAAACACCTAAAAGATCTCTATCAAGCATTCTTAAAACTACAAAATCCACCTGCTGAAGAGAAAAAACAGATTAACAGGGTCACTAGGTTTTGTCCTTTTTATCTAGCTGAGGAGAAAAAAAAAGGGTTGAGCCTTTCTGCAAATCCAGTATAGGCAAATGCAGAAATACTCTGCAGGGTGGGGGATAATTAGAGGGCAGGACCAGGAGCATCACCTGATGTCAATGTTAAGAGGGACAGGACTACCTTCACTGGACACCTTTATAAAAAAGTCACATAGTAAAAGACTTATCCAACAATCCATCAATACAGAAATAGCCTGTAAGTATGGATCTGGTATGTATGTTCCTCTCCTCCCCTATCATTTACTTCAGTTTATGGTGATGACTCTTTGGAGAGATTCGAAATATAATTATAGGGTTCTAATGTTTGGGGCTGGACGCTTGTTCCCTTCTAGGTGTCCTTAATGAAGCATCTTAGCTATATTCTGACTTCTTGGGGAACCATTTGCAAAACAGCTATTTCACAGCTATTCTGTGGCACAATCTCATCAAATCAATTCAAGGAAATATAGTAGCAATAAGGCACCGAAGGGAACAAATGCCACCTTTGCTGCTTTGTTGCTATGATATTGGAGCTGTGTGTATATATATATACATACATATATATATATATGCCTTGTAGCCAGATCTCCTGTTCTGTTGCAATATACTTTCCTACAACAGATGGAAGTACCAAAAGTCAGAAGTCTGTGAAAGAAAGCACATTTTTCTTTGATATATGCATAAAACAATCCTTTTTTAAAAGTATCCCAAATTCTAGCACACAACACTGAAGGCTGTTATGTGCAATGTGAGCATGAAGCCAGGCACTGGGGGCAGCAATGTCAATACTCTTTATACAAAGATTTGTATAAAAAAATAGGTTGCTTTATCTATAAATAGCCTTGCTGAATAGTCCTTCTGGATGATTTTGTAATTACTACAATAACTTTTCTTCCAATGGACTTGCACTAAACTCCACCTTAATCTTTTGTTGATTAATACCAAAAGCTGAAAGATCTTCAGTAACTCATTCATAGATTTCTAATATTATTTGTTTATAAACTGACTTTGAAGATCATCATCAACTGTATAGGAACAAACAATTTTATAAAGAATGGCAAATAAACCGAAAACCTTGTCCACTTCAATTTTCTGGATGCATATTTTAGCCATGGATTAGCCATTAAAATGTGGAGTGCAAATAAACCATCTAAAACATTTGAGGAAATATTGGTCATAAATGATTACACAGTTTCTTCAAACTTTCACCTTTGACTGAAAACCAACTTGAAAAATTTCAGTCCAAAAGGTTGTTTTTTAAACTTTCAGAAGAAAAAAAAATCTGACTATAAGGCCAAGGGAACAATTACTGCATCTTAACAGCAGATAACATTTTAATTACAGTAGCCAATGTGCAATGGATTTTAAAATAAACACATGAAGTCTAGTTTTCCCATTGATCTGCATATACAACCCCTATTAACAGTTATGGGTATTGCACAAGTGTTAGAGGTGAATAGTTATGACTATGTCAAAATGCAGAAATATTTGAAGTACATAAATGCCTTTCTCTAACAGCTAAGTGAGAGAAAGAGGGGGCTTTCTGGCAGGTAAAGGTTCATTTCATATGTGTTAACTAAGCAAATTAAACGAGGTGAGCAGGGATCTGGGGCAAAAATTGGGGATTGGTCCTGCTTTGAGCAGGGGGTTGGACTAGATGACCTTCTGAGGTCTCTTCCAACCCTGATAGTCTATGAAGTCTGTATTAAGTGAATACCTCTGAGAAGGTTAAGGGATATTCCCTGGGGGGGAAACAAAACAAACCACCTTAATTTGAGTATAGTTTGCATTTTCGATAGCATAGTTTAAAGATCAGTAGAATAGCCCATGGCCACATAGGTTAGAAGTCCACTCTTTAGCCTTTACAACATGTTTGCATGAACAGATTCTTAGTCTGGTCCAAAGCTCACCAAAATCAATGAGGTTTTTCCATTGACTTCAATGGATTTTGGATTAGGCCGTCAGACCTTGATCCAGCAAAGCATTTAAAGAAGCCCCTAACTGATATACAGTGGGGTTTCCTTATGCTATGTCCTTAGATTATGTAATAGAAAAGTAACAGCAATATATGGGCCAAATCTTTCAGTTCTTATTCAGGTAAAACACCAATATTAGGGACCATAAGTAAGTATAAATTAAATGCTATTTAGTAAACATAGAACAGACATATAAACAATACACAGTTTATTTTAGATTGACAGAGCCAGGATTCAAAGGTTCTCACAGATCAACATATGGGTGTTGTGTGGAAATGGAAAGTGGGTTTTGAATGTGTTGAATAACTGAGTTACTGATCAGATGGCTAGTTAATGAGTGACATTATAACAAGTTTGTTTATAAAACCTTGACAAGTGAAACTCCCTGACACCAAACATGGAAACCATTGTATTAAATACTGTAGTGGAGTCAGTGAGAAAGAAGAGGGGCAATGAAAGTGAAAAAATATTTTTAGCATTAGAGTCAAATACTTTTAGCTGAATACAAATGGTGAGAAAATAGAAAGAGTGGGATTCTTTTCATTCTTGATGCAGTGCAGAATAAGGATAGGTTCTTAATGCTAGAGAGTGAATGATAAACCTTGATAATCCTCTTTTTTAAAAAAGCAAACTAGGAGACAGATAAAATTACATTAACAGAAAGAACAGTTGGAATAGTCACTGTGAATCAGGCTTTCTTTTGAGTTAGAAAGGTTACAGAAATGGTAAGCTGAAAAATTGTATCACCCTCATCCAAAGCCCTTGCTGTCAGTGGCAAGATTTCCATTAGTATTAATGGGAGCAAAATTGTGTCTCTAGTGTGTTAACTAAGTGGCATGTACAAACTGTTATAATTTTAAATGCATTTATGTATATTTCCCCCTTCCACCCTCGAAAATATGGGAGACCTACAACTGATTAAAAAAAAATCAAGATTAAATTTTTCAGATAAAAAAGTCTATTGCTAACAAATTAAATGGAGCAAAAAAAGAAAACCAAACAAAAAAAAAAACGTACAACTTTACATGTGTGTTTAGGTTTAGATTTAAATAAATAAATAAATAAAAAGCTCAGTTGCCAGCAGCTCCCATTTAGGTACCTATCTAATTGGCTAGGTTTGCAAAAGAGTTCTACTCCCAGAAGTTCCCACTGGAACTCACCTGGAATTGCAGGGTGCTGAGAATTTTTGAAAACCTGACCTTTAAAAAGCTAAAGGGCAAAAGCCTGTACTCCATTACACCTGTGCTATCCATTGATTTCCATAGGATTGTCTAGGTGTTTAGAGAGGACAGAACATGTCCTAAAGTTCCTAGTAGTAGTCCTGTTTTCTCTATATGCATAATGGTTTACTTAAGACATGTCTGCTTACCTTAATGCATCAGTGTAGTATATTTATGTCAGAACATCAGCTATGTGAGAGTCTAGGCCCTGGTCTAGTGGTTGACCTGGTTGAGATCGAATTTAGCAGTGTTAAATCGATTTAACCCTGCACCCGTCCACATGACGAAGCCCTTTTTTTTTTTTTTTTGACTTAAAGGGCTCTTAAAATTGATTTCCTTACTCTACCCCCCGACAAGGGGATTAGCGCTGAAATCGGTTTTGCTGGGTCGAATTTGGGGTACCGTGGACGCAATTAGATGGTATTGGCCTCCGGGAGCTATCCCAGAGTGCTCCATTGTGACTGCTCTGGACAGCACTCTCAACTCAGATGCACTGACCAGGTAGACAGGAAAAAGCCCGTGAACTTTTGAATTTCAATTTCCTGTTTGGCCAGTGTGGCAAGATGCCGGTAACCATGCAGAGCTCATCAGCAGAGGTGACCATGATGGAGTCCCAGAATCGCAAAAGAGCTCCAGCATGGACCAAACAGGAGGTAAGAGATCTGATCGCTGTATGGGGAGAGGAATCCGTGCTATCAGAACTATGTTCCAGTTTTCGAAATGCCAAAACATTTGTCAAAATCTCCAGGGCATGAAGGACAGAGGCCCTAACAGGGATCCGAAGCAGTGCTGCGTGAAACTTAAGGAGCTGAAGCAAGCCTACCAGAAAACCAGAGAGGCAAATGGCCACTCCAGGTCAGAGCCCTAAACATGCCACTTCTATGATGAGCTGCATGCCATTTTAGGGGGTTCAGCCACCACTACCCCAGCCGTGTTGATTGACTCCTTCAATGGAGATGGAGGCAACATGGAAGCAGGTTTTGGGGACGAGGAAGACTATGATGATGAGGTTGTAGACAGCTCACAGCAAACAAGCGGAGAAACCGGTTTTCCTGACAGCCAGGAACTGTTTATCACCCTGGACCTGGAGCCAGTACCCCCCGAACCCACCCAAGGCTGCCTCGCAGACCCGCCATGTGGAGAAGGGACCTCTGGTGAGTGTACCTTTTAAAATACTATACAAGGTTTAAAAGCCAGTATGTTTAATGATAATTTGCCCTGACATTCGTGGCTCTCCTGGATATACTCCCAAAGCCTTTTCAAAAGCTTTCTGGGGAGGGCAGCCTTATTTCATCCACCATGGTAGGACACTTTACCACTCCAGGCCAGTAGCATGTACTCGGGAATCATTGTAGAACAAAGTATTGCAGTGTATGTTTGCTGGCGTTCAAACAACATCCGTTCTTTATCTCTCTGTGTTATCCTTAGGAGAGTGATATCATTCATGGTCACCTAGTTGAAATAGGGTGCTTTTCTTAAAGGGACATTCAGAGGTACCCATTCCTGCTGCGCTGTTTGCCTATGGCTGAACAGAAATGTTCCCCGCTGTTAGCCACACGGTGGGGGGAGGCAAAATACGACCTTGTAATGAAAGCACATATGCTACGTATGTAATGTTAACAGCAAGAAAGAGAAGAGAACCGTGAAAGAGTGTACCTATTGTTCTATAAAATGTGTCTTTTTAAATACCACTGTCCCTTTTTTTTTTCCTCCACCAGTGGCATGTGTTTCAAGGATCACAGGATCTTCTCCTTCCCAGAGGCTAGCAAAGATTAGAAGGCAAAAAAAAAAAACGCACTTGCAATGAAATGTTCTCTGAACTCATGCTGTCCTCCCATACTGACAGAGCACAGATGAATGCATGCAGGCAGACAATGTCAGAGTGCAGAAAAGCACAAAATGACTGGGAGGAGAGGTGGCAGGCTGAAGAGAAGGCTAAAGCTGAAAGGTGGTGGCAGCATGATGAGAGGAGGCAGGATTCAATGCTGAGGCTGCTGGAGGATCAAACTAATATGCTCCAGCGTATGGTTGAGCTGCAGGAAAGGCAGCAGGAGCACAGACCGCTGCTACAGCCCCTGTGTAACTAACTGCCCTTCTCCTAAAGTTCCATAGCCTCCTCACCCAGACACCCAAGGACAGGGTGAGGGGGGCCTCTGGCCACCCAGCCACTCCACCCCAGAGGATTGCCCAAGTAACAGAAGGCTGGCATTCAATAAGTTTTAAAGCTTTAAACTTTTAAAGTGCTGTGTGGTCTTGTCCTTCCCTCCTCACCACCCGTCCTGGGCTACCTTGGTAATTATCCCCCTATTTGTTTGATGAATTAATAAAGAATGCATGAATGTGAAGCAACAATGACTTTATTGCCTCTGCAAGCAGTGATCGAAGGGAGGTGGGGAGGGTGGTTAGCTTACAGGGAAGTAGAGTGAACCAAGAGGCGGGAGGGTTTCATCAAGGAGAAACAAACAGAACTTTCATACCGTAACCTGGCCAGTCATGAAACTGGTTTTCAAAGCTTCTCTGATGCGCACCGCACCCTCCTGTACTCTTCTAACTGCCCTGGTGTCTGGCTGTGCGTAACCAGCAGCCAGGCGATTTGCCTCAACCTCCCACCCCGCCATAAACGTCTCCCCCTAACTCTCACAGATATTGAGGAGTGCACAACAAGCAGTAATAACAGTGAGAATATTGGTTTCGCTGAGGTCTAACCGAGTCAGTAAACTGCGCCAGCGCGCTTTTAAACGTCCAAATGCACATTCTACCACCATTCTACACTTGCTCAGCCTGTAGTTGAACAGCTCCTGACTACTCTCCAGGCTGCCTAGGTATGGCTTCATGAGCCATGGCATTAAGGGGTAGGCTGGGTCCCCAAGGATAACTATAGGCATTTCAACATCCCCAATGGTTATTTTCTGGTCTGGGAAGAAAGTCCCTTCCTGAAGCTTTTGAAACAGACCAGAGTTCCTGAAGATGTGAGCATCATGTATCTTTCCCGGCCATCCCACGTTGATGTTGGTGAAACGTCCCTTGTGATCCACCAGTGCTTGCAGCACTATTGAAAAGTACCTCTTGTGGTTTATGTACTCGCTGGCTTGGTGCTCCGCTGCCAAGATAGGGATATGGGTTCCGTCTATGGGTTCCTTCTATCGTCCGACCACAGTTAGGAAATCTCATTGCAGCAAAGCCATCCACTATGACCTGCACATTTCCCAGGGTCACTACCCTTGATATCAGCAGATCTTTGATTGCGTTGGCTACTTGCATCACAGCAGCCCCCACAGTAGATTTGCCCACTCCAGATTGATTCCTGACTGACCGGTAGCTGTCTGGCATTGCAAGCTTCCACAGGGCTATTGCCACTCACTTCTCAACTGTGAGGGCTGCTCTCATCTTGGTATTCTTGCGCCTCAGGGCGGGGAAAGCAAGTCAAAGTTCCATGAAAGTGCCCTTACGCATGCGAAAGTTTTGCAGCCACTGGGAATCCTCCCAGACCTGCAATACTATGCGGTCCCACCAGTCTGTGCTTGTTTCCCGGGCCCAGAATCGGTTCCACCACATGAGCCTGCCCCATTAGCACCATGATGCCCACATTGTCAGGGCATGTGCTTTGAGAGAAGTCTGTGTCCATGTCCTCATCGCTCTCGTAACCGCGCTGACATCGCCTACTCGCCCGGTTTCGCTTTGCCAGGTTCTGGTGCTGCATATACTGCTGGATAATGCGTTTGGTGTTTAATGTGCTCCTAATTGCCAAAGTGATCTGAGCAGGCTCCATGCTTGCCGTGGTATGGCATCTGCACAGAAAAAAGGCGCGGAATGAAAAAGGCACGTCTGCTGTTGCCCTGACGGAGGGAGGGGCTACTGACGACATGGCTTACAGAATTGGCTTATAGGGAATTAAAATCAACAAAGGGGGTGGCTTTGCGAGAAACTGAATGGCCGCCTCAAGGATAGAACTCAAAACTGGGTTTAGCATGCCGTTGATTTCACAGAGGGAGGGAAGGAGGAGAAAATGAATACAAAACGAATCTGGTCTATTTCTTGTTTTGAGCCACTTCATCTACCTTTATAAATCTTGCTGGCAGCAGACTGTGCAGTACGACTGCTAGCCATCGTTACATCCTGGGTGCTCGGCAGAAGACGGTGCAGTATGACTGCTGCTCATCATCTTCTGCTGGCTGCAGATTAAAAGACAGTGCACTGCTGGTAGGACTCAATCACCATGAGATGAAACTTAAAAGGGAAATGACCTGGCTGAGACACTCCCATGTTTGCCCAGGCGCCCAGTTAAAAGAGCACCCAGGACTACGTCGACGATGGCTACCAGTCATACTGCACTGTCTGCTGCCAAGAGGCAATAAACTGCTGCTGTGTGGTATGCAGTACCATGTCTGCCAGCACCCAGGAGACATACGGTGATGGTTAACTGAGCGGGCTCCATGTTTGCCGTGGTATGGCGTCTGCAGAGGTAACTCAAGAAAAAAAGGCACAAAACGATTGTCTGCCCTTGCTTTTACGGAGGGAAGGAGGGAACGGGGGCCTGATGATATGTACCCAGAACCACCCGCAACAATGTTTTAGCCCCATCAGGCACTGGGATTTCTACCCAGAATTCAAATGGGCGGTGGAGACTGTGGGAACTGTGGGATAGCTACCCACAGTGCAAAGCTCTGGAAGTCGACGGTTTCCTCGGTCTTGTGGACACAGTCTGCCGACTACATGCACTTAGAGCATTTGTGAGGGGACACACACACTTGACTGTATAAAAACGCTTTCTACAAAACCGACTTCTATAAATTCGACTTAATTTCATAGTGTAGACATACCCTAGGATAACACTGAAGTACCTACAAAAGGCATTAAAGCCTAACTAATTAGCTCCTGCAGGTTATAGTTCTTGAATGATTAACCTGTTGGAGAAAGCCGTTACAAGGTCAGATAAGCCTTGTTCTGCATTAGAGCAGTACAAAGGAAAAAAACTGCCTTTTTTAAAGTATTTGCATAAGGACAGGTTTTCTACTGATACTGCCAACCACAAAACTAGAACTGATGTCAGGCTCTGCCTAAATATAGACTTTAGATCACATTCCTGCCCCGATTTTAAATATCCCAAAAGCAAAATGATTGATTGATTAAAATAGATCTCCCAAGACAGACATTGAGCCAGAGGATCTAGACTTTGAGAAGTACCCTTATGGAAAAGATAAATTGAACACCTGATTAGCATTTAATTTTCTGAGGGCATATTGATGTCAGTCTAAACAAACCAAAATGATGCCAGCTAAAGTTAGAGAAAATATAAAAAGCACATTACTAAAACTGTCTAATAGATCAGGTATCAGCAACCTTTGGCCCGTGGCCTGCCAGAGTAAGCCCCCTGATGGGCTGGGCTGGTTTGTTTACCTGCCGCATCCACAGGTTTGGCTGATCGTGGCTCCCACTGGCCGCAGTTCACTGTTCCAGGCCAGTGGGGGCTGCGGGAAGCGGTGCGGGCTGAGGGATGTGCTGGCCGCCCTTCCGGCAGCCCCCATTGGCCTGGAGCAGCGAACCACCGCCATTGGGAGCCATGATCGGCCGAACCTGTGGATATGGCAGGTAAACAAACCCAGGGCCCTGTGCTGAACAACTAAGTCTACTCCTTTACCTCTACTGCCATTTTTCTGGCCCACTTCCTACCTCTCTTCTCAGCTTTCCTGCTAGTTCTCCCAGTCACTTTGCTGGTTAGTCTAACAGGGTCGCTCCCAGGCCTCACTGGGAAAGTTTTATTTACTCTTGCCCTGCTTAGAATTCCCCCCACAACTTCCCTTCCTGCTGAGCTTCCTACCTAGTGCTCCCTCCCACCCTCATCAGCTGAGCTTTATCACCACTTAAGATTGCAGTAATGAGAACAAGAGCCAATCTTCTGCTCTTATGGGGTATTTGAGTGATTTTTCTCAAGTGGGGCTCATTCTATAATTAGGATGGCTTAGCACCAGAGGCTCTGCAGATCCCAAAGCAAGCCACCCTATTGCACCCTATGACCAGGAATTGGTACCTGATGTCTGTCTCATTCACTGACAGTTGTCACTGCTCAGGCTATTATTAAAGTGCCAATAGGCTGACCCCGGCCTCTCTGAAGTGAAAGAGGCCATCATGGCCACCAGATGGTGGTCCGAGACCAGGGCCAGACGAAAGCTGGAAGAGTGGGCCCAGGAGAAATGATGACAAGAGAAAGAAATAAATCTAACCGGGAGTGGTGAGACCGATCTGCTTCCACCTGGACGTAAGTAAAAGTAGAATCATCGTCATCACTCTCAGTGCTCAGCTGACAAAGAGATCACTTTGTTTTCAGACTTAAACCCTTCGATCCAGTCCTACAGCACTCTTTAATGACCAGGCAAAGTAGGCTGCTCTCCTTACCAACGATCCTGATAGATTCATTTAAATTTAGTTACTCTTTTAGGCCTTGATCCTGCAAAGACTTATGCATATGTTTACCTTTATACACAGAATTAGTCTCATTGAAATCAAGCCTCAATGCATCAAGGACCTGCATAAGTGCTTGCAGGATTGCGGCTTTAGTATATCAAGTTTTTGTGAAACAGCATAATTTATAGAAAAATATATATTTGGTAAACAAGTAGTATGCACATTTCATTATGAATATGAAATACATTTAAACAAAAAGAACTAAATCTATTTAGCTTATCAAAAAGATCAAGCTGTGAGTTATTACAGTGTATAAATACCTTCATGGGGAGAAAAATATGGCATGCTAAAGGGCTTATTAATCTAGCAGAGAAATACAGAACAAGAACCAATGTCTAGAAGTTAAACCAGACATTCAAAATGGAAATAAGGCAAACTTTTAATAGTGATGGTGGTTACCATTGGAACAAGCTAGCAAGGGAAGTGAAGAATTCTCCAGTTCTTAAAGATTGCAGATCAAGACTGGATCCTTTTCTGGAAGATATGTTTTAGTCAAACAAGTTATTGGACACATTAAAGGAGAGGCTGGGTGAAATTCTATGGCTTGTGTTTTACAGATCAGTTGATTTAAAGGTCCCTTCTGAGGTTATGAATCTATTAAGCTTAGGTTTGTTTTTAAAGTTTGTCTTTGCTGACTCTGATTAAAAGCATCACAGTTGCATTCAGTAGCCACACAGCATTCTCAGTCTTTGTACAATACAAACATGCTTGAGGTTATGTCTAAATTGCAGCCAGAAGTGTGATTTGCAGCTTCTGTAGACACATTTCTACTAGCTTTAAATTGAGCTAGCTCACAAAAAACAAGGACGTGGCAACATAGACTTCAGCATGGGATGCTACACAAGCCCACCTGACCCCCTGGGTATGTACTTGCTTCTGTAGCCTGCACAGAAGCCTGCACAGCCGTGTTCTCACTGCTATTTTTTTTTAGTGAGCTGGCTCATTTACATCAACATAGCCTTAAAAGAAGTAAATAAGATCTTAGAATAAAGCCACCCTCAACCTGGCTTGCTTCTCCACCTACCACCCCATCTCCTCTCTCAACTCTAAGCTCATTCACTAACTGTTTACAATTGCTCTCTGGAGTTCCTCTCCTCCAGTTCCATCCTAGACTTCTCCGGTTGGCTTCTGCAGTTGCACTCCACAGAAACCACTCTCGCCAAAGTCTCTAATGACCTCTTCATAGCCAAAGCTTAGAACAAGTAACCCAATTTCATGCACTTTGGCATGTCAACTGCCTTTGACACCGTTGATCATGCTCCTCCTCTAAAAAATTGTGTCCTTCCTTGGCTTCTGTGATTCTAGCCTCTTGTGGTTCTCCTCCTATCTTTCTAATTGTTCTTTCAGCATGTCCTTCAGTGGATCCCTCTCATTCCTGCTCCAACTTTTTGTGGGACAGCCACAGGGCTGTGTCCTTAGCGTGTTTTCTCTTCTCCTTCTACATCCTGAGATATTGGCAACTGTGCTTTTAAGGGCTGAGCTTCCCAGACACAGAATCTGGGTAGGGTGCTGTGAAGCTTTTGTTATGCACAGCCAGTTAGAACTCAGACACCGAAGGAAGCAGACCTCTGTCAGTCTCCTTGGCTCAAAGTGATTACTGAACACCACATGGTACAGAGAGTAAAACAAACTAAGAAAGTACCCTGAGTGGAAGAACAGAGTAATTAAAAACCACACCAGAGTCACAACTCTCTGGAAATGTGAAAGGTAGCAACTGGAGAAAGTTTAAAGAGAACTTCACTCTGTATCTGCAAGGAACAGTTGGCAGCAAAAAAATGAATGTCAGAAGGTCACCTTATTTCTGACAATAGCTAGTTCAGAAGCACTTGGTGTGCAAACTGCCTGGAGATTATTTAAAAACACTATACTATAGGCTCAAACTAAATCTACATCCCTAATTAAAAAACAAAAAACAGTAAGAGGATTAAATAAATTCCACTATGGCTAAACAGCAAGGTAGGAGAGATGGTTAGAGGCAAAAAAAAAAACAAAAAACAAAAAAACCCACCAGTAAGAGCAAATTTTTTTTTTAACTAAATCAAAAGCAGGAAGCCTGGAAAATAACCATTGAGGCTACAGGATGATTGACATGATAACGGAGTATTCAAGGAAGACAAGGCTGTAGTGGAGAAGCTAAATGAATTCTTTGCATTAGTCTGAACTGCCAAAGATTTGGGGGAAATCCTCACACTGAAGCCATTCTTTTTAGGTGATGAATCTGAGGAACTGTCCCAGATTGAGGTGTCAATGGAGGAGTTTTGGAACAAACTGATACATTTAACAGCAATAGGTCACAAGGACCAGATGGAATTCACCACAGAGTTCTGAAGGAACTCAGATGTGCAACTGAAGAACTGTGGTATGTAACTTATCATTTAAATCAGCCTCTGTACCAGAAGACTGGCAAACAGCTAATGTAATACTGATTTTAAAGAGAGGCTCCAGAGGTGATCCTGACAATTACAGGCCAGTAAACCTAACTTCAGTACCAGGCAAATTGGTTGAAACTATAGTAAAGAACAGAATTATCAGACACAGATGAACATGATATATTGGGAAAGAGTCAATCCAGCTTTTGCAAAGGGATATCATGCCTTGGTCTATTAGAATTCTTTGAGAGGGTCAACAAATGTGTGGACAATCTGTACTAGGACCTGTGCTATTCAACATGTTTCTAAATGATCTGGGAAAAGGTGTGAACAGTGAGGCGTCAAAATTTGCAGATGATACAAAATTACACAAGATATTTAAGTCCAAAGCTGACTGTGAAGAGTTACAAAAGGGGATATTACAAAACTGGTTGACTGGGCAAAAAAAAATGGCAGATCAAATTCAGTGTTAATACGTGCAAAATAATGCACATTAGAAAAAAATAACTATATATACACACACAAAATGATGGGGTCTAAATTGACTGTTACCACTCAAGAAGAGGTCTTGAAGTCATTGGATAGTTCTCTGAAAATATCTGCTTGATGTGCAGCAGCAGTCAATGAAATGCTAACAGAAGGTTAGGAACATTAAACGGATAAATAAGACAAAATATATTGCCCCTATATAAATCCATGCTACACCCACACCTGGAATACTGCATGTTCCAGTTGCTCCTCTCAAAATATATTAGAATTGGAAAAGGTAGAGAGATGGGTAACAAAAATGATTACGGCATGGAGCTGCTTCCATATGAGGAGAGATTAAAAGACTGGGACTGTTCAGCTTTAAAAAAGAGAGAGAGAGAGAGGTAAAAGTTCTAATTAGGATAAAGTTCTATACAGTCATGACTGGTGTGGAGAAAGTGAATAGGGAAGTGTTATTTACCTCTTCCTATAACACAACAAGAGGTCACCCAAAGACATTCACAAAAAGCAGGTTAAAATATACATAAGGAAGTACTACTTCACAGAATGCACAATCAACTTTTGGAACTTGTTGCCAGGGGGATGTTGTGAAAACCAAAATATAACTGGATTCAAAAATGAATTAGATAAGTTCACGGAGGATAGACTGGCCAATGACTCTTAGCTAAGATGTTAGGGATGCAACTCCATGTTCCAGGTATCCCTAAAACACTAACTTCTGGAAGTTGGGACTGGGTGATGGGGTGGATCACTCAATTGCCCTGTTCTCTTCATTCTCTCTAAAGCGTATAGCATGGAGGACTATGAGAATACAAGATACTGGGCTAGATGGACCATTGCTTTGGCCCAGTATGGTTATTTTATGTTCTTAAGAGCTTCTAGTTATCATAGGCGGCGGAGTCAATCTGTGCTTACCATATAAAAATCAAACACATGAAAGATGTTTTTAAACCAGAGAGTACAAGATGTTGCAATCACAGAAGGGTTTCTGACTGATTTATGGGTGAAGAGCTAACCTTCCTACTTGGGGTGAGGAGGGAGTGAAGCTCAATCCTGATAACACACCAGATTGTTATTGGCATCTGGAACAAAAAAAACAACCAAAAACCAAGACCCTCAGACTATTGGTAGGCAATATACATTAGACAAAGACATTAAAATTTGCCAAGCAGAGGAAGTCACCCATTACACATTGAAGTTTATACCCATGCTATAGACATGATGTAATACTTTGGATTCTCTAAGGTGGGGGGTGGAAGAGAAAGGGAGACCTGAGCAGAAAGACATGTGAAGTTCAAAGTCAAAGTCCACCATAAACAGCACATGGACCTACCCAGACTGTGGTAACCAATGCAAGTACATGGGAAAAGATGCAAGAAATACAATCCACTTTTCACACACCAGCATGATTGAGAACTCTTTCTGTTTAGAATATCACCCTGTTGAATCATCACTGGCATTTGAAGTCTGCTACTGCCTGATTTTTAAGTTCTCAGCCATTTTCAGCCCCCCCCCCTTTTTTTTAACCACACACACTTTACAAATTACACTTGTATGATTGACTGTTACTTAGCTGCTTTTAAGTTGGATACAGGTGCACAAGTCAATCTGATGCCAGAAACAGTGCGATTAGCACTGACAGAAAAGCCACAAGGCAGTTGAAGGTAAACAAGTAAAATGCAGAGTTTACAGTGGTGGGCTTATTCCCACTCAAGGTATATATGAATTAAACATAAGGGTAAATAAATTGGAAAAGATACAATTTGTAATAGCATTAGGGAAGAGAACACTTTACTGGGTTAAAAAAAAAACCTTACACGTATTGAGCCCTTGGTCTGCTCAAGCGGGTGCACTCTTTGGAGGGGAAGGGGACTGAAACAATTGAGGAAGAGTTTCAGGTCATCTTCCAAGGGACAGGCAAACTCTCACAAGAGTATGGAACAGAGCTGAAAAAGCCCATCTGCTCCACAATTCACACCCTTAGGAAAGTTCCCCTCATGTAAGCAGAGGCTAAAAGGAGGAGCTGAATAAGCTCATTCCTCTGGGACTCATAGAGCAAAAGAGAGAACCAACAAAGGGGGCTGCACTCATTGATAATTGTAGAGAGAAAGAGAGAGAAAGGAAAAAAAGTTAAGAAAAAAAGGATTTTACTTATGTAAAGACCCAAAAACATTCAATAATTTGTAAAAAGTGAACATTTTCCACTACCTACAAGGGGAAGATTTCTTGAGGGGAGATGGCTGATGTCAATTTTTTCCCCCATGCTTGATTTATTAGCAGAGTTCAGGTGGATGCCCTTAGAAAGGCAAGACATTTGTATACATTCAACAGCCTTCCGGGAAACATTGTTTTTGCAGTCTGCTATTTGGGTTGTGCCTAATTTAGTTGGCAGAACCAGAAACCTGAGAGTGGTGCTGTGCAAAGACGTTGAATGGACATGGGATACAAATCTTCACAAGGAGTTTGAGAAACTTAAGGAATTAAATACAGAGGCCTCAGGCCTGAGGTACTGTGACACTAAGTGCAAATATAAGCAATCCATGGACGCCTCCAAGGAGGGTATAGTCTACAGTCCTCTTAACAATATGGTCAATATGGAGACCAGTGGCTTAAGTGTCACGAGTTCTAACAAAAATTGAGCATCAGTGTGCTCAAATAGACAAGGATGAAATTGAACTTAGTTCTCCAGTGCCTTAACTACAAAACCATCCTTCCTCAGTGCTGTTTAGATTAATAATATAGATGACCCACTATTGAATCAACTGGAAAAAATACAGAGAATTATTGTGCAATGTGGATGTTAGTGTTTGTTGGATGGGACATTGCATTCTATCTTGTGCACTGCATATGCCTCTGATCATTCTGGCAGGATTTTTATTGAGAGGTTTTTGGATAAACTGTTACCTCTGTGGTACAGGTTGCATTTCAGGCTGTGGTATGTAAATGCAGCCAGTCTCATAACTAAAGTTTGACCTCATTGCCTGTTTTTAAACAGACGCTGATGGGACAAATGTAAGCAAGACAAGATTTTAAATTTAAGTCACACATTTTTTGATTTTGTTGAGTGTTTAATACATAAAAGATTCAGGAGTATGTTTCAGCACTGTCCACAGGGAAAATATCTGATATTTATTTTCTATCAGAAACCCACTAGGACACTACTACAGTTCAAAGATTAAATTACAGAGATGTATTCATACATGCTCATGAAAAACATATGAAATATATTTCAAATGAATTGCATTACCAAACAATATTGCTGAACACTTTACTAGTTTAATATTATACAACAGTTTTAGAGTTGAGCATATAAAATGGACCAAAGAACATATAGCTAATGCAATATTATGAATGAAGTACTTTTGGCATATGGGATTTCAGCTTTACTTGAAAAAGCTCATATGGATCACACACTTCTGTTACAACAGAATGCAGTGACTAAACAAATAGCAGCATGCTAGGAAGCTAATCTGTGCTCTGTAACATCAACTTGTACTACAGCTAGCCTGATCTATCACAATACTCTTTTCAGAGTAGCAGCCGTGTTAGTCTGTATTCGCAAAAAGAAAAGGAGTACTTGTGGCACCTTAGAGACTAACAAATTTATTAGAGCATAAGCTTTCGTGAGCTACAGCTCACTTCATCGGATGCATTTGGTGGAAAAAACAGAGGAGAGATTTATATACACACACACAGAGAACGTGAAACAATGGGTTTATCATACACACTGTAAGGAGAGTGATCACTTAAGATAAGCCATCACCAACAGCAGGGGGGGAAAGGAGGAAAACCTTTCATGGTGACAAGCAGGTAGGCTAATTCCAGCAGTTAACAAGAATATCAGAGGAACAGTGGGGGGCGGGGTGGGAGGGAGAAATACCATGGGGAAATAGTTTTACTTTGTGTAATGACTCATCCATTCCCAGTCTCTATTCAAGCCTAAGTTAATTGTATCCAGTTTGCAAATTAATTCCAATTCAGCAGTCTCTCGTTGGAGTCTGTTTTTGAAGCTTTTTTGTTGAAGTATAGCCACTCTTAGGTCTGTGATCGAGTGACCAGAGAGATTGAAGTGTTCTCCAACTGGTTTTTGAATGTTATAATTCTTGACGTCTGATTTGTGTCCATTCATTCTTTTACGTAGAGACTGTCCAGTTTGGCCAATGTACATGGCAGAGGGGCATTGCTGGCACATGATGGCATAGATCACATTGGTAGATGCGCAGGTGAACGAGCCTCTGATAGTGTGGCTGATGTGATTAGGCCCTATGATGGTATCCCCTGAATAGATATGTGGACAGAGTTGGCAACGGGCTTTGTTGCAAGGATAGGTTCCTGGGTTAGTGGTTCTGTTGTGTGGTGTGTGGTTGCTGGTGAGTATTAGCTTCAGATTGGGGGGCTGTCTGTAAGCAAGGACTGGTCTGTCTCCCAAGATCTGAGAGAGCGATGGCTCGTCCTTCAGGATAGGTTGTAGATCCTTGATGATGCGTTGGAGAGGTTTTAGTTGGGGGCTGAAGGTGATGGCTAGTGGCGTTCTGTTGTTTTCTTTGTTGGGCCTGTCCTGTAGTAGGTGACTTCTGGGTACTCTTCTGGCTCTGTCAATCTGTTTCTTCACTTCAGTAGGTGGGTATTGTAGTTGTAGGAATGCATGATAGAGATCTTGTAGGTGTTTGTCTCTGTCTGAGGGGTTGGAGCAAATGCGGTTATATCGTAGCGCTTGGCTGTAGACAATGGATCGAGTGGTATGATCTGGATGAAAGCTAGAGGCATGTAGGTAGGAATAGCGGTCAGTAGGTTTCCGATATAGGGTGGTGTTTATGTGACCATCGCTTATTAGCACTGTAGTGTCCAGGAAGTGGATCTCTTGTGTGGACTGGTCCAGGCTGAGGTTGATGGTGGGATGGAAATTGTTGAAATCATGGTGGAATTCCTCAAGAGCTTCTTTTCCATGGGTCCAGATGATGAAGATGTCATCAATGTAGCGCAAGTAGAGTAGGGGCATTAGGGGACGAGAGCTGAGGAAGCGTTGTTCTAAGTCAGCCATAAAAATGTTGGCATACTGTGGGGCCATTGTTAGAATCACTTTTCTGTTGTGGAAACTACAGGCAGCTCTCAAGTTTGACAGTCTTTAATAAATAAGCAAGTATTAATTCTACATATAATCAGACTTCCACATTTAAGGCTTTCTTAGAACACTGAAAACAAAGAGCCATAGCATAAATCAAAATGTGCTAGGAATATGTAATGCGAAGCATATACATCTAGTATGCTGAGTGTTTGAATTTAACAAAACAAAACATTATGTCAAATAACCAACTAAGTTGAACTTTTATTTAAGTAAGACAATCAATCAATACTTAATACAACACTATATAGAAAGGAAAAATATGCATACCAATCTGAGACTGGAGAAGCAATGGCAGCTTACTTCAGTTCAACTTCCCAAACTAACTTCCTAAAACTCATCTTTTGTATACTGGTTTAGAACAAAGAAAATACTTTCCCATCCTTTGATTTTATTTTGAATCAGTAGGACAGTGACATTGTTACAGACAGCTGCAGCGGCACAGGAGCTAGCAAACAGAGCTCTAAACAGGGGAGTTTGAGTGGGAGTTTGCAAGGGAGTTTGGATTGTGGTGCTTGTTTGAGGTTAGCTTTTGCTGGGGGGGGTGGTCTTTTTGCTGTGGCTTGTGTTTCCCAGATTAACAGGATTTAGGTGGGAAGGAGATGACAGATACAGAGGCAGCTGTGGGAGTGACTCCTGCAGTGAAAGACACATTGAGGATGACTGGATGTGGAAGCTGTGGTATGTACATGATCCTGGAGGGGGGAACCGGTAAGAGTTTTTTCTGCATGAAATGCCGTCTGATAGAGCTGATGGAGGAAAAGATCCGAGGTTTGGAGATGCAGGTGGAAAGTCTGGTTAAGTTTAGGAAGGGGTTTGAGCAGATGATGGAGCAAAGATATGAGGTATCTGAAGGGAAAAGCTCAGACTCACAGATGGAACCAGGGCTAGGGAATTTTGAGGAGAGACTGGATGAGGAAAGTGGTCAGTGGAAACATGTGACTCAAAGAACCAGGCAGAGAAAAAGACAGGCTAGTGAAGGAGAAATAGAGCTTAGGAACAGGTTTGCAGAGTTGGAAAATGAAGAAGGGGCTCAGCAGGTACTTGTTGAAGGTGGAAGGGTAAGGAAGAAGAGAAGAGAGGCTAGTCCTATAGAAAAAGGGGAAGAGTCAAGGGAGACTACACCAAATATGAGCCCCAGGAGGATACAGGATGGGTTGAAGAAGATTGTAAGGGAAAATAGGAAGGGAAAGAACTTGCAGCCAGAGAGAACAGGGGAGACACTGGAGAATATCACTGTCACCAGGAAAAGGCAGGTCTATGTGATCGGGGACTCTTTATTGAGAAGAATAGACAGGCCTGTAACTAGAGCTGACCCTGAGAATAGAAGGGTGTGCTGTCTTCCGGGTGCTAAGATACGGGATGTAGACCTGAGGTTGAAAAGGATCCTAAACGGAGCGGGAAAGAATCCCCTAATTATCCTTCATGTGGGAACAAATGATACGGTTAGATTCTCGCTGGAAAGTATTAAGGGAGACTATGCTAGGCTGGGGAAGACGCTTAAGGAAATTGAGGCTCAGGTGATCTTTAGCGGGATCCTTCCTGTTCCTAGAGAAGGGCAACAAAGGTGTGGCAAGATTATGACTGTCAACAGATGGCTTAGGCAGTGGTGCTATAAGGAGGGCTTTGGGATGTATGGCCACTGGGAGGCATTCACGGACAGAGGTCAGTTCTCTCGGGATGGACTTCATCTCAGTAGGGAAGGAAATAGACTTCTAGGATCGAGGCTGGCACAACTGATAAAGAGAGCTTTAAACTAGGAATTGGGAGGAGATGGATGGGAGATGTCCAGAAAATCTCCACGCCAGACTTTAGCATTGAGAGGGAAGAAGATGAAGTAAGAATGGATACAGCCGTGGGTAGGAGAATGTATATAAGGAGTGAGGGCGGTGTGGATACTAGTCTAATAGGTTATACTGGATGTAGAATGACTGTGCCTAATAGGGTACAAAATGTGAGTGAGGCCAAACAGCAAAAATTAAGATGTTTGTACACCAATGCGAGGAGTCTAGGTAACAAAATGGAGGAACTAGAGCTACTGGTGCAGGAAGTGAAACCAGATATTATAGGGATAACAGAAACATGGTGGAATAGTAGTCATGACTGGACTACAGGTATTGAAGGGTATGTGCTCTTTAGGAAAGACAGAAACAAAGGTAAAGGGGGTGGAGTAGCATTGTATATCAATGATGAGGTAGAATGTAAAGAAATAAGAAGCGATGCAATGGATAAGACAGAGTCTGTCTGGGCAAAAATTACATTGGGGAAGAAAACTAGTAAAGCCTCTCCTACGATAGTGCTTGGGGTGTGCTATAGACCTCCGGGATCTAATTTGGATATGAATACAGCCCTTTTTAATGTCTTTAATAAAGTAAATACTAATGGAAACTGCATGATCATGGGAGACTTTAACTTCCCAGATATAGACTGGAGGACCAGTGCTAGTAATAATAATAGGGCTCAGATTTTCCTAGATGCGATAGCTGATGGATTCCTTCATCAAGTAGTTGCTGAACCGACTAGAGGGGATGCCATTTTAGATTTAATTTTGGTGAGTAGCAAGGACCTCATAGAAGAAATGGTTGTAGGGGACAATCTTGGCGCAAGTGATCATGAGCTAATTCAGTTCAAACTAAATGGAAGGATTAACAAAAATAAATCTGCAACTAGGGTTTTTGATTTCAAAAGGGCTGACTTTCAAAAATTAAGGAAATTAGTTAGGGAAGTGGATTGGACTGAAGAACTTATGGATCTAAAGGTAGAGGAGGCCTGGAATTACTTTAAATCAAAACTGCAGAAGCTATCGGAAGCCTGTATCCCAAGAAAGGGGAAAAAATTCATAGGAAGAAGTTGTAGACCTAGCTGGATGAGCAAGCATCTTAGAGAGGTGATTAAGAAGAAGCAGAAAGCATACAGGGAGTGGAAGATGGGAGGGATCAGCAAGGAAAGCTACCTAATTGAGGTCAGAACATGTAGGGATCAAGTGAGACAGGCTAAAAGTCGAGTAGAGTTGGACCTTGCAAAGGGAATTAAAACCAATAGTAAAAGGTTCTATAGCCATATAAATAAGAAGAAAACTAAAAAGGAAGAAGTGGGGCCGCTTAACACTGAGGATGGAGTGGAGGTTAAAGATAATCTAGGCATGGCCCAATATCTAAACAAATACTTTGCCTCAGTCTTTAATAAGGCTAAAGAGGATCTTGGGGATAATGGTAGCAAGACAAATGGGAAGGAGGATATAGAGGTAGATATTACCATATCAGAGGTAGAAGCGAAACTGAAACAGCTTAATGGGACTAAATCAGGGGGCCCAGATAATCTTCATCCAAGAATATTAAAGGAATTGGCACCTGAAATTGCAAGCCCATTAGCAAGAATTTTTAATGAATCTGTAAACTCAGGAATAGTACCGAATGATTGGAGAATTGCTAATATAGTTCCTATTTTTAAGAAAGGAAAAAAAAGTGATCCGGGTAACTACAGGCCAGTTAGTTTGACATCTGTAGTATGCAAGGTCCTGGAAAATATTTTGAAGGAGAAATTAGTTAAGGACATTGAAGTCAATGGTAAATGGGACAAAATACAACATGGTTTTACAAAAGGTAGATCGTGCCAAACCAACCTAATCTCCTTTTTTTCAAAGTTTTTTAGATAAAGGAAATGCAGTGGATCTAATTTACCTAGATTTCAGTAAGGCGTTTGATACCGTGCCACATGGGGAATTATTAGTTAAATTGGAGAAGATGGGGATCAATATGAACATCAAAAGGTGGATAAGGAATTGGTTAAAGGGGAGACTACAACGGGTCCTACTGAAAGGCGAACTGTCAGGTTGGAGGGAGGTTACCAGTGGAGTTCCTCAGGGATCGGTTTTGGGACCAATCTTATTTAATCTTTTTATTACTGACCTTGGCACAAAAAGTGGGAGTGTACTAATAAAGTTTGCAGATGATACAAAGCTGGGAGGTATTGCCAATTCAGAGAAGGATCGGGATATTATACAGGAGGATCTGGATTATCTTGTAAACTGGAGTAATAGTAATAGGATGAAATTTAATAGTGAGAAGTGTAAGGTTATGCATTTAGGGATTAATAACAAGAATTTTAGCTATAAGTTGGGGACGCATCAATTAGAAGTAACGGAAGAGGAGAAGGACCTTGGAGTATTGGTTGATCATAGGATGACTATGAGCTGCCAATGTGATATGGCTGTGAAAAAAGCTAATGCGGTTTTGGGATGCATCAGGAGAGGCATTTCCAGTAGGGATAAGGAGGTTTTAGTACCGTTATACAAGGCACTGGTGAGACCTCACCTAGAATACTGTGTGCAGTTCTGGACTCCCATGTTTAAAAAGGATGAATTCAAACTGGAGCAGGTACAGAGAAGGGCTACTAGGATGATCCGAGGAGTGGAAAACTTGCCTTATGAAAGGAGACTTAAGGAGCTTGGCTTGTTTAGCCTAACTAAAAGAAGGTTGAGGGGAGATATGATTGCTCTCTATAAATATATCGGAGGGATAAATACAGGAGAGGGAGAGGAATTATTTCAGCTCAGCACCAATGTGGACACAAGAACAAATGGGTATAAACTGGTCATTGGGAAGTTTAGACTTGAAATCAGATGAAGGTTTTTAACCATCAGAGGAGTGAAGTTTTGGAATAGCCTTCCAAGGGAAGCAGTGGGGGCAAAAGATCTATCTGGCTTTAAGATTCTACTCGATAAGTTTATGGAGGAGATGGTATGATGGGATAATGGGATTTTGGTAAGTAATTGATCTTTAAATATTCAGGGTAAATAGGCCAAATCCCCTGAGATGGGATATTAGATGGATGGGATCTGAGTTACTATAGAAAATTCTTTCCTGGGTATCTGGCTGGTGAATCTTGCCCATATGCTCAGGGTTTAGCTGATTGCCATATTTGGGGTCGGGAAGGAATTTTCCTCCAGGGCAGATTGGAGAGTCCCTGGAGGTTTTTCGCCTTCCTCTGTAGCATGGGGCATGGTTGACTTGAGGGAGGCTTCTCTGCTCCTTGAAGTCTTTGAACCATGATTTAAGGACTTCAATAGCTCAGACATGGGTGAGGTTTTTCATAGGAGTGGGTGGGTGAGATTCTGTGGCCTGCGCTGTGCAGGAGGTCGGACTAGATGATCAGAATGGTCCCTTCTGACCTTAGTATCTATGAATCTATGAATCTATGGTTTAAAAACTTCAAGGAGCAGAGAAGCCTCCCTCAAGTCAACCATGCCCCATGCTACAGAGGAAGGCGAAAAACCTCCAGGGCCTCTCCAATCTGCCCTGGAGGAAAATTCCTTCCCGACCCCAAATATGGCAATCAGCTAAACCCTGAGCATATGGGCAAGATTCACCAGCCAGATACCCGGAAAGAATTTTTTATAGTAACTCAGATCCCATCCATCTAATATCCCATCTCACGGGATTTGGCCTATTTACCCTGAATATTTAAAGATCAATTACTTACCAAAATCCCATTATCCCATCATACCATCTCCTCCATAAACTTATCAAGTAGAATCTTAAAACCAGATAGATCTTTTGCCCCCACTGCTTCCCTTGGAAGGCTATTCCAAAACTTCACTCCTCTGATGGTTAAAAACCTTCATCTGATTTCAAGTCTAAACTTCCTGGTGGCCAGTTTATACCCATTTGTTCTTTTGTCCACATTGGTGCTGAGCTGAAATAATTCCTCTCCCTCTCCTGTATTTATCCCTCGGATATATTTATAGAGAGCAATCATATCTCCTCTCAACCTTCTCTTAGTTAGGCTAAACAAGCCAAGCTCCTTGGGTCTCCTTTCATAAGACAAGTTTTCCATTCCTCGGATCATCCTAGTAGCCCTTCTCTGTACCTGCTCCAGTTTGAATTCATCCTTTTTAAACATGGGAGACCAGAACTGCACACAGTATTCTAGGTGAGGTCTCACCAGTGCCATGTCTAATGGTACTAAAACCTCCTTATCCCTACTGGAAATGCCTCTCCTGATGCATCCCAAAACCGCATTAGCTTTTTTCACAGCCATATCACATTGGCAGCTCATAGTCATCCTGTGATCAACCAATACTCCAAGGTCCTTCCCCTCTTCCGTTACTTCTAATTGATGCATCCCCAACTTATAACTAAAATTCTTGTTATTAATCCCTAAATGCATAACCTTACACTTCTCACTATTAAATTTCATCCTATTACTATTACTCCAGTTTACAAGATAATCCAGATCCTCCTGTATAATATCCCGATCCTTCTCCGAATTGGCAATACCTCCCAGCTTTGTATCATCTGCAAACTTTATTAGTACACTCCCACTTTTTGTGCCAAGGTCAATAATAAAAAGATTAAATAAGATTGGTCCCAAAACCGATCCCTGAGGAACTCCACTGGTAACCTCCCTCCAGCCTGACAGTTCTCCTTTCAGTAGGACCCATTGCAGTCTCCCCTTTAACCAATTCCTTATCCACCTTTTGATGTTCATACTGATCCCCATCTTCTCCAATTTAACTAATAATTCCCCATGTGGCACGGTATCAAATGCCTTACTGAAATCTAGGTAAATTAGATCCACTGCATTTCCTTTATCTAAAAAACTGTTACCTTTTCAAAACAGGAGATTAGGTTGGTTTGGCATGATCTACCTTTTGTAAAACCATTTTGTCCCATTTACCATTGACTTCAATGTCCTTAACTAATTTCTCCTTCAAAATATTTTCCAGGACCTTGCATACTACAGATGTCAAACTAACTGGCTTGTAGTTACCCGGATCACTTTTTTTTCCCTTTCTTAAAAATAGGAACTATATTAGCAATTCTCCAATCAGAGATCAGAGATCAAAGACTTTAAATGCACTCCACTCTCTCTGCTATGGATAGTTACACTGTCAGGTTGTTTTCTATGAGAAAAAGTTATAAGTATGGACATGAGGAAAAAAAAAATCATGTCTGGATTATTTGGATTCTAACTGGGCAGAATAACCTAATGAGAAGATGAAGATCTCCAGAGTTATTCTGGGTAGCTCTGAGAGACTCTTGGGAAAGTGGCAGATTACTACATCTCTGCTACCATTTGGAATTATTGATTGTAACTCACCCATCCCACACCCCAAACCCAGCTCCGTTGAGTCATGGGCATCAACAATTTTCTTCGACTGGGTCGCCAGAAAAAAAAAATTTGAAAACCAGTACTCTAGGGAAACAAAGACTATATTGTATGGTGTCTATCCGTACGCTTAGGTGATGAATCCTCTGTACCAGGGTGGGAGCCAATTCCAAATTCAGAATAAAACCTTGATTTAACAGTAAGTATCTGTTCAAAGATGGGCCTTGTTTGGCTGTTTCAGTTAGGGGTCCAAATCAGGCAGAAAGGAGACATGCATATTTTTTGTTGCATCACTTGTGCTACCAGAACTTTTGTAAATAATCTTATGGCTGCCAAAGGGTGGAGCTTTCAGTTGGTAGAAGCCAATATCATAAATGAAGTTGTAACGTCATGGAGGTAACCCTGGCATGTGATCAGGCAGAGCACTAGAGGGGCCTATCACCTCAGTTTCCCTTTATCTGGGGTATAAGCAAGTCCAGGCTGGCCTTTTTAGTATTAAAAAAAGTATCCTAGGGTCTCATTTATTTAAGAAAAAAGGACATATAACAAAAGTTTCAGTCAGCTAATCCTCCGGAAGCTCTTCACCCTAGGCTAATAAGTCTTGTCTTGCTTCTCCAGGCCCAGAGCACTCTAAGGCTGAGTTACCGACCTGGAGCCTGGCCTTCTGGTGGGCATTCTGAGGGCAGTGCATCTCTCTTTGTTGAGCCCAGTCTCTAGTACTTGTCCAGTAGATGCCATACCCAGTTTTTTCTCCTGGGCTGCACTTTCTCTCTGAGCCTGTTCCTTTATCTATGAGTCTCTGTTCTCCAGGGAGATACCACCAAGAATAGCTTCCTAAATGGCTCCCCTGAGGAGCCCCTCTCTTCAGGAGCTTCCTCTGTTCTGTGCTGACCCCTTTTTCCCCCCATAAACCTTTATTTGGTCCAGGTGCTCCTTACTTAATTAACTGCTGCCCAACTACCTAGGCAATTAATTATCTGCAGGTGGATCTGGATTGGCTTAATCTCCTTAACAGAGGAGTTCAGCCCCCTGTAACAATAATGGAGGGACCATTTGTGAGATGATTAGACAGGTTTCATTGAGCTCTATGAATGAGGGGAAATCTGTTTGAGCAAGAGGCAGCTACGGTAGATTTTAGGGTTTCCATTTTGAATCTATGCAGGAATTTGGGGAGAAACTTCAGATTCAATTACTACCTTACTATCTCTGGATCTTTTTTGGTAGTATAAAGAGAAAAGAATATAGGCCTCCACTTTGTTCCTCTGGAAATACAGGTCTATGGCCCTTCCCATAGTGGTGGTCTAGTGCCTCTAACAAGGTTACCCTTTTTTTACATCAGTATCATCAAAACCCAGCCACATTATAACACATAATAAAATCACTCTTGGGCCTTTTAATGTGGAGAGCTTTAAAAAGGATGTTATCACCATTTTACAATTGGAGAAGCAATTTGCAAACAGAATAAAGGCCAAAGGTCATCAAGTAAAGTATTTGTTGCAAATTGTTGAGCTTTAATGTCTATTTCCATGTTGAAGATTAAATTAAATAAAAGTGTTGAAACTACCATAACACATTGTCTGTTTGTGTATATTTTAATCACATAACAATGGATGTGAACTATGTGAATGGTGTCCCTAGCCTCTGTTTGTCAGAAGGTGGATAGCAGGGAGATAGCAGGGTAGAGATCACTTGATCACTACCTGTTAGGTTCACTCCCTCTGGGGCCCCTGGCATTGGTCACTGTCAGCAGACAGGATACTGGGCTGAATGGACCTTTGGTCTGACCTAGTATGAACAGCATAGTTCTCTGGCTATCTGTGTACAAGCAAGATTTAGGAGGTCGCTTTGGTGAAGGATTTGTATAGCTTCCAGCTCTTGCTTCAGATGGAAACTTTAGTGGCCCTGGTGAAAAGCACGAATTCATTAGAAATTTGGGATCAATTTTCTTCTGGAGAAATGATGTTTAGCAGCAACCTATGCCACTCCAGCACAAATGCAAGTACTGAACTTTCATTTTCAGTGGCCAATAGCAGGCCCAATTTGTGCAATTCTCTATGACTCTGTAACACTTTAATTGATCAGGTGGCACTGACACTTAAGTTTCTTTCCCTCCTAATCCAGTATCATGCTAGATCCATATATGTTATATTTGTGACTTTCTTCCCATGTTAAGTATTTGCCTGCATCCACTTTGCTAGACACTGCCTTTACCCACTAGGTCAGTACAGTCCTTAATGAAAAGTAGTGTTTGTGTGCATGCTTGCATCCTCTCCAATATATATGTGTTTACAGCCACACATCCCTGGCAGAGCACCTCTTGGGTGGGCAGTCACCAGGCTGTTGTGTTTGAGGCCCACCATACTGAGCCCCATCTGCTCTTTAAGCCTCCTAAGTTTGAACAGAGTCCAATGTGGGCCTTGGTTGAGTCTCTAGGCACACTCATGGGGTATAGCTCCTTTTTCTAGCACATCCCAAGTGAGTGCCCTAACTAACAGGCTACTGAATCATTCTCACACTCTTTCCCTTGCTCAATGACTTATAGCATCATGAATGACTATGAATTGCCACTATGAACGGCAAGGGGTAGCCATTGGATGAGAAACAGCAAGTGAGAATGACTCTACGCCTGGTGGTTAGGGCACTTGCCGAGAATGTGGGAGACCTAAGTTCAAGTACTTGCCGAGAATGTGGGAGACCTAAGTTCAAGTACTTGCTCTAGTGACTACTTAGTTACTTATAACAAGTGGGACAGCTTCAGGAGGAGATTGAGAATGCCCCATAATGCAGTGACCAGAGCACTGTCTTGTAATGCAAGAGACTCAAATCCCTTCTCCCCATCAAGCAGAGATGGGAAATAAACACAGGTCTCCCATATCCTCAGTGAGTGCCTTAAGGGAGGCACCACCACCCCATTTTGTGAATTGTTTACTTCCTTTTGTCAAAATGCCTAAAAATCCAAATGAATTTTTTTCATAATGAAACAAACCAAACATTGAGGACTGGAGAGGTCTTTGGGCTTGGGTAGAGTCCTCTGGGATGTCCAGGATCCTTCCCCTGAGTTCATGGCTTCTCTTCAGAATCATAGAGCTTCTCTGTCTCTCTCCACGTCAGCTAGCATCCTCTGACCTTGGATGGTCCTGAGGCTGAAGAGGACAACCCTGCCCAAAGCTTCTTGTATTTTGCCCCCTTATCAACTCCTGGTTTCTTTGCTCTGCTGCTAGGGATTTTCCACTTCCCCTTCCTGCAGAGAAGTTGGATGGAATAACTTCTCCCAGCTTCGTCCAACCCATTGTCCCAAGGTGTTTCCACATTAACAGGCAACCACTAAGGTTTAATGATTATTTTCCCTGGTCTGACAGAGATATGCTAGAGCCCCTTTTACAAATGGTGTATTTCTCATCCATATAGAGGCAATTTTATAACATCATCCAGAATTCATCACTTTTACTTAGATTCCTCAAATCATCGCAACATGGTACACTTCTTTAGTGAGTATCTTGTCATTGGCACACTCAAGAAACAAATATAAATATTTTTCCTTTTTTGGCACTACTTCCCCATTCCTACATAAACACGGGCTGATCCATGCAAGTTATGCCAACATAATGTATATCAAAGATAGTAGTTGCTTCATCATTAACGACACAGGGTACATTTATTTCTTCACATTTATACTGCACATCTTGGAGCATCTCAGCAACTTTTGTCCATCACTACATTGGCAATTTCATTATACAACCACTAGATCAGGATAAATCACATACTGTTTCACAACTGCTTACTGACAGTTACATTATAAATTCATGCCTACATATATTTTGCAGCCAGGTTTTAGGATCTGTTTATAATTAATACTTCTAGCACAGCATAGGTCGTAATACAGTAAATGTGCATTGTTGACTATTTCTGACTCAAACATCTTGTCCTAACTAGTCAGACAATTGTAAAGATAATGTCCCTGTATCTCTCTGCTCTACTGATTTTATTGTTCCAGCAGCACATTCAGCTCTTGAACTATCTGTTTTGGTGTGGACTTGCTGAGTAAGCAAAAGCAGATCTTTTATAAAGGATAAAATACGAGTAAACATCTAGTGATGGCCCATAGTTCCACGCTATTAGGACACACTATTTTCCATGCAAAGAGAAACATTTGTGTAATTGTATCATGAAGCAGTTAGCAACCATCTCACAGATGATGTGTCTCTTCACGTATATGAACCAATGAGGAATTTCAGCACAAGCATCATATCTCACTCGAACAATGACAGGATACTTATGGTCATTTCCATTCCATTTCTCATCTGCGTCCAGCTGTGTCATAGGTATGGCCAATGTAATCTCACAGAATGGATGGGAAAACTCATTGAAGTTCCTTGTGCTAACAATGACAAGCTGTGCTAAAAATGAATAGTTTCCACATCCCATGTCTGTATGGACAGAGAAAGGTTTATATATTTTCATAATGTGATGCCTTTCCTGAAACAAAAAGCTTTGACACTTGTATCCACAACAACATTTTTTTCTGTACAATGAATGTTTATGACTTCCTCTCTTTTAGATTCTTTATGCATGGCATGATGGTCAGACTGACATGTCTGATTATCATTTGGGCAATGGTGACCATTTGGTTACAACAAAACAACCATCACCATCCTTGTCCTGGGCATGCAGTTTAGTGGGATGAGTATATAAGCCTTTTATCTGGTCCTCTGACCACTTTTGTCCCCTTTCTTAGTTAATACCCAGCACATAACATCTTCCTCAATTGTTCCTTACTTTCCTACTTCCATGAGCCATCTTCTCCCTGGTCTTTCATTTCTCGCATTTCCCCACTTTCAGCTTCCTGATAGGAATCTTCCTGCTCCTCTCCCTCCTCTCCTTCTATTGTAAAAAGAAAAGGAGTACTTGTGGCATCTTAGAGACTAACAAATTTATTTGAGCATAAGCTTTCGTGAGGTTATGCGCAAATAAATTTGTTAGTCTCTAAGGTGCCACAAGTACTCCTTTTCTTTTTGCGAATACAGACTAACAAGGCTCTTACTCTGAAATCTGCTTTTGTTGTGTTTGTTACTTGTTGCCACTAGTCTCAAAGAGCCGCCTTCTCTCTTCCTTCCTTCCTTAACCTTATTTCACCTTCTGCTTCTCTATAGTGCATGCAGCAGAATGTATTTGTGTCAGTGGGGGATGTCTGTGTTGTATGGAGAGCAGCCTCCTATTCACAGTGCTTCTCTTATCTTTGCTGACACACTCTCCTTGTCCAGAATGAGCAAATAAGGTGCATGTCAGAGATCTGTTCCACCCAAAAATATTTTTCTAGGGCACTACAATCTCTGTATGTCCAGGTGGGAAGTGTGACCTTGCCCATCTGCCTCTGATATTGTTATTCCTCTAATTCATGGTACCACTGGCTGCTGCAACACTTTGTTACCTAATTACGATGCAATATTTTTTTAAGTAGACTCACTCTTCTCCTTAGCTACTGCTCCTTTTAAGATTATGCACAAGGCAGCAATAATGAGGAACACAGAGGGCAGATGTGGGCAGCTCTGCTCAATGCAAACATGTATTAGATGTGGAAATGCATCCTGTAAAGCCTTCTTGCACCCCATGAGGGGAATGCAGTTCCAAATGGGTATTCATAACTCTGTATAGGAATAGCTCTAAATGTGTCCTCCTACTTCTTCCCTCCCCAAAAAGCAAAATTCACATGAGCTATGTCCTTTAGGTCTGTTTCTTTAATAAATAAATCCTTCAGCTGCTGAAAAATAAACATAATATTGCTTTGCAACTTTATGTGCACTTAACTCATGACCTTAAATTGCTCCATAAATTATTCGTTAAACAAAACAAAACCCCTCATTATGTCTATTTTAATGAAGGAGAAATTGAGGCACAGAGTGAGCAAGGCCCTGATTTACAAAGTGACTTTAAGCATTGCAATGCTGAGTGTTGCGAAGCTTAATTTTTAGACACTTAGAAAGTCAACAACAATGGAATCCACAAAGCCTGAGTTTGGCACATAGGCTTCCTACACAATGAATGGGGAAAGATGGGTGCCTTAACATATGATCCACAAAAGCCACTGGACTAAAGGTTCTGAGGGTGGTGGCACCAATGTCTCTTTCTCCTCCAAATTTTGAATTGGAACCTGATCCTGTAGGCAGCCTCTGAACATGCCTACTGGATCAGACCTCACAGGCAAGGTAGGCAAGTGTGCATGTATCTTCCCCAGGTTTGTGGATCATGCTGGGTTTTAGATGTGAGACAGGTATCTGAATACTTGGAATGAGACAGCAGTGCACATGCCCAGAGACAGAATGTCAGGCACCCAGGGAACGTTTACAACAAAAAATTAGACACCAAGTGAACTTATGCATCTACAGTTTGGCGGCATCCGAAGTGGGGGTTTTGTGGATTGCAGTGGTGTCTAAAACTGGGAATTAGGTGCCTCAGTACCTCTGTGGAGTTGGGTCTAAGTGACTTGCCCAAGTTCATATAGAGAGAAAGTAGCAAAGCTAGGAACAGAACCCTGCTCCCCTACTTCCCAGAACATTCTAATGACTGAACTTGCTTGTTTTTTTTAAACAAATTAGAAAAAAATAACAGCCCCTGTTTTTGTGGGGATAATCCAAGATCAACTTGCAGCAGCAACAGTTGTCTAATAACAAAAACTAATTCAGATGTGTGCTGTCCCTATGACATCCAAATAGGTGTAAAAAGAAGGAAGTAAAAAAACAAAAACAAACATAGAATCTTATCTTATGCCCTATTAAAAGAATAGACTCTAATTATCAGTTACACTAAGGAATCTTTACAATTCTGTAGCAGTGAATAGGAGCTTAAAGTGGGCAGAAACAGCCTTCTGTGAATATCCCTTCTCAGAAGGTCTCCACAACTGGTGTATAGCATAGATGACAGACTGGCAGCACATTGGGGGCCTGACCAAAGTGCATTGTACTATAGCCATTCTCTGTATTTTCACCTATTTTTGCTTCTGAGAGCCCAAATGGGGCTATGGGAAGCCAAATGTAAATCAGTGCAGCTACAGGCTGGATAGGCACATAAATGGTCCCAGAACATGGAGACTGCAAAAGTGATCTAAATCTACCTTTGCTCCCCACTTTCATGCCTACCCCAAGCATAGGAATTGAGTAAATTATAGTTGGATCCATAGGACAGAAGGAGAAGAGTAGAAACTGATTTTATTTGCCTATGTAAATAGGTAATATCAGGGAAACCATTTTTATTTATAATTTATTATTTATTTTTATATTATTATTATATTTATTTATTTATAGCTCCCAGGCTATAACAAACAAAAAGGATTTAAACAAAATAGAAAGAAAAAAATTGGCAGTTTCCTTCTGAATGGTGTTTATAAAAATGCATTGTACTTTGTTGTAAAATCTCTTAATGTTGTTGTATTCACATATTGATACCAGTCTGGAGAGAAGTTTAAACTGTATTCTTTTGGCTTTAGTCAGGTAATGAATAGAACATTGCAAAGAAAAAAATATATACATTTTAATTTTTGCCTTTGTATAGTCCCATTGTTTATTTCAGCCTTCCCTACTGAGACTCCTTGCACTACACGCCTCTGGTTGCATTCCACTCGAGACAAAGGCTTATTTTAGGGATTGTACCTCTCACAAAGAGATATTGATGGATCAGGAGTCAGAGTTTGGACAAATGACTATTTTATTATAACACAGCCTAATTGTTTAAGCTTTTCATTATTCATCACTGTGGCTCAGCAGTGAATGACTCCTCCCCCTGCCATCAATAAAAATGCAACTTCAGAGAAATGTAGATTGTGTTTCTAATTTCCTGACTCTCTTCTTGCAATGTTTACTATTCATTTACTTTTCAGCTTGCCTCCAACTAACCAGGAAAAAAAGAAAGAAGAGTCATTCCTGCTCTTCAGAACTTGGTTCATTAGAAGCCTAATTCCAGGGAAAGTCAGCTAGTAGATGGCATGGCCAATTGTCTACCATTCAGTTGGTTCCATGGTCATCTTCTTAACTGCCACCCTCTGCCCTGCACTTTACTCCTTTATCATGCCCTGCCCCTCCTTCATAATTAACAAACTCCCTCGTTCATACTAACCCTGGCTTTCCTCTCACATCCATTTCCTCATGCCCTGTGAAGATTGCCTGTTGCATAATCCGGAACAGTTACAAAGAAGAGACAAAAAAGGGCCAGTGCCAGGACACCATCAAACAGTCAAACCTATGAGGAAAGGTTAAAAAAACCTGGGTATGTTTAACTTAGGGAAGAGGAGACTTGTGAGTGACATAATAACAGTCTTCAAATATTTGAAAGATTGTTACAAAGAGGACAGTGATCAATTGTTCTCCATGTCCATTGAGGGTAGAATGAGAAATAATAAACTTAATCTGCAGCAAGGGAGATTTAGATTAGATATTAGGAAAAACTTTCTAGCTATAAGGATAGTTAAGCACTATTATAGGTTACAAAGGGAGGTTACCTGCCTGACTTTGGAGGTTTTTAAGAATAGGTTGGACAAAAACCTGTCAAAGATGGTCTAGGTTTACTTGGTCCACCGGGGCTGGACTAGATGACCTCTCAAGGTCCCTTCCAGCCTTACATTTTTATGATTCTGTGCTACTACCTTGCTGAATATGAATGCCCACAAGAAGGATCATTAAGAGAACACCACAGTAGATATAATGAAATATGGAGATCTCGCCCAACATTACTTCATGGTTTGGTAGAATACAGGACTCTGTGGTGATGAGAAAGCTATTATTCAAAACTTGTTTCCATGTCTGGAATCTGAGAATAAGGCTATCTCCAGGTAGATATCCAAACCAGACAAATCAACATCTCCAAACAAAATGGTAATTAAACTAGACCTAAAGAACATACATTTATAGATTTTAAGGCCAAAAGGGACCATTGTGAACATCTAGTCTGACCTCCTTTAGGCCATAAGACTCCCTCAATTAATTGTTGCTTCAAGTCCACTAGCTTTGTTTGAATTACAGCATATTTTTGAGGAAAAATATCCAGTCTCGATTTAAACATTTCCAGTGATGAAGACAGCCTTTGGTAAGTTGTTCCAGTGATTATTGTTGTCAGTGTTAAAAATGTGCCATATTCCTAGCCTGAATTTGCTAGTTTCAGCTTCCTCTGGTTATGCCTTTGTCTGCTATACTGAAGAACCCTCTATCATCAAATTTCTGTTCCCCATGTAAGTACTTATAGAGTGTGATAAAGCCACCCCTTAACCTTCTGTTTAATCAGATAAAAAGATAGAACTCCTAGAGTCTTTCACTTTAAAGCATGAGGTAGAAGATCAGAAGGAAACAGCTACAGATCAAAAGAACTCTAAGTTGAAATGACAATGAAGGAAAAACAGGAACCAAAATTGTTTATCTAAAGCAATGATATAATCCTGAATGGATTTGGGACACAAACAAACAGTAGACTAAAGACTAGAGACTAATTTCCTACTTAGGAGAATACATCTGGATAAATACATTTATGAATATATGGGGCGAGGGAATGCAGACGAAGTAATCTGAAAGGGGTAATGCAGGGACCCCAAGAAGGAAGAGAGTGAGAGAGAAAGGATGACATGAGACACCTGAGACCAGAGGCCACTCTTCTGACACGATGCCTGTCTAGAGAGTCGAAGGGAAGGAACAATACACATTTGGGTCATGTAAAATACTGGTTATTTTTCTGTATCAACAAAAAAGTGGAGCTATCTGGGTTAGCTTATGCAGAGAATCAGACCGTTTGGTACACATGCTATTGATTTTATTTATAGGACTGAATCTGCCAGATTTTGAATGAGACTCAAGCCAATAGCCTCTAAGAACTGGACTGGGCCCCAATTCTCCTGCCAGTCTCACCTATCTCCCCCTGATTTGTGAATGACACTGCGGCTTAGGCATCTGGACTTTAGGCACCTCCAGGGTTAGGTTGCAGCTGAGTAAAGATGTTGTGAATGCAAGTGGTGCCTAAATATTGGAGTTAGGTGCCTAATTGCTATTTTAAGTACCAAAGTTCCTTTATGAATCTAGTCCAAAGAGACTGGCCCAAGGTCACACAGTAGGTCAGTGGCAAAGCCAAGAATAGAACCCAGTCTCTTGTGTCCCATTCCAGTCCCCAATCCTATCCACTGGGCAACACTGCCTTACACCTCTTGATGTGATCTATATGGAAACCACAAAGCTGTGAAACATTCACCCATCTTGTTGCACTTATTTTTTCTTTTATCTTATTTGTGTTTACATTTTAAACTGTGGCTCAATGTGTGATCCATAAACCAGCTAAAAGAAGTAACTTACAGCAGTTTGGCTTGGGATTTAATGCTTCCATTTCATGTTTCCAAAAGGACTTCCTTTTTGCTTCTAAGCCTGATTCCTGTCTTTCACAGTAGGATCTTGTATCTTATTTTTTTTGTGTAAGAGACATAGGATAGTTTGTGTATTGAGGACCATGTTGGAATTGCAAGCTATCGCTTTAAGAGCAGGAGTTGAGGTTTGGTTCAGGGGTCTCTTAGAAGAGTCTGTATGAAAAGAGCCAGTTTAAAGCAAGGTGGGGTGAGTTGTGACTTCCTGCCTTAGGGAGCAGCCTATTTTTCTCTTTCCTTTGTAGGTGTTAGGTACTATCCTTCTGAATTCCACAAAATAAAGTAGTGTTGCATTGCAACCTTACAGTAAGAATATTTATATTTTTATCTAAAAGTATATGTATATGTCCAATAAGAACAACAGTTTGCCTGGTGTCATCACTGTCAAAAGGATGACAGAGGAAAGCTGATTGTGCAGCAACAGCCCTAGAGTCCTTGGGAATTCACAATGTAATTGAATATTTGTAAGTGACAAGAGACCACCATCATAATGCAAAAAGATAAACCCATCTCCTGATGTCATATAGCTCTGCCTTAGACTGTGAGTTCTGAGCTACAGGGGTGGTTCTTACTTCATCCTAATAACAAAGGTTGCTGGAAGAGTCACTTTGTTGCAGACACTGGAAATTGGTCAGTTGTTTTTGTAAATTGTGATCATGATAATTATTATTAAAAACACTTCTACAAAAATGAATTGCATACAAAAATATATCATAAGGCCCCAATGCTGTAATCATGTTCCTTGAGCAAATCTATTGGCCCATGTGAATCCCCACTGAAATAAATAGTCTTGTTTGAAGATCTGACTGCACTTGAATTTGTAAGCTTTTGTAGCCTTTTATTTTATTTAAAGTTAATGTAGTGATGTTGTATTACACCACCATGGATTCCGCTCTCGTTGCTACAGTTTCAGGCTCAACAGAATGAAAGTGCCTATGGTCCTTTTCTCAAATTGGAGGCTCACACAAAGTCTAAGGACAATGACCACAGACACAATCACAAGTAAAAAGTCTTATCTGCATGACAAGTTTTATTAAAGCAATAAGTATAGTTACAATTACTCATGCATATAGAAATCCTACAAAAACCTATGCAATAATTTAACTGTGGTCATATTCACATCCTCAAAGATACTTTTGGGTTTGAAGGACTTCTTACCAACTGATCATCATTAGATGGATAGTTCCTGCTGGGTTTTTTCCCCATGGATATTCCCACTTTTACCCAACCAGAGAACACTTTATATATTGTAATTCTAACTACGCCTAACACCTCATGCATATGGCATGAAGATGTCAGACCTTTGTCCCTTATCTGTACTTTCATGCTCCATGAATCTTAGGGTGCCCCATTTTTATAGGTTGTTTGTAGTTCCTCCTATTCTCATGAGCATCAACACATGAGAGGTACCCTGCAGTCAAGACAGACATTCAAAGATGTTACAAGCAGGTGTCTCGTGGTCTCGGACAATACATTGCCATCTACTGCAATCACCTATTGACACATCTTTACAGTAATCTTGTGACCTGTGGGGCATAGGGTTACCCACTCATGTTAAGCATTTGTAAGCCTATGGCCTAGTATGGCTAAGTTAAAATATTACAGGTCTCAGCCTGTAGGCCTTTATTTACACACCTAATATCACTCATCACTCCTAAATACTGATCAATTTTGTATTTCTATGATCCTACAATTTAAATCTATTTAGCGTACATTGATTGTTTATGAAAGATCATATAAATTGACCATAACATCACATAGTACAATGATAAATGGATGATAAAGTTAATTAATTGGCTACAGTTCCCCCCACCTTTGACAGGTTAAAAAAAACCCAAAAACTCTTTTACACCAGTTATGTAATTCATAACTTAACACTTATATGTACTTGAAACCAATATGCAACTTAAATCTAAGTGGTACATGTAACTTAATTCTATACTTATTAAGGGTTAGCTATTTTTTCAGGTATTACCTCAAGTGGTGGATCTACTGTTCTCCTGGACTTCGGTACAGAAGCATATGGAGATTCTGGAACTTGATGTGGGTTTATGCTATGCATAACTTCACAAATTCCTCCTTCTCTAACATCAGCTATAGATGCTACTGATGAGGTAACAGTAGCTAAAAAGGGAATGGAAATAGTCCTAATTTGCCTTGACTATTCTTGTTTCCTGTTGTACTGGAACAGTCTGTTGTTATTCCGTTTGAAGTGCAGTGTTAAGGCAATAATATAGAATCTGTGTTTTCAAACATGCATTTTTTTTTCCTGATACTGGGCTGGCTGTATCTGGTCCTCCACTTCCTCTTTTGTGGTCAACATCTCTGGTTCCTCTGTTTATGGAGAAATATTTCTTTTCTGGTACAGCTTTAAGCAATTGGCATGGTAGAATTTATCTACCTTTCTTTTTCCTCTAATGCTAATTTTGTAACAGAGGAACTGTATCCATAATATAATGTGGATCACTCCATCAGTTACATAAATTGTATTCTTGTACCACCTATGTTAGGAGCATAACCTGATCTCCAATTTCCCAAGCATTCTCTCTATGGCCTTTATTAAAATATGCTTTTGCCTTCCATTTAGACTTTACCAATTCAACAGCTACCTGCAAGTGAACCTGATTAAGATGTTTCTTTAATGCTTGCAGATAGGTCTCTAGTTTGACTCCTTCTTGCTGCATGCCACTGATATGCCAGAAAAGGTGTTCTGGCATTCGTCAGTCATCACTTCAAAGGATGTACGATGTGTGAAGGCAGCTGAAGTTGCCCTGAGTGCCATTAAAATGCTTGGAATCATGGTATCCCAACTGCATCCACCAGCTTCCTCAGCATTAATTTGATGGTGCAATTTGTTCACTATACCCTTCCCAATAATTAAAATCTATATGGAATATGCCATTTTTGTTCCACTCCCAACAACTGTAAACACCTTTGAAACACTTGCCCATTGTCAGTCTGTTCCTCTGTCTGATTCTAGCCTACCAGGGAGTCAACAACAAGAGAAGACTTGTTCTACCAAGATCTTTGCTTTGGCTAAAGCAGTGTTTAAAGGGAAATGCTTCCACAAATTTAGAGAATAGCTCAACAACAACAGGAAGGTGTTGTTTTCCCCTGATCATAGTAGCTGAATCCATCTATGAAAAAGCAATATGCTTCTGTGATTTTTATTTGGGAAGGCATTAATGTGAAAAACTGGGTCAAAGGTTTCCCTTGATCAACATCTGGCACATATGATGGTTCCCAGAATACAACAGGGCACCTAGAAACAGAGTGTACTGGGGACACAGTTATATCTTTGCCCTGCAACAACAAGGTCCAGTGTGCCAGTTGAGCATTAGACACCTATCCTTCATTGGTTGAATTAGAGAGCAAAAACTGGAGCAGTGTATGTGTGGAATGCAGCATTATTGGGTTTAGACCAATTAAAAATGCAACACACTTGATTTCCCAGATGGTGGCCAATAAATATTTTTCACAGATGAAATATTTGAGTTCCACTGGACTCATTTTTCTAGGGGCACAGGTTACTGGCCTGATTTCCCATGCCTCTCTTGAGAAGCTACTGCTGCAAGTGCCGTTGCACTTGTAGAGATCTCTAAGTGATACTGTTTGTTGGGTTCTGGAGTGATTAACACAGGTGCTTGCATTACTGCTTGCTGCAGTTCTACAAATGTATTCACATGCTGATCGGTCCAGGCCCAACCAATCCCTTTTTTCAGAAGTTTATACAGTGGACTTGTAATGGAAGCCCTTCTGTTGGACTGGTGTTCTATTTCCTCAAGGCAAGGTAATACCTAAAAAAGAAACTTCTGTGGAGGAAAATTTCCTCCTTTCATTACAATAGTCATTGCCATTCTTCCACACTCATGCTTATGCTTAGCAAAAGCATCTATATGTTTAGCCACTAATGGCTTCACATGTGACCTTCCCTCTGCAATGTTTTTCCTTGCGGGGGGGGGGGAAACTTGAACAGGACTTGTTAGATTCATGCTTTGTGTCCTTGTTGATCCTCATTCTCCTCCCCTTCCTGGCTCCCATGCTCTGAAGTGAAGTCAAAATCCAGGATAATGTACTAGCTACTACAATGGGTTGGTGTGGATTGGCAATCCAAATTCATAGATTCATTGATTGATTGAAATTCTCTGTCTTTTTCATATCCTGTTACAATCATTCAACATCCAACTCCTTATCTGATCTTTCACTGACACTGCATGTCTCTTTTCCTTATTCCCCTTCTTGTCACCCAGGCATGTCAAATATTCTTAAGCCTATGGCCTAGTAGGGCTAAGTTAAAAATCTTACAAGCCTATAGGCCTTGTGTTACAAGGTAATTTTTGGTAATGTTTGTTCTCTTCTGGACCATTATAGCACTTTTCTTTAAAAAAAAAAAGGAAAAGAGATTGCGTGAATTAAAAAAATAATATTTTTTAAATCTTGTAATTTTAAAACATTTTGGGTTATGATTTTTATGAGGTTTGCTACAAAAATACTTTTGGAACAGCATAAACATTTTCAAATGCTGTTGCTGTCTATGCACCTGCTAATGTAAAACAAAAAAATTAAAACAAAAAGTATTCACTGCAGATGATTGAGAAGACTTGAGGAACTCTTTACAAAAGGAATGACTAAGAATTTATTTAGACTTTTACTGCTCTACACTTAATGAGCTCCATCCAAAGCTATGGATGTCCCTGAAAATCATTTAGAATACACAAAAATAAAACACATACTGACAGTTACCCAATATCAAATAACCAGTTAGCAACAGTGTGATGGGTTGGACCCCCTGTCCGGGATGCCATCTGATGTACTGGGATTTCACTGAGCCTGCCTGCTCCGTTAGCCTGGGCTCCCTCTCCCTGTTTTGCTGAATTAGGCCATCTAGCCTCTGGCAGCATACACACACAGGTGCACCAGCTGTAGAATCAGACAGAATCTTCAAACAGCTTTCTATGAGAAGACTCAGCTAGGAAATCACCCAGCACTCAAGTGAAGCTCCCCTCTGGAAAGTACACCTAAAATAATATTGTCTTGTGCTCTAGAGAAATCTAAACAATGTCATTCATAAATTCACCCCCTCCTTCAATGCGGAGGAAGATATGCAGATTTTAAATGATTATATTTTAAAGTCATTATACAGGATATCAAACAGAACAAAGCAGATTACCAAGCAAATAAAACAAAACACGCATACTAAGCTTAAGATCTTAAAGAGACTGGTTTCAAGAAATAATATCTCATCCTAAATATTGTTTTAGGCAAGTTGCAGAGTTCCTGTAGCTTAGAATTCCACTTATTTATCTTTACAGACTAGACTTCTGTCTTAGTCTCAATTCAGCCCTTGCCTTTCCCACTGCTCATTTCCTTTGTCTCTTTTGGTACTTTCTTCTTGGGCAGGAAGACAGTGGAGAAGAGTCCTGTTTGCCTTTCTCCCCAGTCTGAAATAGAATTTATATAAGGCGCGAACCTTTTGTTTCCTAGTCTTGACCTCCCCCACCCCTTTTAGTGGAAAATTACTAAAAGTCCAAGATAGTGTTTAGTACCAGGTGACCCAGTAATGTCACAGCTACATCCCAGGATGCCTCTCTGGAAGGAGAGAGATTAGTATCTTCAGAGTCTTATTGTTTCTTCCTAATGGCCCATCAAGGCTGATGGCCTGTTGTCTGGTGGGTGTCTCCCAAATACACTCACAGTTTTGTTAGTCAATATTCCTAACTTTATATACAGAAATAATACATGTATACAAATTGGATAATCACATTCAGTAAACTATAACCTTTCTGATGATACCTGACAAGACCCATATTGCATAAAGTATATCTCAGTTATGCCATATCCATATCATATCTATCCTTCCCATTAGGATAGGTTGCTGTTTCGCCTTTAATATTGTCTCTTTGAGAAACTGCCAACTATCCTGAACTCCTTTTTCCCTTTGATTTTCTTCCCATGGTACCATACCATACCAGTTCTCTTAGTTTTTAAAAGTCCATTATCCTTATTATGCTGTGCTCACTTCTTCCTTAGTTAAAGTCCCCTATTACTACCAGGTTTTGTGTTTTGGATATTTCTGTTATTTTTTTCTGGAAACGTCTCATCCACCTTATTATCCTTATCTTGAAAATATCCACAGCTAAATCAGATGTATAAAAATTAATAAACTTTAATGCTTTAATGCTTCAGGACATAAGCCACCCACTAACTCAAGATGCTCTCAAGAAACTTCCTCTACATCCATTCTTCCATGATTGTTCACTTTGGGGTTTCTTGCATCTTCTTCTGCAGAATCTGATACTAGCCAAGACAAGTACTGGACTAGATGAACTACTGTTCTGATTCAGAATAGTAATTCCTCTGTTCCTCTTTACATTCCTAACTTTTAAAAAATCTTACATGTATAACCATCAGGAGTTTGGAGCACTATGCAACCAGCACAACAGGGCCATGAAACACCATGGTCCAACAGCCAATTGGTTCTGTATCCTAGGATTCAGATAATTCTGGTGCACTAGGACTTGGAATTTTGGGGTGTGGGAGCTAAGGATTCAAAAATTGTCTGGTTCCATCAGGATGGAGGTGAAGGAACCCTGTTTTTTCAGCACTGCTGCACCAGGGTGCCTAGGGGGGTCTAGGTTTTTTTGATACACTAATTGGTTAGGCTTGTTCATTTAAGAAGTGGAATTTTGGGGACTGGGCTTTATCCTAGAGTAGCAACAGAAAGTCCAGCAGCAATTCTACTCTCCCTTTCAAGTCTTGTTTTCCTAACGTAGAAGTTTCCTCCATGTAGCCGATACCTACCTCCTTTTGCTCCAGAGGGCTGCTGGGGGAACGGACAGGCTGATTGGAGAGCTGGAGAGCCGGTCCCGCCTGCTGGAGGCGGGGATAAGGGGCTGCCCAGCTGAGAGATCCCTGCTGTAGTGGGAGTCTGGGCAGTGTCTGGAAGTAGAAGGCGCTTGATTTGGAGAGCAGATCTCAGAGTGGGGGAGAGGGTAAAACATCCTCGATTTGGCTGACAGACCAACCTGGAAGCTGCATCAGCACCGTGGAGAGTGTGGACCTAGGCTCTGGACATATGTCAATATCAGTCCATGTGCACAGCGTGTGTTAGGGTGTCTGGGGCACAGCGCTGACGGGAGGAGGTAGAAGGACGTGATGAGGAGTTGAGGGCGGGCTGAGTTTGTGTCCCCTTCCCGATCCCCAGATTTCAGAGACAGCAGAGTCCCGCAGGAGACTGAGAGGGGGCGGGCAGCCGGGCTCTGCCTGTCCTGGGGAGCAGCAACGGGCTTTTGGAAGAAGTCCCCATTTGTATCAGACACGGGAGTGGCCTGGGAAGAGAGAGTCACACAACCCACCTGCCCGAGCCCGTTGTTTCTCCGTGGGACAGCAGCGGCCGGGGAAACCTGGGCAGCAGGGAACAAAGCCCCGCTGTCTTCCGCCCAGCGGCCAGAGGAACAGTCCTGGAGCAAGGTAAGGGACGGAGAGGCAGGGCTGCAAAAAGACCTGGCTTACGCTGGACATCCATTGCGGGCTGTGAGCGGGGCATGGTGGGCTGCAGAGGAGCAGAAGGGGGGCTACGGGAGGGACTAGGGGGTGGGGGTGGGACGTGCAGTGAAAGGCTCGGACGCGCAGTGGTGGGACTGAGGGACAGGTACGAGGAGGGGGAGGCGTAGACCCGGGGAGCTTCTTCGGATGCTTCTCCGCAGCCCGCACAACTTCGCTCCGGAGTCCAGCCCTAGCAATGGGACGGGGGGGGGGGGGGGGTCCTCCGTGCGTAAGGGCGCGCCGGTGTTGTACTTGGCCCTGCAGCCGCGGCCGGTCACCAAGGCGCGGCGATTTACTGCAGGTTCAGCGCCGGGTGTGGGTCCCGAAGCGGGCTGGGGTGGGGTGGGGTGGGGGGGGGGGCGGCTCTTGTCCCTCCTTGTGGAAGTGCCACCCCCCGTCAGGGATCATAGGCTACCGGAGCGGCGCGCAAAGCTCCTCACCGAGGGCCAGGGGCAAGAGAACAAGGTGACTGGGCTGGGGCCAGTGCCCAAGTGGCCCATTGGAGAGGGGCACAGTGGCTGGGGGAGGCGTGCAAGTCTGAAACAGGGATTCTCCTACTGCTGGGTGACTTGTCTCAGCAGAATAAGCAGGATGGGGGTAGGAAGGAAATTGAAACTGACTTTATTGGCACCGGTAGAATCCCCACCGGAGGACAGGGGGCTGCGCTGGGGGTCTGCACTGGACTCTTGGGGTGGATGCATCTGTGTTGGTCTTGAGGACCCCACAGCAGTGTTAATACAAAGGCAGGTGCCAGCTTGCTCCATTTCTCAGCCAAGGGTGGCTAGGCCTGGAGAGCTTGGGGAATAAATCCTGGGCTAGAAGTAGCCGAGGGGAAAGAAAGTTTCTGGGTCTGTCCCTGACTATCCCTGTTCTATGGCTGCCTTCATCCTAGCCTTACCCACTAAGGAACAATGTGCATTAGATGGGATTGTGCAGTAGGTCTAGGTTTATAGGCGCTTCAGTTTTATATGATAAAATGTCTCTAAATGAGACAATATGCTTGGTTGGAATTTTAAATTAAGATTTGCAGGGGTGGTTTGGCCAGTCGCTTTGACAGTAAAGGCCAAATATTCCAGCTTGATTACATAAAATTAGGCAGCTAGCCTAAATTCTTATTTGGGGGCCTACCACAAATGTTTAAATGCCTAAACAGATTTAGGTGCCTTTAAGTACTTACAGTTGAATGTTTGGCCCTCAGAGAACATCTCCTAAATGTGCTGCACTTTCACTGAATGTTAAATTCAATTTAATCAAAAATGCCTTGCTATTTAATAGAGTTGTAAATGGCTTGTCTCATTTTTGTAAAGTCCAGTCATGTGGAAGGTGGAAGGTTGGTTTTGTATGAGAGTCTCCAGTTTTGAGAGCTCATTCTTGATCTCCTGTCTGCTGTACAGGTTGCTGATCAGGTGGTTCCTCATTTTCTTTGAGAGTGTGTGGCAGTCTCTCACCATAGTCAGTGCAGTATGTTGATTGCAATGGATTTTTTACCTTCAGTCCATTTGGTATGATGTCCATCTGTTTGCACTTGAAGAAGAAGATGATGTCTGTCTGTATCTGTGCAAGGCTTGCACAGGCCACTCCAGCAGGCTGTAGCCAGGAGTTTGGAATTGGGACTGAAATGGCAGTAAAATATTGGGCGGTCATCCCTAATCTGCTTCAGAAATTATTCAAGAACCTCAGGGATTTGTGCAGTTCTTGCTTCTGGGATGTCCTGGTCGCCTCTGGAATCTCTTTGTACAGATTTGAAAGTAGCTATACTTGAAGAGAAAAACTTCAGAAACAGACTTCAAAGAGAAACAGCAGAACTAAAATTCATTTGCAAATTTAACACCATTAATTTGGGCTTGAATAGGGACTGGGAGTGGCTGGCTCATTACAAAAGCAGCTTTGCCTCTCCTGGAATTGACACTTCCTCATTTATTTTTGGGAGTGGACTACATCCACCCTGATCAAATTGGCCATGTTAGCACTGGTTCTCCACTTGTGAGGTAACTCCCTTCTCTTAATGTATCAGTATATTTATGTCTGCATCTGTAATTTTCATTCCATGCATCTGCAGAAGTGGGGTTTTTACCCACTAAAGCTTATGCTCAAATAAATCTGTTAGTCTTTAAGGTGCCACTGGACTCCTTGTTGTTTTTGTGGATACAGACTAACACGGCTAACCCCCGGATACTTGAGTGTGTCATTAGTTTTCAGAAAAGACATCACTCTGTATACCCATATAATATGGTAATATGATATATGGTAAGTTGATTCAATTGCTTATCACCTGAGGTTCAACTTCCTGTATTTATAGACTGGTAAACCTTTGAAAGGGATTCTTCTGAAAAGTAAAACCCAGACCAAGATTCTCTCTGCTGCTGGGTGTAACCTTGCTATCTCTTCCCCTCACCTGTTAGCTTGATAGCTTTATTTATCTCTCTGGCATGCCAATATGCCTTCATTGTCTTTACCTGATGACAAAACTGGTCCAGACAAGCCACCTATCTCTGCTTCCAGTCCATCCATTCCCTAGATATGTCCCTTTTGAAGAGTGGCACATGCCCTCTCACGGCTGGGCATGGTGAGCAGATCTTTCCTCATCTAGTAGCATATGCTGAGAGCTCCTCCAGCAGTCTCTCTTCTCATGACTCAGCCAGGTCCTTTGAAAGTCTCTCCCGTACTGAGATATCAGTGTCTCAAACAGACAGCATGACTCTAGTCACTAATATGATGCCTTCTGCCCCTCCAGGGCTCCTTTTCTGGCAGAATAGTGGCCGAAGGGCTTTCCCTGGAAGTTTTTTAACGAGTCTCAAAAGTGAAACTGGAACTACTACAAAAACAACTTTGGTCCCCTTCCTCAGGCTTAAACCTTTAATCTATCCAGGGTCCTCCATTTCTGTAGTCTTCTTCAGGGTTAACTTGTTGGAGTCTACTCTGTCTATTCTAAGGCTATTGGTTGGCCTTTTCTCAAGGCTACTCCAGGAGTTTCCTTCACTTCTGCTGAACTATCCTATCAGGGCCCATCCCAAGATGTAAATTCCCTCCTAGTGCTCTTCTTCAGTTGATAGCCTGACTGGGCTTCTTTCCATGAGGCCCAGGTCCTGGCCTTTTATCAGGCTCATCCCTGGAGCATGTTCCACCCCAGTAGCTTCTTTGTATCTCTCTGGCTTCCCATTGCTACTACTCTGAGTACAACTAGTGAGTTCTTCCTTCTTTCTGCAGCTCCCTTCTACTTTGGGCTTCCTCTCTTTACAGGAACCACTCAGCTGCTTCCCCAGCGGACTCCTCTTTAATTAGACCTTCCCCACCTTCCAGGTCCAGTCAGGTATATTAATTGACCTTGGGCCCACACTAACCTTTTCACCACCAGTGTAGGGTAAACACACCAGGACAGTCCCCTTCTGTGCTCCACATAACATTCCCATTTTCCCTCTTGTTTCTCTTGAATTCAGTTCCCATCCACAGAAGCATACCACGCATAGTCCCCACTGCGGACTTAGAGCACTGGGAGAGTAGACAGTTCTGATACGGCCATTTGGTTACCATGTGATCCCCATTTTTTCTTCTTGCCTCTTATGAATTCACTTACCCTCTTAGTCCCTTGTCATTGTTAAAAAGAAAGGGGGAAGCCAGCATGAGGGAAAATTCTTCCTGTACCAGAGAAGAAATGGTCAGAGACTCCCTGATGGGATACCTCCTCTCTCAGCATGTGCGGCTGTTCATCTGTCTACTGTTGGGAAGACATGGCACCCACCCACTTCAGATTCTCCTGCCTGATGAGGCCTCATTTAAATCGGACATGGGGGAGAGAGAAGGAGCTCTGGAGAAGCACAGTACCCCCACCCTCGAAGAAAAAAGAAGAAAAGATGGGGGCGGAGGCAGTGGTGAGCAGGAGCTGGTGCGAACTGGTTGTTAAATTTTGAAGCCAGTTTAGAACCTGTTGTTAAAGGGGTGGGCAAACTCTGGCCCGCGGGCCACATTCAGCCCACCTGAGCTCTCGACTGGGGAGGCTGATGTGCAAGCTGTATTTCAGAAGGGTACTGTTGGGGCTCCTACTCTATATGTTTCACAGTAGCAGCCTTGTTAGTCTGTATTCGCAAAAAGAAAATGGTGGCACCTTAGAGACTAACAAATTTATTTGAGCATAAGCTTTCGTGAGCTACAGCTCACTTCATCAGATGCATCAAATAAATTTGTTAGCCTACTTTATATGTCACTCTGATGTGGGAGCTGAGTCTCCTGGACCAAGTAACCATGGGGTTTACAGTTGCTTAGTCTAGAGTGGGTGAGCAGTAATTAGTAATATTACTGTGGCACCCAGTAATTGTCTATACTAATTGTATATGCCAACTATGAACATGAGCTCAATGCTGAAACTTGCAAGACAAGGACCCAGGTTCAAAATGACATTTTAAAAACAAAAGTCTTCAATTTTTTTAAAAAAATATGCTTCTATGCTCAGTAAATTTTTCCAGAACCCAATTGTCCTTTCAGAAAAGAAATATTTCAAAAGTCACACAACCCTAGTCAGCACTGTATCAATAAAAATGTCTCTAAAGTCTGCTCTCTTGTCATGAAAATCTACTCAAGCTTGATATTTCTATATTACTGTTTGCACATTCATGTTAATGATGATAAACCATAACATGTTATATATTTCAGATAACAAGTACTAACTTTTAGGCACTTCATGCCCATTAGTTTTCATATTTAAAAAATAAGTTTTTTTTTAAAATATGGAAGGCTTAGATAAAAAATAATGGCCATGGTGTACCTTACAAGTTTAGTACTTGTTATATGAAATATATAATACACTGAGAAGCAATATTTAAAGAGGCAGGAAAGCAGGTTTATTCTGAGAAAGGGGCAGTTTCAAATCCAAGCTCTGATAATCAGAAGTAAAACTGATGGGAATCATTCTAATTACTTTTACTTTGTCATTAGGAAAGTGAGAAGGAGTATGGTACTAAACTAGTTCTATTAATTTTTATCCTTCATGCTAAGAAAAATACCTTTAAGTGTATAAATTCTAAAACAAAGACAAATCAAGTATGACCAAGCTATAAGAGATATCATTTTGAAATGTCCTACAGGATCAGTGATTTAAGGGTTGTGTAAACCAATGCGTTTCAAAAAAGGTCTTCTGGAAAAAAGTAACCTACACATATCTTAAGAAATAAAGTTACTTTAATTGACCTGAATTGAACAAGCTTGCCAGCAAGCATAATTAAAACATGTATTTTAATATAGTTTTATTTCCACTGCACTATTTGACATACTTGTCAAAGTATATATCTTACTTTGCAATTTTAATAATATGATTTATTACAGTTTGGTCACTTGTAGGATGAAGCAGAACAAAAGAATTCTTTATTGCCCTTTTAATCCTTCTAGATGCTTGGCTGTCATACGATGATGTGGCGTGAAGTGGGGATAGCTTGTGCAATGCTGGAGCTAACTATACTAGAAGCAAAATACCAGGGCATCACTCCTCCCCCAAATTAAATCCCAGTCTGAGTAAAATACAATTATTATTGTTTTTTACCAAAACATTGCTTTTTCAAACTCTGACATTGATCCTTTTGGTCAAATTCTGCACTATGGCCTGTAGAATCCTACTGAAGTATCCAGGAGCACATAGCCTGCATTCTTTTCAGCCCTCTCAAAGACATAAACAAGCCTTTTAAAATACATCTACTGTTCATCCTATTGCACTGTAACTTCTCTCTTCTGCCACTCCCCACAGAGCCGCGCTGCCACGGAAAGACCTATCATTGATGGAAATGTTTTAAATAAGCTGCATCTTTTGATACTTAAGAAAAAGTCCCTTGTTTTATACTGTCTTCTTATGCTAGTCTACGGGCATGAGACATGTTTCCTCCCTCCCACCAGAGGGAGACAAAACACTGAGGCTTTAATATGGTATCATCTGCATTACATGTGCCACTTTGGTTGTCGGCCTCTGGCAGATGAAGGTCGGTTTAATGCCTGTAACCCTTGGGAGCTGAGGTAGGCCTTGTACCCTCTAAGGCTCTGGGGTCTGCCATCTACCCTTGGATGTCCCTATGCTCCCCTTGCGCCTACAGCACAGGCTGCTGGTTCTTTACTTCGCTCCGTGTTTCTGCCTGCCTGGGCCGGGAGTGACAGGGAGTGAGCTGGTTCTGTGTACCCCCCCGCCCCCCCGCCCCCCCGCCCGGAGTGGCTCAGAGCTCCTTGGTTAGAAGTCTCTTCTCTCTCCGTCTCCTGATACGGTACTGAGTGCAATACTCTCTCTCTCTCTCTCTCTGCAGGTAAAGGGCTTTCCTCTCGTCCCCCTCACTTACTCTCATTCCTCCACTTCACCCTGGTGTCTGATAAACAAATGGTGGCTTATGGTGCTGACTTGTGCACTCTGTTCGGTTATTAAATTAGCTTGGTTGTATTTGTGGTGGATGTGCAGGACAGCAATGGGAGCAGGGCCGCTGTTCTCAAGTGTTCGTTATTAAAACACGGATAATGCTGTAGACTATGTGCCTGTCCATATTTTATATCTTTTTTTCTCCTTGTGTTTGGGACAAGATTATAGCTTGTGGTTACTTTTGTGCAAGATGGCTGAGCAATGTGAGAAACGTTGCCGGTAGCTTTGTCAAGAAGCTTCCCCAGAAGGGGAATGGGCACTGCCAAGATATAACATAGGAGTGTGTGATATCCTCCATTCCCTACATGATTTTTATGACTCCAAAGTACATTGAAGTAAGAATTGTACATTTTGTCTGCAAACATTCTCATGTTTTATATGGTGAAGACTCCAATATATTACAACGCCTTATATCAAGATTTCCTATCTCAGTTTACCCAACCATATAGAAAAACTTAACAGGAGTTTCTCCCTTCTCTGCAACACCACATCTGCACATTGTTGGTGTGATCACAGTTGAATTCTTCAGTTATTTTGAATCATTCTGAGTAACTTTTGCTGGCAAGCTCTGTGAGAATGCAGCTTTCCTGTCAATATTTGATTTAGGTTGTACACCTTTGCTTGAATCCCTGTTTTGACCCAACCTCTTAGACTGTACCTTGATAATTAACGGTGTTTAAATTTAGTAAAAGAAAGTCCAATTTAAACTGAAGATAAGTTGTATTTGTTTGGTAGTAGTGAAGCTTCACAAGAAAAATATTTTAAATGAAGGTGAATATGTTTTGGCATTATTAAGATACTGGATACCTGATGTTATAATAAACTCATTAGCCCTGAACCTGTGATCCTCAGTTTCATAAATCTTCCATTGACTTGATTATTAGTTTTACCTTGTGTGTACAGATCCATTGAAACTATAGTAGAACACACCTTTAATCTTTTTGATAGCAGTAGTAGCCCACTTAGGCTGTTCCAACATTGCCTTCGGTCCCTGTAATTCTAGAGCATGAAGTCTCATTTTAAGCATCTGTTTCGGAGAGTCAGTGGTATAATGCTAGCAGAAATTATGTATCTCAATTATTATTAAACATTTATATATTAGGATTATCTTATGCTTTAGAAAATGTTGATTCTAAAGTATGTTTAAGAACTTTTCTTAAAACAATGTTTTAGATGATACCAGCACTTTTGGATGCAGTTATCCAAGAGGGTTGCATGTTAGAAGTAAGCCTGACAGTTTTGGAAGAGAAAGATAAATTTGTCCCTCTAAGAAGGGTAATGTCACCACTGACATGCCCCATCATGGCTGGACATGGTATAACAGGCTCTCCTTGACTACAGCACCCTGTTGCAGCTGCTCTAGTCCTTCAGTGATCTGCTTCATCTCATGACTTGACCCTCCAGCCAATCCACTTTTTACCCATTGCAAGATAATAGAGTCCAATGCCATTGCATCAGGTCTTCAGTCACAGCTCTGAGCCCCAACATCTTTACACTCATGCATCTCAGGGTTTTCTAGTGTCCTTATCCCTCTCTGTGTGTGCGGGGGAGGGTGGGGGGGTGGGAAAGGGGGGGGCCTTACTCCATCTTCTCACAAGGCTGATAGAGAAACCTAGGCCTTATCACTATACTGTATCCCAGCCTAAGGACTCTTTGATAGGCAAGTAAAGTCTATCTACTCAGACCTGCTCCCTGTCACTTACACCTGTTACCAGGCATCCCCCACAACCTCTCTATATTCACCCCTCTGTCAGGGGTGGGCTTCGTGTCTCTCCCTTGGACTCCCTCAACAAATCCCAAACCCAAAATACAAACAAATGAACTCTGCCCTCCTTGAGGTTGACCTTTCATCTCTGTTAAGTGTCCCCTGTTCTGTTCCAGGTCTCTGTCTCTTTAGAAGTGCAGATTCTTTCCTTTTACCTAGGCTCCCATTCTCAAGGGACTACAGAGTTTCTTCCTATTGTCCTTCTAGTCTGGACTTTGTCTCTTTATTCTACCCACACACCTCCTTACCCAGCTGGGACTCCTCTTTATTTGGCCCTGGCCCACCTCCCAGTGCAATCAGATGCCTGAATTGACTCTCCAGTTCCAGTTAATCTTTTCATTACCTTTGAATGCCACACGCTCCATTATAGCCCCTTTTAAGTAAGGTGCATTTAATGCTGATTCTTCATTATTTTCTTCTTGAATGTAAAAGGTTGTTTAATCTATCTCTAAATTTGTATTAGATGAAGTCAGGTAAAATCGGTTATATAAACAGCTGTCTACCCCTCAAAACTGCCATAAATTATCCTGCAAGTATCTCAAATCCTTATACAAAATCAACTGATTCCCTTAGTAAACCCCCTTGGCAGTCAGAACAAACCACTCAGTGCTTTGACAGATCTGTTCTCCACTTCCCACCCAGCAGATGTAATATTTTTTATATCATGCTCTCAAATCTAGTATGCTGCTTCAATGGATGGATTTGGGGTGCAGCTGTTGTTATTAAAAATGAGACGAATAAAGAGTAAATGCAGTATTCTGTCTTCAGCTGTACATACAGGGCTCCCATTGACTTCTTAAAAGGCTCATTCAGTGACTTGAATAGGAACCCATAGCTGCAGTCAAGGCCAAAGTTTCATTTTCATACCTAAAAAATTACAAGATGGAATAATACACTGTTTCAATAATCCAAAACAAGATACATGATATGAAAACCTTAATATAAATCCAAATATCTGCTGCAGTTGCTTTAGGATCTTCCTCCCCCACACTGGACAGTGTATTATTTCTACACACCAAGGTTTTGTGAGTCTGTAGACCTTTGGTACCGTCATCCCTGTTAGAACTTCACTGGCTGCTGTAGAATGACACCAGGCATGAGTGTAGCCCATTTTCTTTACACTTCTGTAGCAAGTTTGTTTCTTACCCCAAACTGCAGATTTATAACTTTCTCTTTAAAGCCCACTCTCAGTGGTTCTGACTGAATTTAGTGCTCACAAAAAATACTGGAGTGACTAAAGTGATTTACCTATAGAACATGTAGAACACAGACAACATCATTACAAGCATAGGTTCCAAACCTGCAGATGATAGCTTGCAGGTGCAGCAATCCAGCTGCACTTATTCAGTTGCAATATCAGAACCTTCCCATGCCTTTCCTCATATCTGACCTGGTGGGACCACCTTTAATGGCAAGACAGTACGTCAGTCTCCCTGTTCATTCAGTCATTTTCCTTTCTTCTAAGACTGGTGATATATGGTCTAATTAATGCTAATTTGTGGCTTTGTGGCATTGCCTTGTAACACTCCCAATGTGAATGCTGCATGACTAACATTAAACATACTCCCACGCAAACATACTTTACAATTCTTTGATTTTTTTGCAAAGGTATTTTGTTTGGAATCAAAATGGAGAGTAAGTCTTTTCTTTCTTTTCTGTTCATTTCCCCCTTTTTGATGTCCTCTGCATGAAGTACATGGCTTGTAAACTTTGGAATTGTCACCTGCTTTCTGTTTGACTGCTGCACCTAACATTTGGCTTGGAATGTAGGCATATGATTTCCTTAAGTCTTCTATAAAGCCATTCTACCAGTAACATAGCAGAGAATTAAGGGTGTGTCAGAATCATTGTCCAATAAAATATACACCGCACAAAATCTTTAGATCAGATTCAAACCAGGCTATAAGTGGGTACACCTCTACTGAAGTCAGTGGAATTGGGCCAAGTCTAAACTTGGCCCCTCACCCACAATTCTAAGGTATTTGAGGTACGATAAAATGACTGGCATCCTGCCCTTACTTCAGTTCAGCAGTTTTAACTATAGTAATGACCTTCACTAGTGACCTTCAAGTTGTTTCTGATGTTTAAAAATATGAAAAGAAAACACATTTTTAAAACATGTAAGTCCATAAAGACCTGATCTGTATTTCCTTAATAAAGTGGTGCTTAATGAGAGTTTAGCCTAATTTGCTTTATTTAGCCAAAATTCCTCTTGACATCTCTGAGAGTTTGACCAGAGTAGAGAGAGTACAGAATTGGGCCTTTGACAAAACTTGTGATACTGAAATCCACTTCAGCTTTTAACATTTTTTTTTGTTCTACTGCTCTGTTTAAAACTGATTTCTGTGTTCACTTCCCTATCTCTTTCATTTATGAAATCATTGATAGGTTCTACCTCTGTTTTGTTTCCATTTCTTTTTCCATGAGTCTTTTTCAAATATAAACTCTAGCAGTATAAATATTATTAGTAGTAGTCACAATAACAAGAATAATACGTAGCTCTTATATAGCACTTTTCATCAGTAGATCTCACAGTGCTTTACAAAAGAGGTCAGTAGCATTATCACCAATGTTATTAGCAACTTTCTGAACATTTTACCTATGATCTGTCTTACAGAGTGATGTGTATGTGCTCTAGTACAGGGGTCGGCAACCTATGCACGCGTGCCAAAGACGGCACACGAGCCCATTTTTAATGCCTGCTGAGGCAGCAGCAGCGTGCCATTAAAACTCCTGCCCTGCCCAGCCTGGCCCGGCCCAGCCCGCTCTTCTCCACCCCCTGCCTCTCCTGCGGGAGCAGGGGTCAAGGGGCAGGGGACTGAAACTTGGTCCTGCTGGCTCCCCTGCCTCTTCCTGCAGTGTGCTGGGTTCCTGCCCCTCCTCCTCCTCTCTGTCCCTCCTTGCTGGCGGATCAGCTGATGGCCCTTGTGAGGGGGTGGGGGAGGAGCTGGGTCAGCATGCTCCCTGCTCCCAGTGGAGGCAGAGAAGAAGCGGGGGCAGGGCCTTGGAGAAGGGGGGCGTGGAAGCAGGGCATAGCCCCTCCAGCCCCCTGCCGTGAGCATCCCAAGACCCCAGCCAACACCCCCAGCCCTCTGCCCTGACCCCCACCATACACACCCCTAGCCCTCTGCCCTGAGACTGCAGCCCTGCACCCCCCCCAGGCTCCTGCCCTGAGCTCTGTACCTCCTCACACATACCCAGCCTCCACCCTGACTCTTGCACAGCCCCCCTACACCCAATGCACCCCCCACATCCTGACTCTTGCACCCCCCACATCCCCTCCCCCATCCTGAGCACCAAACAGGAGCGCCTGCACTCCCCACCCCACATTCCCACCTGCACCCCTCCCACCAAATGGGAGCTGCCCAGGTAAGCTCTCCACACCCAAACCTCCTGCCCCAACCCTGAGCCCCCTCCCTTATTCTAGCTCCTGGCCAGACCCTACACCCCAACCCCCAGCCTGCTCCTTCATCCCCAGCCCTGTGCTCAGTGCACTCCCACCCTCAGCTCAGTGCAGAGAGAGAGGAAGAGAATGGGCCAGAACCAGGGAGAATGGGCCAGAACCACATTTTCACTGTTACTCTTGTGTCGATTCACTGTTACTTGCAGCGTATTTGGTACTCTGTACCTTTCATGTAAGTGGTTTTCCAAAGGACTCTGACCTACAAAGCAATCCCCAACACTACAAGCTGATGCTGCATATGTGTATGTGGACAGGGCTGGGACCCCAGACTGACAGCGGGCTGAGCAGGTCCAGCAGCTGGGATCCCGGCTGGCAGGAGCCGGCGGATGGAACCCCTGAGTGGCAGCAGGCTGAGCCGCTCAGCCCACTGCTGGTCTGGTGTCTCGGCCGCCGGCCCTGCACAGCCCATTGCCGGTCTGGGGTTCTGGCTGCCAGCCCTTTGCCAGCCGGGTTCCCGGCCGCAGGCCCCGCTCGGCCTGCTGCTGGCCTAGGTGAACGGAACACCAGACCAGCAGCGGACTGAGCCGGCCGGTAGCATAAGATCAACATTTTAATTTAATTTTAAATGAAGCTTCTTAAATATTTTGAAAACCTTGTTTATTTTACAGTACAACAATTGTTTAGTTATATAATATATAGACTTATATATTTATATATATATAAATGTATTACCGGCACGTGAAACCTTAAATTATAGTGAATAAATGAAGACTCAGCACACCACTTCTGAAAGGTTGCCAACCCCTGCATGTATATAGTATTTCCTTAAGCAGCATTTGCTGTCATTGGCCATAGAAAGTGCATCTACCAGCAGGGATGACATTGTATTGCTTACAGTTTTGTTTTTCGTAGCATGAAGGGTGACCTCTGATGGCAGCACTAGCAGACACATTTACTGATGTTGATTCTGATTGTGTGTGCTCATTGGGTAATACAAAACAGTCTGATCTGCAATACTCCGGCCCTGGGCCAGTCTTAAGCAAATGTTATAACACATACCAAATGGTATGATGAAGATCCACTCTCCATGTTTGGAAATTACAGATTTACAATCTTGTAATGATATGTATATAAATGGTTGAGAAAAACATAAGTCTAATAAACACATTAATGATTTCCCTGGTTGCCCGTCAATACTATTTCCCCCTTCTGATCTGCTCCAAATCAGGGAATATAATTTGATTTCATTCCAATTTAATATTTTAAATAAAAAAAAACCCAAAAGATTTTAACAGCTCCGCAAACACAATTTATATTTCTCGTTCTGAAGTTTTGATTTTAATTAGGTGATTATAGGGTAATGAGAAAAAACAACATTGCGGGTGGGTGGAAAGATTCAAATAGTTAATCTCAGTGTCTGTAATTTGCAACCTACCTAAATCTCAATTTTTTTCTGTTTTGTAATTGAATAGTATCTTGTGATACATGTCCAGTAGCTTTAAGAAGAGCCTAATAAATTCATTGTTAATTAGGATTTGAATCCAGATCTCTAGAGGTGAAAATCTAGTTCATTAATCTGCTGCTTTGCTGAGCTCCCTTATATGCTCTGGTATTTGTTAAATTGTAGCAAGTAACTCAATATCTTTTTGTAGGGTGACATCTCTGGCTAGAAAGATCGCTCCTTTGCTGCCATTGCATCCCTACTGCTTAATATGAAGGGCACCTTTTTATCCATGGTTTCACTTCTTGCTGGCTAGATTTAAAAAATAAACAAAAAAATTAGTGTGTTTGAAGAGTGAATATGAGTGGATAGAAGGTAATTGTATTAATATTAACAATGATTTTCCTGGTTTGCCTGCTGGTAATATTTACAAGCAGACCACTTTTAGTTCACGAAAGACACTTCTTATTTTACCCTATTGACTTATCTGGGGGGGGGTTTACATGAAGTGTAAGAACAGGATCTAAAGTCTAGATTTTGCAGATTTTACAGGATGCTGGACCTCTGTGATTATGTAAAGCCTCACTGATTTCAGTGGGGCTCTATACAGGTGAAAGGGGCCTGTGTGGATCAAGCTGTAAGTCTGGAGGTTGAGTTTGATTTCAAGTGGATTGAAGAACAGTGAAATTGTTATCGCAATTCTAGCTCTTGCTTTATAAGTTTGGGGAGGGGGAGAGGTGTGGAGTAATGTTTTTGTTTGTTTGTTTTTTATAATTTCAAAAAGTCATTGTTTTTAGCATGTTGTTATAAAGGAAATGTATTCAGGAATCCAGGAATTCTTCTGGTCTACAGAAAAAATGTGTTGATCTACAGGTCATCTATGCTTGTGCTTAGTTTGCTTTGGTAGACCATTAAGACTTTCACATTTTCTTCCATTTGAAAGTCCGCATGTAATTCATTTACTTTATGTGCAGTTGTTAGAATAGGTTTAATGTTTAACCTTTTGATTTTTGCAATATTTAACTTTCTCTTTCCATACCCTCTTATGCAAACCACTTAGTTATAAATACTACTCCAAGTTTAAAAAAACCAATTGGTTTCTTGCTTCCTTTTGGCTGAGGGCAGTAAGGGTTTAAATTCAATGCTAGGTTTTGAATAACTTTAATTTAAAAAAAAAACCGTATGAATCTTCTGGTTTACAGGGATATTGACAATCTGTTTAGGCTCACAAATTTTCCTTATTTTATTGAAGTGAAATTCTAGAAAATATCTTGGAAAGGAAATCTTTTATTTTAAATAATTATAAAAATTAATTTGAAGAAAAATGTGTGTGCCTTCTGGAGCCTTTTAATTAAGAGCAGAAATATCAGTGACTTGTTTGCATGTGGTTTTTTTGCCTATTTTCTGCTGTATTCAGCAACCTGGCATAACAGCCTGTTGACATTTAGATCAAATCTGCTTTGTTGGTTAGATAAGTTAACTTTTGAGAAAGAGGCATAGGCTAATGGACTGAGGATGATAGGGTTGCCAGGCATCTGGTTTTCGACTGGAATGCCTGGTCGAAAAGGGACCCTGGTAGTTCCAGTCAGCACAGCTAACCGGGCCACTAAAAATCTGGTTGGCCGCAGTGGCTGGCATCATGTGGCTCCTGGAAGTGACCAGCCTGTCCCTCCAGCTCCTAGGTGCTGGTCAGCCCACAGCACAGGCACAGCACTGAACGCCAGCTCTACAGCTCGCATTGGCTGGGAACCAATGGGAGCTATGGGAGTGGCGCCTGTGGACAAGGACAGCGTGTGGAGCCCCCTGTGTCTAGGAAATAGAGGGAAATGCCGTCCACTTCCGGGAGCCACCTGAGGTAAGTGCCGACTGGGGCCCACACCCCAATCTTGCACTCCAAACCCCTCTACCCGAGCCAAAAGCCACCACCTGCACCTCAAACCCCTCATTCCTGGCTCTACCCTAGAGCCCACACTCCAGCTGGAGCCCTCACACCCCCTTGCCCCAGCCCAGAGCCACACTCCAAACTCCTTGGCCCGACCCCCCCCAGTCCAGAGCCCCGTCCTCTGGTAACCCTAGAGTTGGCGCTAGAAGCTCCTAGATTCTGTTTCTAATTCTGCTACTGACTAACTAACCTTGAACACGTCCTGATGGAAACTCTGCAGCAAACACAACTACGATTAGCCCTTGGGCTACTGTAAGTTACATCAGAGGATAGAATTCTGCCTTCATGTACACCTGTGGAACCCCGGTGTCTATCCTTAGGCTCTGGCCCTGACAGATACTGAACATCTCCTGTTAGGTGCTGAAATCCCTCAAAGACTCCCATCAAAGTCAACGGGTATCGAGAGCTCTGAGGAACTTGCTGGAAATGCTCAGCATGTTCCAAAACTGGTTTCTTACAGAACACTAATGATACAAATAGCTTGAAGAGAAGCAGCATGATCTAATGGATTAAGCAAGGGACAGAAAGCTGGGTTTAACTCAGTCTTATCAATGGTTTGTTTTGTTGCCTTAAATAAATCACTTAACCTCCTCTGTCTCAATTTCTCCCATCTGTAAAATGGGAATAATAATATTTAATAGCGATGTTGTGAGGATTATTTAGTATGCAAACTGCTAAGTGTTATTACATGTCTTGGGGCAGCTCCTTAGCTGTGCCAGAGTGTAATCCTTTCAAGTCCCCTAATCCTGAGCTGGCTATGGATTGAAATGGCCTCTATTGTAATTTAGGGAAGCCATGAGCTGATATTAGTAGTGTTTGCTGTAACAGTCTTCTTGGGACATCTGTGCTCTCAGAGGATCAGGCAGAGCCCTTTGTGTTCTGACATGGTTCTGGTACACTCTTGCTCTGTGCTACCTGAGGATTCCCCTCTGTTGGGGGAAATCATCACCAATCTCAGTAAAGCACCTCTCTGAGATCAAGACTATAGCCCTTTATGTCTAATATTAATGTTTCTGTTAGGGATTATGTATGTGTTGTTGTTAGCATACAAAACTCATCAATTGCAATGGGAATTTTTGTAATACATTTTGAAACATTGTATAGGTGCTGAAAAGAAGCATTACACTAATAGTAAAAGTATTGTGTTTCTTCTGCATTTGTATTGACTGGATAATGGTTTCAAAGGAGGAATATTGTGTCATTGCTGCAATATTAATGTGTATTGCTCAATAATGTGAATGAGCAACCTGTGGACATTTATCACGTTTTATTTTATTTTTCATTCATTCTTTTTATGCTGCAAAAGAAATATAACACTATTTGTAGTAAACAAAGCATTATAAGAATTAAGGTACTCTACACTGCATATATTAATACTGCAGTTTCATTGAGGAGTTCTGGTGACACTGTATTAGCATAACCCTCAGATGGAATTACAGCCTTAATTTATGTAGCTTTTGGGGGTATGTACGTAACATAATACATGGAAAAATACTCCCTTTGGCTACATAGTGTATTTACCTCTTCACTGAGATTAGAGGGGATCTCTTTAGAACACTACCTTGTACCAGCCCTTCAGCTTTTGTTACATTTTTTTTGTATTGATGTTAAGAATGTAAATACCTGTTTATTTCTCAACAAGAATATTATGCTGTCATATATTATGTATAATATCATATTTGTTAACCGAGGTTGTAATTTATTACTATAAGAATGTTTATTTATTACTATAAGAATGTTTATAGAATTTGAGGAGATGTAGTTGCTAAATGTTTATAATAATTTTATTAGGTGCAGTTCAGTTAATCACTGATTTTATTATTGGCTATTTTATGGAAGAATTGATTAATAGATTTCTAGATTCTAAGACCAGAAGGGAGCATTGTGATCATCTAGTCTGACCTCCTGTATGTCACAGGCCACAGAACATCCTCTCTTGCCCAAAATTCCTAGAGCAGATATTTTTAGAAAAAAAATCCAATCTTGATTTTAAAATCATCAGTGATGGAGAATCCACCATGACCCTTGGTAAGTTATTCCAAGGGTTAATTATCCTAACTAATAAAAATTGTAGCCCTACTTCCTATCTGAATTTGTCTGCCTTCAACTTCCAGCCCTAGCATCATGTTAAATCTTTCTCTGCTAGACTGAAGACTCTATTATTAAATATTTGTACTTACAGACTGTAATCAAGTTAACCCTTAATCTTCTCTTTGTTAAACTATATAGATTGAGCTCCTTGAGTCCATCCCTATAAGACAGGTGTTCTAATCCTTTATTCATTCTTGTGGCCCTTCTCTGAATCCTCTCTAATTTATCAACATCCTTCTTGAATTGTGGACAACAGACCTGGACACAGTGCAATTGCAAGACCAGGGTAGGCACATGTACCCATTCCTAAACTACATCTTTGTCCTGGATTGCACCTGAGCAGCCATGAAAGTTTTGACATATCTGTCTGTTCACATTGCAATTACATAGGTTTATCATCAGCACTGACAAACACAACCTCTCTTATACAGTCATATGCTGATCTTGAAGTTAACAGAGGATACAGTAACCCTGTCAGTGGAGTGATTCTTTGAGATTCAATCAGTGATCTCCCAAGTGATATCCAGTACCTTCTGCAGACCTTGGTATTATTTTTAGTCAAGATTGGGGTTCCAGAGAAAGTGAAATAATTCCTAGTGTGATAAGCAGAGACACTGAGGTTGAAAGAAGAGATTCCTCTACCTGTAGCCCAAAATATTGCAGATTTATGCACAAGCAGAATTTGTGTGCAGCAGTTTATAGAAGATCAGCTAATGACATGTTTAACAACTCAGTTTGTGCAGGCAAATTCACATTTGCAAGCATATATAAAGGTGCTGTATGTCAGCTTTTAACAAAAACAAATAGTTTCTTTCAGTTTATGTATATTATACATTTTGAAAAATGTTATTTGTTTATCTCCAGAGGAACAAAAAGGCAACGTGAGCACCACATTTGAGTTAGATTGACTTTGACTCACCTTTGTGAGTGTAGCTTATTTAGTTAGTTTTATTGTGTTTGCATAAAATTGGAAGAAAAAGCTGAAATATAAGACAATCAACATCCAAAAAGATTTTAAAATACCTGAATTGTTCCTCTTTTCAGCACCAACAGTCATAATACTTGTATGATCACAGGTTTCAGAGTAGCAGCCGTGTTAGTCTGTATTCGCAAAAAGAAAAGGAGTACTTGTGGCACCTTAGAGACTAACAAATTTATTAGAGCATAAGCTTTCGTGCATCGGATGCATCCGATGAAGTGAGCTGTAGCTCACGAAAGCTTATGCTCTAATAAATTTGTTAGTCTCTAAGGTGCCACAAGTACTCCTTTTCTTTTTGCGAATACTTGTATGTAAATAGCTGCTGGTATATCTGATTTCAGAGTGATACTCTGAAGTATTTTTAAAGTTTTTAAATAAAATACTTACATTGTTTAGAAGCTTGCAAATATAGCTGTAGTCTTTGCTGATTTTGACGTGTATAGTGGGATTTAAAGGTACTCTCTGAGACCAAAGGAAGTTAATGGAGCTTTTTCAAAACATGGATTAAAAATGATCCAGTTTAAATGGTTTTTAAAAAGTTTGCCTGGACATTATGGACTTGGGCAGATCTAGTTTCAAACTGTATTTTAAAAATTGTTTTCGACTATAGACATGGGACCAGCTAACTAGCTGGTGTAACTTGGTGTAGTTCTATAAAGTCTGTGAAATTACACCAATGTACACCAGCTGATCAAAAGGCAAACTGTATTTAATACGGGTTAGCAGGAACTGTTGACAAATCTTTTTGTAAAGTGGTTCCACTAATTCAGTTTAAAACCCAGTGCAGATGGAACTTTCACTTTTTCCATGAAGCATAAAACTACATCTAAACAATTTTTTGCAGAATTCAGTCATTTATTCACTTTTTTGCTTTTATTCCAGAACCAATGATATTTCAACAGTGCTGGGAATAGATTTTTCTAGTAAATTTGTATTCGTTGTTCTAGCTGGAAGGTGGTGTAGCAGCAATGTGCAAAATGTTCTAGATGTCTAAATGTTATAGTACATAAACAGAGTTTAAAATTTCTAGATGACAGATTGGTAGACAGTTCAAATCAAATGGGAACATTTAAAAAAGAGCTCAAACTTAAGGCATAAAACTGACAGTCGTCTGTGTACCACTGTCTTCCTGGGAAGCAGAGAGCAGGACTCAGTATTTATTCAATCTGTGGAGCCAATGTCCCATAGGAAGGAAAGATGCTAACAAGCTGCTTGTTATGGTTTACATTACTAGATGGTGTGGAAAGTGTATTTGTTTCTTCAAGCTAAAAGCAAACAAAAGGAAAAGATAAGTGCCTTAAATTTCCATTCTAGAAGCAGTTATTGCAATTTACTCACTTTTTTTTACATTTGTTTCTATAATTGAATATTAGAAAAAAATTCTTGTGTTTTTTGCCGGTGATAAATATCGTGCAAGGCTCTTTTCCTCTCAAGCAAAACCTAAATCAATGGCAGATGCATCCATGAGGTAATATTGGACACTAAAGGCTACATGGATAGCAGTACAAAGCTTAGATTCCACCTAAATCTTCAAGGCAGTGTTTAAATTGGAATTAAGTAGTACATAGGCCTTGTGCTAGTCTTCTGACTTTGTTGGAAATTACTTGGTGCTCACAACTTTTGAAAATCAGGCCACTTATTTAGGTGTGAGAAGGGACAACTAAGGTACCTTTCTTGATGCACAACATCATATTTTAGTGACCCAAAGGCATTGCTATCTCATTTGTGGACCTGTATAACATTAAAAAACAAATTAGCCTATGTTAAGGGAATTATAAGAACATAAGAATGGCCCTATTGGGTCAGACCAAAGGTCCATCTAGCCCAGTATCCTGTCTTCTGACAATGGCCAATGCCAGGTGCCCAAGAGGGAATGAACAGAACAAGTAATCATCAAGTGATACATCTCCGGTCACCTTTTCCCAGCTTCTGGCAAACAGAGACTAGGGACACCATTCCTGCCCATCTTGGCTAATAGCCATTGATGGACCTATCCTCCGTGAACTTATCTAGTTCTTTTTTGAAGCCTGTTATTGTCTTGCCCTTCACAATATCCTTTGGCAAGGAGTTCCACAGGTTGACTGTGCGTTGTGTGAAAAAATACTTCCTTTTGTTTGTTTTAAACCTGCTGCCTATTAATTTTACTTGGTGACCCCCTAGTTCTTGTGTTATGAGAAGGAATAAATAACATTTCCTTATTTACTTTCGCCACACCACTCATGATTTTATAGACCTCTATCATATCCCCCCTTAGTTTTCTCTTTTCCAAGTTGAAAACTCCCGGTCTTATTAATCTCTCCTTATGACAGCCATCCATACTCTTAATCATTGTGTTGCCCTTTTCTGAACCTTTTCCAATTCCAATATATCTTTTTTGAGATGGGGTAACCACATCTGCATGCAGTATTCAAGATGTGGGCGTACCGTGGATTTATATAGAGGCAATATGATATTTTCTGTCTTATTATCTATCCCTTTCTTAATGATTCCCAACATTCTGTTTGCTTTTTTGGCTGCCACTGCACATTGAGTGGATGTTTTCACAATGACTCCAAGATCTCTTTTTTGAGTGGTAACAGCCAATTTAGATCTCATCATTTTATATGTATAGTTGGGATTATGTTTTCCAATGTAATGTTTTCCATTACTTTGCATTTATCAACATTGAATTTCATCTGCCATTTTGTTGTCCAGTCACCAAGTTTTGTGAGATCCTTTTTGTAGTTCTTCACAGTTTGCTTGGGTCTTAACTATCTTGAATAGTTGTGTATCATCTGCAAATTTTGCCTCTTCACTGTTTACCTCTTTTTCCAGATCATTTATGAATTTGTTGACTAGGACTGGTCCGAGTACAGACCTCTGGGGGACACCACTATTTACCTCTCTCCATTCTGAAAACTGACCATTTATTTCACCTTTTGTTTCTTATCTTTTAACCAGTTACCAATCCATGAGAGAACCTTCCCTCTTATCCCATGACAGCTTACTTTGCTTAAGAGCCTTTGGTGATGGACCGTGTCAAAGGCTTTCTGAAAATCTAAGTACACTATGTCCAATGGATCCCCCTTGTCCACATGCTTGTTGACCCCCTCAAAGAATTCTAGTAGATTGGTGAGGCATGATTTCCCTTTACAGAAACCATGTTGATTCTTCCCCAACAAATTATGGTCGTCTGTGTGTCTAACAATTTTGTTGTTTACTATCATTTCAAACAGTTTACCTTGTACTGAAGTCAGGCTTATTGGCCCATAATTGCTGGGATCATCTCTAGAGCCATTTTAAAACTTGACGTCATATTAGCTGTCCTCCAGTCATTTGGTACAAAAGCTAATTTAAATGATAGGTTACAGACTACAGTTGTTAGTTCTTCAATTTCACATTTGAGTTTCTTCAGAACTCTGGGTGAATAACATCTGGTCCTGGTGACTTATTACCGTTTAGTTTATCAATTTGTTCCAAAACCTCCTCTAAGGACACTCAATCTGGGGCAGTTCTTCTGATTTTTCACCTAAAAAGAATGGCTCAGGTTTGGGAATCTCCCTTACATCCTCAGACATGAAGACTGATGCAAAGAATTCATTTAGTTTCTCTGCAATGGCCTTATTGTCCTTGAGTGCGCCTTTAGCATCTCGATTGTCCAGTGACTAATATTACTCACCGTTAAGCATTCAAAAGCCTTCTGCTAATAGAGGATCAAATGAGTGGAGTGGCACACTCTCTGTCCTTCCCCATTTGTGACACCTTCTCTCTCCCAGGCTGGATTAAGTTTTTGTGGGCCCAACACCAAACATATTTGTGGGCCCCCCGAAGAATGAAGGGGCCAAGGTCAAGAGCATAGTGGGAAGGGTAGATTTGATTTAAATCATGATTTAAATCACCAGTCAGGAAGATTCAATTTAATCATGGTTTTCTACATAGGAGTGCATTCTTGTTGGTTGTTATAACCATAATACATATTCTTCACAACTCAGAGATAGATGTAGGTTTCATTTTTAGAATATACACACTATACATATTTAAACACTGATTTATTTTGAAAACTTTTCAGGTGAGTTTGTTTGGTTATTTCATTTACCAAAGGGAATTAAAGTAGATATTTATGAAGTCACTGGGAGGTGAACTATCTCCAATTCAACAGGTTAATCATTAATATTTGGAGAATTTTTGTGCCATGGTCTATTAGGAGGAGAACATCACCAAACAGACATTTAAATTGTTTTATTTAACTAAAACAACAACGTTAAGTATTCTGGATTTTTTCTTCAACAGCAAACATATAATATTTTAACAAAAAAGTCTATGTCTGTCGCTTCTCACATTTATCTCCAGACTTCTTCTCCTTGTCCAGATCTATTCTATCCCCAACAATCTTCTATTCATTGAATTTTTTGAAACTTTTCACTTTTAGAGAGAGGTAAGGGATTGACAAATTGGCAGAGGGACAGCAGAGTTGAGCTTTGTTATTTCTCACCTCTATATATTATTTATTTATGTTCAAACATTTTTGCTGTTAACAAGCATGTTACCTCTAGAGAAACAATGCACAGTTTGAGAACTGCAAAACGAAGCATTCCTGATGGTATCTTCTGGACTGAGCACCGAGTCCCATTGGATAGATAGAAAGATTAACCTAAATAATCTATACAGAAGCCTGTGGAACCCCATAAGATTGGGTCCCTAATCCACGATCTATTAGAACTCATTTACAAAACTTTTCTTAAACATTACTTGAATATATTGTCTCATACTATAGAATTAGAATTTATAATCCCTATTCCATGATGAGATATAATGTATCTTAATTAAAACTATCTTTAGATAGGTTTTTTTCCCTCAAAAGGCATTTTATCAAAAAAATCCGATTTTTTTTTAAATCCCTGATTTTTATCCACCCTGACAGCAGGGCATGGTGGGGGGGGGGGAAGGATTGGTCCCCAGCCGGAGCAAGGCAGGGGCCAGGGACAAGATGAGTACAGTGGGGCATGGGGGGAGGATTAGTTCCTGCTGACTGGAGCAAGGCAGGGGCTGGGGGCAAAAGCACAGCGGGCCAGGAGCTAGGGTTGGTCCCTGAAGCAGGGAGGGGCTGGGGGTAAACTGCAAGCACAGCAGGGCTGGGGAGAGTGTAAACAAGATCCCCCCCGCCTGCCTCTGCCCACACAGAGTGGGTAGCTACCTTCTCCCTGGTTCTAGCCCATTCTTTTTGTCTCTCTCTACACTGAGCTACCCTTCCTCCAGTGTGACAAGGTGGGACTCTCTTAATGTTTTCTCTGAATACTGTGTGGGTGCCTCAGTTTCCTCTATGCATTTCTTAAGTATCTAGGTGGTGGGATAAGGATGTGTGATTGCTGCAGAGCTCTAGGCAGGTGTGATGCTATCTGCACAGAGAATGGCTGATAGGGGTGCAGGGTCTCGCCAGGAGTTAGGGTGAGGGAGGGGGCTCAGGGTTCAGGCAGGAGGTTGGGGTGTGGAGCGCTTACCTGGGGCAGCTCCTGTTTGGTGTGAGGGGTGCAGGAGCTCCCATTTGGTGTTCAGGGTGGTGGTGGGGATGGTGGGGGGGAGCTGGGTATGTGCGGGGGATGCAGGAGTCATGGTTGGGGTCATGGGGACGTGTGAGGGGGTGCAACAGTCAGGGCAGGGGGCTAGGAGTGTGTGAGGGGGTGCAGCACTCAGGGTAGGAGGCTGGGGCTGTATATGGGGGTGTAGGAGTCAGGGCAGGGGGCTGGGGATGTGGGCTGGGATCGGGGGTGCTCCCAGCCCCCTGCCCTGAGTGCCTCACACCAGGGGGCTGGAGGGAGTATGCCCCGATTCCACCCCCTTCCCAAGGCCCTCCCCACCGCTCCCGAGCAATGAGCGAGCTGTGTCCCCGCTGGTCCCCCACTCTCGCACCAGCAAACAGCTGTTCGGCAGCGGGGGAAGCGCTGGGAGCGGGAGGTGCGGGAAACCGGCATGCTCGAGGGAAGAGGTGTGGGAGGAGCTTGGCTGCTGGCGGAGCCTCCCATACTGCAGCAGGAGCCTGCAGGACCAAGCTTCTGCCCGCTGCCCTGCAGGAGAGAGCAGGATGTGGAGAAGAGCGGGCCGGGCCAGGGTCCCTTTGGAGTGTGGGCTCGGCGCCCTGGTAAACCCCGTACTGTCTCTCTCACCTCCCTTAGCCTCTGCATATGTGGAGTTGGCTTTCTGCCTGCAAGAAATTCCTTTACACCCGAGGAATTTTCTGTTGGCCACTTATGGCCAGAATCTGGCTTGTTTGTTTCATATGAAGTGTATGGGACTTAAGCATTTGTTTAAATGCTGATCTGAATAAGGATGACTTAAGCACATGCTTATTGTCATACTTCACACAAGAGTACAATTGTTACGCTTGTTTGACATATGCAGTAACATGCAGAGTGAAGTAACATGGGGAGTTGAGATGTGTTGAATCAAGGACTAAATTAGCAATGCAAACTTGCACATCTCAACTCGCTATGTTACTGCAAATTTCAAACAAGCATAACAATTGTACTCATGCAAAGTATAACTTTCAAAGGCTCAGAATTCAGTCATATCAAAATCAGTTTTGCTGCAACACTCAGGTACTTCTGTTTCAGGGAGGGCTATTGTTTGGACTATAACACTGATAAAAGATAACATTAATATATGTATGGAAAGTTTGTATGTGAGTTTTCATATTCTGCACCTACTGAGAAAAGCTTGATCCATTTTTGTCTCAAACATAAAAACTAAAAAATATCAAGTCAGCTTCACCAGAGGTCAGGCCTGGAAAATGCAGGAGAAAGTTTTTGAAGGCTATGGGCAACTGTGACAACAAGAGCTTACAATGGAAATACACAAGAGGCACTGTTGCTCTCATGATAATGAGTGCACATCCCAAAATCTGCTTTCACAATTGTTGGAATTCTCAACTGAGAGAGTCAGGAGTGCATTGGCAGAGATGGTGCTTCTAGATACAGGGTTGAGGCATGTTGATGGGGAAGGTTGTACTACTACACAAGCTGTGCCTGTTATGTAGATAAACAGAGGAGTTTAGCCTCTAGATCTTTGAATCCTTTATGGATATTAACTTCACACAAAATACTTAAATGAACTGGCTGCAGGCTTGTTAGTGCTCCAAATCCTAGGACGATCTGGGTTACAGAGGACACTAAGTTCTTGTTTCCCTTTGCTGTTGGATACCATGTATAATTCAGAAGCCATGCACACAGTATCTTGCAGGAGGGTACCAGCTGCATTGGCCTCATCAGCATTCCTGCCATATAATACAGGAGCTATATCTATATCAGAAGAAATTGCTTGCCCACCTGTATAACCAGATGGAACGGGAGAAGGGAAAAGAGAGAGAGAAAAAAAATTAAAGCCTAACAAGAAACTAAACACAATACCTGATTCTTTTTAACTAAGTAGCTATCTTGTTCCCAGTGAATGCTACTAAAAAGACTTTGGGATAAAATGATCCTAAAGGTTATCATGGCAAACACTTGAAAACGTAATCATATAATGTTTGTTTATCAAACTCTAAACAAGTAGGATTGAAATCTGTTGAAATAATTTTTTTCTTTTGTCATTTCAGCTATGAAGTCTTACACTCCAGTTGTCATTCTCCTGTGGGGCGCTGTCGGGATAGCAAGGGCTGCCAAAATCGTTGTTGTGCCTCCAATTATGTTCGAAAGCCACCTGTATATTTTCAAAGCCCTGGCCTCAGCCTTGCACGAGCAAGGTCACCAGACAGTGTTCCTCCTCTCTGAGGGCAGACACATCCCTCCATCGAATCACTATAGACTCCAACGTTACCCAGGGATCTTTAACAGCAGCACCTCGGATGATTTCCTTCAGTCCAAAATGAGGAGTATTTTCTCTGGAAGACTGACAGCACTGGAACTGTTTGACATCCTGGATCATTATTCTAAGAACTGTGACATGATTGTGGGCAACCAGAACCTAATGCATGTCTTGAAACAGGAAAAATTTGACCTGTTGCTGGTGGATCCTAATGAGATGTGTGGGTTTGTTATAGCTCACCTTTTAGGTGTTAAATATGCTGTTTTTTCCACTGGCCTTTGGTATCCAGCAGAAGTAGGTGCTCCGGCTCCTTTATCTTACGTTCCAGAATTTAACTCACTTCTCACAGATCATATGAACCTTCTAGAAAGGATTAAAAACACTGTTATTTATCTGGTTTCAAGATTTGGAGTCAATTTTTTGGTTCTGCCGAAATATGAAAGGATAATGCAGAAACACAAGGTAGTGCCAGAGCGGTCGATGCATGATTTGGTTCATGACTCCAGCCTGTGGATGCTGTGTACAGATATAGCACTAGAGTTTCCAAGACCCACGCTACCAAATGTTGTTTATGTGGGAGGAATCCTCACCAAACCGGCCAATCCTCTACCAGAAGTAAGGTTTGCTGAGCTTTATGGTAATTTTTGTAATATCTGGATTAGTCTTATTTCTTAATGAATTTGAAATGTATTTAAGTTAAATGGTGACCTAATATTTTAAAATTTTAAAACTTGTTTTTGTTGTTGTGTTAAATACACAATAACAGTAATTGGAAATACTTTGTAGATAGAAACTCTGAGCATAAAAGCTGTTCTTTCATGTAGATGTTCTCCACTTCTCTTATGCTTGTTCCTGCTTTGAATTAGATGTTTCATGATCCAGCAGAGGGACCACAATGTGTGGTAGCTTGGCTGTTAGAAGCTGAAGTCCTAACTGAGTGAAATGAATGTAGCAGAGAGATAAATGTGATCAGATGGACAATTTTACATACAGAGATTTCATTAATATCCTACCTCATCTTATACCCAATTTCATGATGCTGGTACGTCATCTATTATACATTATTCTGTTAGCTAGGGGAATAGAGGATGTCCTGATTTTTTTTAATATATATAAGGTATCAATCAGAAAAGTTTGTAACATGACAGAACAGCTAACCAAACAAGTGAGAACTAGTGACAGTGTAAAAGTTTAAAGTCTGAATAAAATAAAATACAGCCACAAAACACTGTAAAACTAAACTTCATACAGAAACAGTGCCAGTGCTAGAACCACTATCATTTTTAGCAAACTGGCTGCAGAGACCTGAGAGTTCATAATTAAATTTAATTACTTGAGTGCATCATGTGCTCTTGACACATGATATCTAGGAATGTCTCTGTTTAGTAACACCTGGATGACTGAAAAGCAGAACAAAACTTTTCAACAAGCTATTGTTTATATAATGATTTACATATGCATTGTCACCTGTGGTTCAGGACTAGTCGGTTCAGTTAATGGATTCTGCTGGCTAGCCTGGAGAGAATATTGGACATCTGGAAGGATACAGAATTGCGGTAGAGGAATTTAATGTTCCTGTTACCACCCTCAGTTGCTTCTCCCATGGACTAGTATATGGAAAGATGGGACTACAGCATAGGAAACTTGGTCAGGATTTCTAGATTGAAAATAGAGCCTTATATAATGGTTTCTGTTGATAAAATTCTGTGTAATAGCCCTGCATAAAACAAACTATAATTTATGGATATTGTGAAAACTAATTAAATAATCCTTTATGTTTTTAATATTACTTTGAAGTTCATATATGTAAACTATTTTAACATTTCACATGATTGATTTAAAGAGTTATTTTGAACTCCATTAGTAATTATTAATGTATTCAAAGATTGAGAGAGTGAGAGAAAAAGTAAGACTCCAGCACCTCTTTGGATTCACAAGAAAGGCAACCAACTGAAAATAGGGAAAGTTTCTTTGATGCCTCAGTGTACGTTTTTGCAAAACATCTATAATATATAGTCCATCTTAAGAACTTGGATACCTAAATTAGAGGTCTAGATCCTCTGTTGCAACTGAGATATATTCAGAGCAACACCATAAAGGCCAGGGGCAGAGGTAGCTGTACTCCAATGACTAGGCTGGTTTCTAGCATAATTTACAGTAGCTTCACAGTTTCTGTAAAGTATGCACAGATGCCCATAACTCCAAGGAACCAGTCAGGCATCTGCGGAGTTATTGGATGTAGGAACTTCCTGGCAATGCTCAATTTCTCCTATAATGAACTTTTACGTGGGATGTTGGGAGGGTAGTGGTGTACTTTGCTACTTTGCTACTTTGGATTTGTGCCACCTGTGATTCCTGAGGAATCCTCCAGGAGTCAGTTATCATATGTCACCTTCTCAGTGGCTCTGAGGCATTAGAGAGGCCCTGAAAGTTGGAGTCAGGATCCCAGTAAGGGCAGTCAGGGGCAAGGGCAAACCTGAGGCTGGAAGTAGCAGTGGAGTTCATTGTCAGGTCCAGGCCAGGACCAATATTAAGGGTCTGACTCTGAGTCAGGTTTCAGGGTCCAAATCAAGGACCTTCAGGAGGCGAAGTCCAAATCAAGCCAGGAATTCAAGAGCAAGGAACAGTCATGGAAGCCCCAGAGATCCACACTGTAGCCTGGACAGTTCCTGGGATGCTCCTTGGGTTTATATCTGGCAAGGAGCCAATCAGGCCTGCTAAACCCAGGGTTGTGAGTTCAGTCCTTGAGGGGGCCATTTAGGGATCTGGGGCAAACATTGGGGACTGGCCCTGCTTTGAGCAGGGGGTTGGACTAGATGACCTGCTGAGGTCCCTTCCAACTCTGATATTCTACGATTCTAGGAGCCATGGGGCTGCTGTCTGTCAAATTGTTGAAGTGGAAATGCCCATGGGTTGTTCCTCAGTGGGTCATGGGAAATGGCACGCAAGCTAGTTACGGCTGCTGCTGGTGGTAGCCTGGAGATGTCAGCTGCTTGGTAGCACTACAGGTGTGGCTTCTAGACCTGTGGGCCTTATAGTTGGGTCCAGTGTCCAAATTTGTGTTCTTAAAATGGCACTTATTTACCCCCTCTAATACCACTTTTAATGTTCAAGTGTAGATCCTAATTTAGACATATACATTTGAACATTAGTTGCACAGTTGTAGGAAATTCAGTTGACAAGGTTTGTTTTATTAATGGTGGAAATGTTGTATTGTGAAACCAACTCATTTGTGATCTGTTATATTGGGGAGCACTAAATTGTGAACTCAGAACTTCATGCAGCAAAGAATAATACATGTGCATTACAGTCCTGATCATGTCATCTCACAGCCTCTGTGCTGCTCAGAAGTACAGGAGGCCTACAGGAACAGACCTTTTATCTGGATGTTACAGAATTCAACTGTCTGATGTTGAACCAGTCATCAGTTAGAAAAATGGGCATGTTTGCATGCAATATTGGAAGGGAGGGAAAAGGAAAGTTGTGAAGCTTATTTATTTTGGCCAGAATTTTGAGATTTGTGTGCCTAAAGGCAGATATAGGCTTAATGTTGCCTCATAAGTAATGTGGGCTTCATTGGCATATTTAATAGACCTATCCAATCCTCTTGCCCCCTACAGGCATTGTGTCTAAGTCAATACAATTGAGTTGCTCCTATCCCACTGTGTGCATTAATGGTTTAAAACTGAATGAATGGCCAGCTTGCAACATGTAAAAAGGTGACTCAGTGCCCAAAATTGGGTATGTAAAAACAGCTCTACAAACAGTGTCTGACTGAGGGTGATTGCTAATCGCATATAGAACATCTTAAATGTAGGTCTGGATCCATTTGGTTCTAAAACCAAAGAAAAATATTAAGTCTATGCAGTGTGCAGTATTTCATTTGCTGGTAAATGTTGCAATTGAATTTATTCAGCTTGAACTTTTTTCGTGGGGGGAGAGGGGAGCATTAGTTATCAGATTTTGTTGAAGTGATTTTAATTTCTTTTCCACAGTCAGTTGCTGTGCTAAAAGGCATCTTTTGAGTTTGAATTAAATTTGTAATAAAGTCATAAAGTGTAAGGTCACCTTATGGTCACCTAGTTTGATCTCCAGCACAACACAGGTCATAGAGTTTCATCCAGTAATTCCTGGAGTGAAGGACACTATTTTTCTCTTCTACATAAGTGAACCCTATTGATTACGTGAACACTATTGAGTCTAATAACTTGTGGTTGAATTAAATATTTTCTTTTAGAAAGACATCCAGTTTCAGTCTTAAGACTCCAAGTGATGATGAATTCTCATGAGTAATCTGTTATGAATTATGACCCTTGTTGTTAAAAATTGCATCTTATTTCAAATTTGAATTTTTCTAGTTTCAACTTCAAGCCATTTCATTTGTTAATGCCTCTCTCGGCTGGCTTAACAATATCAGCTATCTTCTGATTGAGTAGGTACTTGCAGACTATGATCAAGTTTGCCTCCTTATTTCCTTAGATAAACTGAATAAATTATCATATTCTATTGTGAGGTATATTTTTCAGTTCTCAAATAATTTTTGTAGCTCTTCTCTAAAACATGCTCCAGTTTTTAACATGTTTTTCCAAGTGTGGATACCAGAGTAATACACAGTATTTTACTAGTGATAATCTTTTAATACATGCGTTAAATGCTTTCCACAAGTCCTGTTGGGATTCTTCCCTCATTTTCATATATCTACATGGATAAAACAAATGCTTTCTTTTTAAAGAAATCTCTAAGTAGGTACAGTATCTAGTCTTTTACATCCCACACTTCTGGCCAGAGAAACGTAAGTGCACTGATCTGAGACAAACATAACCCTACCTTAGAACTGAAATGTTTTAAAATTGTTTTAGCCTTAATGTAAATAAAACATAATCTAGATGAGGAGGTATGCATTTTGGCATTTACAAAGTGGGTTTAGCAGACTCCAGAAAACGGCTAAATTTTGTTCAATGAGGATAAAATCGAAGGTTTAGAAATTTTTTTCTTTGGAAAGTGAGGTGAGATTTTTTTTCAAATTTTGATTTTAAGACAGAAGTAAAGATTTCCCCAAGAAATAATTTGTTATTCATAAGATGTGATTGATTGATAGATAATATGATGGGAAACTGAGAAGTTCATGAGGAAGAGCATATATATATATATATATTACCAGACGCACTAGAAATCAAGAGATAATGTGCTTTCTGATCTGCAGTGACTGAAGTAACCACAAAGCATAAATATGATATTGCCAACCTAAAATGTTCAAAAACCATGAGTCGGACTCCTCAAAATCATGAAACTAGCTTAAAATGATGAGGGGGGTCATTTTAATGGTACATTTGAGGTTCTTTTTGATTGGCTTCTGGTATACTTGGGTCACATTTTCAAGTTTTATTCTGCAATCATAAGGACTAAAAAATTACTGTTTTAAAAGAAAGCTGGTATTCCATGACTCCAGGAACAGGAGCCTTAAGGCAAACATTAAATGTGACAAGACTGATAATAAAATAGTGAAAGTTGGAAATACTATAATAAATCTATGAGTAGTATAGGATTTAGCAAATACTTATTGTATTCATATATATTTAGTTTTGTGAACTAAAGCAATATTCATCTTCTCTTTCTTGAGTTTTGTTGGGCTGTTAATATTTCATGTATAGAATATTAAAGAATGCAAAAGCAACACAAAGTTGGGAAGTCGCATTTTCCTTACTGTGCGTGTTTAATATTCTCTTATCTAAATAGATTCTTCTCCATATAATGGCATTGCCTAGAATATGGGCCACAAGTAAATTATTGGGTGATCAATATGCTGCCATTGAATAGTTAGAAAAAACTTATAAATGTAACAGTGCTTTTAAACTCACAAAAACAATTTACAACAACCTGTGGAGGGGAAAAGGAGTAAACTAGTTTTTAAATAGTCAGGGCTAAAGAAAGAACAAAGGTCTAGTTATTAAAGTAATCACAGAAGCTTTATTGTTAACTGCACTTAATCTAGCAGTTCATTTTGCACTTGGTCAGGAATTAATATAAACCTTCATTACTTTGGTCCATGTAATTACAGTCCTTGATTTAATGCCAGTGCAATTATCATCTACTCAAAAAATGGCTTTCAAGATAACAAACAAAACAAAAAAAGTTGCATGGAAATCAGAAGTACTAAACGTTTATGAGATAGCTGAAGTAAAGGAAAAAGCTATATTACATTGTGACTTTGCTAGTTGCTACAAGCCCCATGTGTGGGGCAGCATGTCACTGTCCAGGGTGTGGTGTTTTGTCCCATCTAGTGGCACTGTGACCACTTAGAGAGAGAGTTAAATTAATCTGCTCTACAGCTGTAGCTAACAGCCAGTTATCTTTTAGCTCATGCGGTAGAGGCTCATGCACTAAGCTCTAGAGGTCCCCGGTTCAATCCTGTCCGCTACTGACGGGGATCTGTCTGTGTTACAACTGCTCTACCCAAGAGTAACACTGTAAGCCGAGTGTAACTCCAAATCACAATCTACTCTCTGATTATCCCCTTCTTTGTAGCTGGGGGAGTAGAATCATAGAGGTGTAGAACTGGAAGGGGAACCTCAATAGGTCATCTAGTCCAGTCCCATGCACTCAAGGTAGGACTAAGTAATAACTTGACCATTCCTGAAGGTGTCTGTCTAACCTGTTCTTAAAAACCTCCAATGATATAGATTCCACAACCTCCCTAGGCAATTTGTACCAGTGCTTAATTACACTGACAGTTAGGAAGTTTTTCCTAATGTATAACCTAAACCTCCCATGCTACAATTTAAGCTCGTTGATTCTTGTCCTGTCCTCAGTGGTTAATGAGAACAATTTCCCACCCTTCTCCTTGTAACAACCTTTTATGTACTTGAAAACTGTTATGTCCGCACTCAGGTTTCTCTTCTCCAGACTAAACAAATCCATTTTTTTCAATCTTTCCTCTATATCTTGAGTTAACCCCCATCTATCACAGTGTTTGTCTCTCCAGGTTTTGTCCAGTTCCCATGGGAAATGGAGTAGTAGCTCTGTAGAGGCTGCTTTTCCCCCCTCTGCATTACTACCTGCCATGCCTTATACTACATTATTCCCCTGTGCAGGAAAGGCCGGTTTGGCCCTCACTGTGCTTAATTTGGTCTTTCATTTTACAAATTATTAATATTAAAGATAGTAATTAAAAATCAATTTGCTGCAATGAAGCTGTGCTCATTTTTACTAGCTAGGGATGTCGGCCAGCATGTATAATAAAGGGTTAAACACTGAGGGCTAGATCTTTCAATCCTTCTTCATGTTGGTGAGCACTTACTGATACAGCAGTCCCATGGAAGTCAGTGAGACTGCTCATGTAAGTGACTGTTCACCTAGGTCAGTGATTTTTCAACCAGTGGTGCGCGGACCCCTGGGAATCCGCAGACTGTTTCTAAAATTCCCGAAGGGGTACACACCTCTATTGTACATTTTTCAGGGGTCCACGAATGCAAAAAGATTGAAAACCACTGACCTAGGTGAGTGAAAGTTATAGGGTCCACCTGTGTGAATTACTATCTTAGAACATATAAGGTGGATCAATGCCCAGTGCATGTATTGACAGCTCCATAAGTAATGCTGAGAGAGTCTAATTAATAGTGGCATTTAAACTATCTTAAATATCGATCTGGATTAATTTGGCTGAAAACAGAAAAATCTGTGTCGCACAAAGTATTTCTTTGTAATTGTTGCAAATAGACACTTCAAAGGACTTTCAAACACTTTTAGTCAATTATTATTCATACAAGGAATTTTAATATCTAGAGTCCAGAATATAGACTAAAGAAGATGTGCAATAGAGATAGAGTATTATCTGGGTTATACATTCTAAATGGTTCTTCTCCACTTGTGGTGTGTCTTCTTTTAAGTACGTCTAGGAAATATCTAATTTGTAGCTACATATAAAATACCTTTGCTGCTTTGCAATGTGTAGCGGTTGATTTGAATTTCTGTAAAATATAACCGGTTCTAAACATATTGAATTACAGATGCCCATTTATAAAATCTCCAGTTTGGAGATTAACCCTTATGTTGTCTATCTTAGGAGTCTCAACCAGCTGATTCTTGATCTCATTCTGTACCATATAAAATTGCTTCATATGCTATTTAGTTCTTTTTTTATAATAAATGGGTTGTGTTGTGGGATGAGTCGTTCATAAACTTTCATTATCACACGTACAATAGAGTATCCTGTTAAGGGCAATGTGAGTAGATTCATTCTTAAATCATCAGAGCTAAAGACAGAAAAAAAGTCCAGTCATTAAAGACATCACTGAATCAATAGGATCTGTACAGTAATACTCATATAGTGGTTCCATGCTGATAATACAATGTGGCAAACTAACAGATAACCTTCTCCCTTCCCTTTTTCTTATCCTCATTCTACTTCTTTCAGGGGGACTTCTTAAGTTCAATGACATTGGTTAATATTAAATAAAATAAACAATGGAAAATTCTGAATTATGACATTCTTTTAAAACAGATTATGTTAGTTAGCCATCAATCAGTAAGATAAGATATGTCCTTGAATGAATGTAGGAGTCTAAGCTTACCCCTCTTAAGTATTCTTAGTCAGGTATAAGGGCCAATAATTAGAAGATTCATACTGAAAGAAAAAGACATTGAGAATGGTCAGGGAGCTTATCTACAGGTAAAGGATCATAATGGATTTCATATATGCTCACTTAAGTGTACAGAGACTGTAGATTATGTGGAGAGTGCACGCTTCTCTCAAGCAGTGCCCAAAATTTAGGTTTTATTAACATTATGAGATGATCTCTATTAACTAACATATAATAACAAACTACAGTCATATATATCAATATACATCAAAAAAGAAAAAATGAATTATTTAAAATATATTTCATTTAACAAATAAATTTGCCATTTAATTATATAGCAGCATTAATTTAACATAAAATAATATTTTTAATCTGAGTTTGCAAATTTTAGAGCTTCCTCAAAAATTTTAAACATAAACCTTTGTGTTTCTTCAAAGATCCTGAAGGTTCCTGAATCTAAAGTAATATATATAAAACTAGCTGATTTTGAAGTAGCTTTCTTGTTGGGTTGAAATCAGTTATGTGCTGCTGTGAGAGGGAGGAAAAATCCTAGAAAAATGACAAGCTTTTATCCGAGTAAGTAAGATCTCTCATTTCTATTGTAGCTTAAAAAACTGATTGCCTATCTTTACATTCCTGAAGGAGAATCACTACATATCAGGGGTGAAGGATGTTTTGTGCCTAATAAGCTCTGTTATTTTAACATTCTTTTTACCTGTAGATCTAGTAGTTTTGGAATCCATTCAGAAAAACATTTTACAATACTTAATCCTTATAGTTAGAAACAGCAGCCACTGGGAGCTGCGGGTGGCCGTACCTGCAGACATTCAGGTAAACAAAGCGTCTCGCAGCCTGCCAGGGGCTTACCCTGAACAAGCCACGAACCAAGTTTGGGAACCCTGGTCTGTGGTTTAGGAAGATGTATATGCAATTTTCATTAGTTGAGGGGAAGGGGGGAATTAGTACTTGAAATAAGGATTTTATAAGAATTCTGATGGAAGCTTATGGAGACATTGTAGGTGCTGTACTGCATTATGTGACCCCCCCCATTACCTCCTCTTAAAATAAATTTCCATATAAAATATCTCCCCACCAATTGCCCCATTCTGACCTGCTACACTCACTGGTTCTGGTTGTTGGTTTAATCTTTTTAGAACCCAGAACCTTAATACGATCACTTCCTTCCTGTCATAATTTCCATATCTCCAGATATTCCTTTTTCACTTGTCATTTCAAAGTAGAGTTCTCAAGTTTATGGATTTTGTGGAAAATCTGCATTTCAGCTAAATTTGCTGTGGGAAATCTGCATTTCAGCTGAAATCTGCCTTTCAGCTGTCTGTTCCACTGCTCTGCTAAGTCAGGCAATGTTCCATAGATGACCAGTCCTACACCTGTCCAAATAACCTGTGGCCTAAAGAAAAAGTACCCTTAGTTAAGCACCAGAAGTCTACCCAATCTGATATCAAATCTACTGCCTGTTATTTATATTTCAGTGCACTACAGATACCTTATTATTGACAAGGCCTCAAGCCTTACCTGCAGAAGCAGTCAAATATCATTCCTTTCTTTTACAAATAAATTGACAGAGGTTGAACAAGGTTACTGCAAGCAAAGCTGGCACTAGATCCTGTATCTCTAATATGTCAGACTAATCTCTTGTCTTCTCAACCACATTGCATCTCCAAGTGAATGTGTGTAATATGGGCTTGGCTGTGATGGCTGCAGCTAATGATCTAGCCAATAGACCACAATCCTCTGAGAAACCCTGGAACAGAATTTATGATTCCTAATTTCTAATACTCTACTGCTGTCTAGCAAATAGTCATGTGAGCCACTGGCAAATTTGTATATAAAGTATCCCTCTGTCAGCTGGTCCATATGTAGTAGCAAAATAGATACCCCGTTAGCTCAAGAAGTAGAGATCTGTGCTGAGACCTGAAAATTCAGGGTTCAAACTTGCAGATGCTCAGTGTGGGTCAAATTCATTATGGTTACAAATGACAGCATTTGTTTTTCCATTTTTATTTTTTGTTTAAAAATGGTTTATTTAATTTTGCAGTGAAAAAACATTTTTATAAACAGGTCTAGAGATTAGAAAAGTGAAATTAGATTTTTAAAAAAATCTTTTTTTACATTTTCAATATAACAGATATACAAATAAGAATGCATATTAAATAGTGATACATCTAAGATTAATATAGTTCAGTGTTTCTCAAACTTATTTGATTAGGCCCCCCTTCTTTGTGTCAGTAGTTGTTTACTCTCTTCCCCCAAGTACATATACTGCCACCCAGCTCTGAAGGCAGAGCAGAGAGCAGGGGCTGCTAGTCAGGCGCCTAGCTCTGAAGGTAGCTTCATGCTAGCAGCAGTGCAGAAGTAAGGGAGACAATGTGAAAACTGGTATTTGTCGTCACTTTTCACAGCAGACTTAGTGCCACTTTTGCTACCCTTACTTCTGCGCTGCTGCTGCACACCGGGGCTGCCAGAGCCCCGCCACCTCCCATGGGGGCCAGGGGAAGGAGAACCCGAGCCTGAGCTACCTCCTGGTGAGGGAATGGCATGGGGGAGGGGAAGGAGATCCTGAACCTGGGTGGCAGGGCTCCAGCTGTCAGCCCCAGGGTGGCAGGGTTCCAGCTGTCCCCTTTATTCCCCGCCTTCGGGGTGTGCATGGCCCTTCTGCATGAGCCCCAGCCACCTAGGACTAACAGCCAGAGCTCTTTTTAAAAAAAAATGTAAAAAGCACACAGCCTCCCTTGATACATTCCTGTGCCACCCTTGGAAGTCCTGCCCCATAGTTTGAGAAAGTACATCGTGGGTGAAATCCTGGCCACATTAAAATTCATGGGAATTTTCCTATTGTCTTCAGTGAGTCCAGGATTTCACCCAGCATTTCTAAAGAAGTACTTCACCTCTAACTTCATTATTAGATAAAATATAAGTACTCACAGAAGTCCTTAGAAATAACATTTTCTTTGAACATCTAACATTTGCCTCAAACCATTTACAGTTACTCCATACAAATGAATGTCAACATAATATTACATTAGGGTTGTCTTAGATTTGTAAAAGACAAGAGGACTCCAATCTGGTGCTCACTAAATGTGTGCCTAATGAATGGCTTTCAGAACAGTGACTTGTTACACCTCACATGAACTACAATGAACAACAGTTAAGGATAGTGTAGAAGTTTTAGCTGAGTTCTTTTCTGTGTCAAGTTGGAAGTTTAATGTCATTTTAACATTATTTTTTGAATTTAATTATAAATTCCACTGATAGGATAGGAATTAATGACATCTTAATTAATGGACTCCTTTCTTGTCCAAGAGTAGCACCAAAACCTGCAGGGTAGTAGGTCATATGAGATTCTTGTTGAGAGAAACGCATTCAATGATATTGTAAAAATATAAATTCTTTTGGTCCTTGATTTTATTTTTAGGAGCTGCAAAGGCTGGGTGAAGGCGTGAGGTGCTTGTGAGAAAAGGGAACGGGAAAGAGGGATGAAAAAAGGAAAAACTGGTGCAAATCAGGTTCCAAACAAGTTAGTACTGAGTAATCAAAGAAGAATAGCATCCAAGGGTAGGGCCTTATTGGTTTCTGCACATGGACTTATAAACTAGAAAGTACACCCAGAAAAGTGGTTTCAGTTTTTGTTTGACTGATTAAATATTTGTGGGAAAAGATGAAAGATTCCAGAGTTTAACTTACTTTATGAAATTAATTGGGACAAGAGTATATTCTCCTGGGAAATAGGGTGTCCTGGAGGAACCTGACTGGCAAGAATTAAATGAAAAATAAAGCAGACTGTATTAATTTCACTGATACTTAAAAATTTAGTAGCACATGGGAACAAGAGGCAGAACAGCAGACATTGTTGTACTCCTCTACTGCTGTATTTTGTGTGCTTCTATAGTGGGATGGAAGTGCCCAAAATGCTAGTCTCTGAAGATCTCTGGTGGGAGACATCATCAAAACAGGATAGAAGAATGATATGGATGTGGAGAGAAATTCATACATTGACCACGGGTACCACATACACACACCATCTTCTCCTGACGTTTTCTTCTTTCCACATCCCGCCTCACAATAACAAAATAATGGAATAATGCCCCTCTTTCTCCGCATAGTCAAATGATATACCACCTCTGAGTATGTAATGTGCTTGAAATCATAACTCTTTCCTGAACACATAGATACCCCAAACTCTGGACCTTTAGCCGCTATTCTTTTTGTAGCTCTTGCTTATTTTGAATCAGGAATGGTTTCCTGTTTTGGTTTACACGATAGGGCCCAGTTTTGTTCAGCAACGCCCAGTCAACCAGTGGAAAAACTTGCATTTCACAGTGCAGCATTTAAACAGATACAAGCTTCACTGATTTAGAATACACCAGGAAAGTTAGGACACTAGGAAAAACTTAAAAAAAAATATAGCCATCTATATGCTTTTTTATTATTGTTTCTTATTTGTATTATTGTAGCCCCCCCTCCTCCTCCATTGAGCTACTTGTTCTTTGCTTAGGAATTGATAAAAATAAAATAACTATAGATTAACTGACAACTTGTTACTGAAAATTACTTTAATTGTACTTTCTAAATTAAATCTGTTTTTTTCATCTGCTGTAAACAATATTTTAGCATTTTAAAATTATATAAAATATCACATAGTGTGTATGTGTTTCCGTTAAAGAATGATTATCCACAGCCATATTCAGAGATCAGACATTGATGCTGTTTCACATTTCAATCTACGAGCTGAGTAGGGAAAGCGTCTGATATTTAAACTCAGTTATGTTTGTATATGTAAACTTTGTTTATTTGAAACGAGGCTCAGTATTAGGCACCACTGGTTACTGCCAGCTGGGACCTCACCCCATAGTCACAGCTGTGCATTTAACATTTAAACCAGCTAAGAATAGCTAATTAGAAAATCAAACTGAACAAAGCTCACACAGTAGTGTCAGCACAATACCATTTTTGTCTGTGAATGTTAAAAAAGATTTTTTTTCCATATAATGATAATGGTTGGAGCCATAAGTGCTTATTCCAAGTGTACAGATAGAACTTTAGTAAAAGATTATTACACACTTAAACTCCTGACTCTTCAATAATATAGTCTTGTGTTGAAACCAGGAACATCGACAAATATAAAAAAGAGCAAAGCAAGGTCATAATATCCACTTCTTTGTTAAATGTTGGCTATAATAAATACTACTCATATCGGGAAAGGAGAGAACTGCCTTGACAGTCTCTATGAACAGAATATATGTGAACCTTGAGGAAATGAGTTAAAAAACATATCTGGCTTCTGCTGGAGCTAATATCTCCTTTGAAACATGGGAGACCAGGATACATCACTGATTTTAGTCAGCTAGCAGGAAACCTTCATTTAAATAATTGATTTTTAATCTTGTTTTGCATTTGCAATTTTTAATTATTTTTCTAAATAAAGGTTCAGTCTCATTAGCTGATAACCATAAAACATGTTTATATGCAATTAAATAGAATTTTTATACTAAATTTGATATTTCTTTTGCTAAATAGGATACACTATATAGGTATTTATTTAGGCATTTCTAGGGTTTAACTTATATTTATGTATGTTCTTAATTTTTACATCTTTATGTTAGAAAATGGTGAATAATGCATTTCTTACTTAGTAGAAGATAATTTTTACTTAAGATTTGTGTCAAGCTGCATTTAGACAGAGTGTAAAATTCAATTTAAAATGTACAAACCCAGTATTTTAAAACTTTTATTAGTTAAAAAAAACAACTTAAATGTGCTGGAAAACATAAGGAAAAAAAAAGTTTATCAAAACATGTTTTTGTATTTAAAACTAACTTATGTATTATACTAAGGAAGCATTTACTGAAGTTAGTGAAGTGAACATCTGGGAAAGCCACCATCCCATGCCCAGAAATATATGAGACACTGTACATCAGGTAAAAAGAAAAGGAGTACTTGTGGCACCTTAAAGACTAACACATTTATTTGAGCATAAGCTTTCATGAGCTACAGCTCACTTCATCGGACGCATTCAGTGGAAAATACAGTGGGGAGATTTATATACATAGAGAACATGAAACAATGGGTGTTACCATACACACTGTAACCAGAGTGATCACTTAAGGTGAGCTATTACCAGCAGGAGAGCAGGGGTGGGAGGGACCTTTTGTAGTGATACTCAAGGTGGGCCATTTCCAGAAGTTGACAAGAACGTCTGAGGAACAGTGGGGGGTGGGGTGGGAGAGAATAAATATGGGGAAATAGTTTTACTTTGTGTAATGACCCATCTACTCCCAGTCTCTATTCAAGCCTAAATTAATTGTATCCAGTTTACAAATTAATTCCAATTCAGCAGTCTCTCGTTGGAGTCCGTTTTTGAAGATTTTTTGTTGAAGAATTGCAACTTCTAGGTCTGTAATCGAGTGACCAGAGAGATTGAAGTGTTTTCCAACTGGTTTTTGAATGTTATAATTCTTGACGTCTGATTTGTGTCCATTTATTCTTTTACGTAGAGACTGTCCAGTTTGACCAATGTACATGGCAGTGGGACATTGCTGGCACATATCACATTGGTAAATGTGCAGGTGAACGAGCCTCTGATAGTGTGGCTGATGTGATTAGAGCCTATGATGGTGTCCCCTGAATAGATATGTGGACAGAGTTGTCAACGGGATTTGTTGCAAGGATAGGTTCCTGGGGTAGTGGTTCTGTTGTGTGGTGTGTGGTTGCTGGTGAGTATTTGCTTCAGGTTGGGGGGCTTCTGTAAGCAAGGACTGGCCTGTCTTCCAAGATCTGTGAGAGTGATGGGTCGTCCTTCAGGATAGGTTGTAGTTCCTTGATGATGCGTTGGAGAGGTTTTATTTGGGGTTGAAGGTGATGGCTAGTGGCGTTCTGTTATTTTCTTTGTTGGGCGTGTCCTGTAGTAGGTGACTTCTGGGTACTCTTCTGGCTGTTAATTTGTTTCTTCACTTCAACAGGTGGGCATTGTAGTTGTAAGAATGCTTGATAGAGATCTTGTAGGTGTTGGTCTCTGTCTGAGGGATTGGAGCAAATGTGGTTGTATCTTAGAGCTTGGCTGTAGACAATGGATCGTGTGGTGTGGTCTGGAGGTATGTAGGTAGGAGTAGTGGTCAGTAGGTTTCCGTATAGGGTGGTGTTTATGTGACCATCACTTATTAGCACCGTAGTGTCCAGGAAGTGGATCTCTTGTGTGGACTAGTCCAGGATGAGGTTGGTGGTGGGATGGAAATTGTTGAAATCATGGTGGAATTCCTCAAGGGTTTCTTTTCCATGGGTCCAGATGATGAAGATGTCATCAATGTAGCGCAAGTAGAGGAGGGGCGCTAGGGGATGAGAGCTGTAGAAGCATTATTCTAAGTCAGCCATAAAAATGTTGGCATACTGTAGAGCCATGCGGGTACCCGTAGCAGCCCCTCTGACTTGAAGGTATACATTGTTTCCAAATCTGAAATAGTTGTGCATAAGGACAAAGTCACAAAGTTCAGCCACTAGGTTTGCCGTGACATTATCGGTTCATGATACTGTTCCTGATGGCTTGTAGTCCATCTTTGTGAGGAATGTTGGTGTAGAGGGCTTCTACATCCATAGTGGCCAGGATGGTGTTTTCAGGAAGATCACTGATAGATTGTAGTTTCCTCAGGAAGTCAGTGGTGTCTTGAAGATAGCTGGGAGTGCTGGTAGCGTAGGGCCTGAGGAGGGAGTCTACATAGCCAGACAATCCTGCTGTCAAGGTGCCAATGCCTGAGATGATGTGGCATCCAGAATTTCCAGGTTTATGGATCTTGGGTAGCAGATAGAATACAGGTCGGGGTTCCAGGGTTGTCTGTGCGGATTTGTTCTTGTGCTTTTTCAGGGAGTTTCTTGAGCAAATTATGTAGTTTTTTTTTGTAACCCTCAGTGGGATCAGAGGGTAATGGCTTGTAAAAAGTGGTGTTGGAGAGCTGCCCAGGTTCAACGACCGATTTGCACGTCAGGACCGCTACGGACCTCCACCAGAGTTTCCTCTGGCTTCGCCCTGCCCAGGCATAGTTCACCATCTTTTGGGTCCTAGCACGTACGCTCATGCTCCACCTCCCTGATGGGGCGGGCGAGACGGGGCGGTGGTGCGCTCTCCGCGAATCAGTGGCCTCAGGTGTTACAGACAATGTTGGACCTTGGTGTGGAAGAGGAATCTCATAATGGCTGGCAGAGCATTCTTGACATTGTCCTAGTGTCCAAGACTAATGGAATGACTCGGTTATGTATCAACTTTAGGAAGGTAAATGTGATATTCACATTTGTTGCCTCCCACATTGACATTTGATGCATATCCCATGCTCCGTGGCAATTAGTTATTAGAGTGATTGGCGGTCACTACAATACATCTCAACCCTAGATCTGACCAAAGGCTACTGGTAGATCCCTCTAACAAGGGGTCTCGAGTGATAGTGTCCTTTGCAACACCTTTTGGCCTGTACCACTTCAAGACTATGCCCTTCACAGGGCTGCATCCCAAAAGGTAAGGGACACAATCCTGTGACTGCACAGCCAGTATGCAGCAGCCTACATAGATGATATAGTCATTTACAGTGGTTTACAGACATACCTTGAGCATACAGTGACAGTCTTACAGGCTCTGGAGGTTGCCAGCCTGATGGCAAACCCACAGAAGTGCCGATTGGGGTTTCATGAGTTGATGTATCTGGGAACACCATTGAAAGGGGCAAACTTAGGCCTTTAATCAGGAAGCTCCAGGCCTTGACAGACTGCCCTATCCCATCAATAAAGAGACAAGTTAGACAATTTCTGGATCTGTCTGGCTACTATACATGATTCATACCCAGCTTCACCATGATAGCCACACCTGTCACTGACCTGGTGAAGAACTGTAGCTCCAAGAAAGTTGCCTAGTCTGAAGCTGGCAACTAAGTCTTCAGGACCTTGAAAGACCTCCTGAGCAGTGAACCAGTCTTCTTCCACCCTGATTTCACACAATGGTTCATACCCTACACCAATGGCTTCCAGCAAAGGGCTAGGGGTAGTATTTAGGTATTACCTACTGGGAAACACTTTCCTCTTGATTACAGATCACACACCCCTCTGCTGACTCAATTCCAGATCACCACGGACAACTATCAGCCATGACATGCCCTAAGGAGAGGAATAGAGCAGTAGGAAGAGGCCCGGATTGCAGGTAGTGAAATCCTGCATTATGGTGCTCAAAAAGGTCCATGGGTCGAAAACGAATGGAATGGGAGGGCTTACATTACCCTCCCACATTACCACTAGATGGTGCTACAGACTGTAGCCACTAGGCAGGGAAGGTCATCTCCACTCACAGAAAGACAGAGAGGAAGCGGTTGTGGTAATGGATCAGGTCATGAACAACTGTTTAGTTTCCAGGACAGAGAAGAATGGATGGATTTTTGATCTGTTGTCAGGGAAAGAACTGCAAGATTTGGAGGTGATGGCATAAAGTCAGGGAGCAGTCAAAGATTTCCTTCAAGTTGCAAGACTGGGTAAGTGAGTGGTGGTGAGAATTGTATTAAAGAAGTGGGGTAAATGGGAGAGTTGAGGAAGGTAAATGAGTAATTTGTATTTAGCTCAATTTGTCTGTGAGACATCCAGGAGAAAATGCCAGAAAGTTAGGCTGCTAATAGTCTTCGTCATTGTTCAGGGAGAGGTAATATGAGATCTACGTGTCAGTTCTGGAGACAGATAATTACTCCATGAAGGATTTAACCCCAACTGATTGTAATTGTGGAATGTTTTGGTGGATGGAGCTTCCAGAATGTTGAAATCTTGGTGGATGGAGAGGTGACTGGAACCAAAGCCAGGGAAAGAGAGAGTCCTCCGGATAATATATGTATGAACTGAAGAAAGGGGTTTTCATTGTTCATTATTACTGTGTAATCTAAGTATAACTGAATGCTTGCTTTTCTACATGGCATAGTCTAGTATATGATCTTACAGTAGCATTGTGTAAAGTGTTTGGTGTGTAGAACGTGTACTTTAGTAGTACAAGAGATATGGTTTTATAGATGTATTGGAATGGGATGTAAAGAACTTGAAAAATCATTGTGTGCACACGAGAGAAAACATGAGTTTCAGTTGTTCATACTTTTCACATGATGCTATGAGAAGACTCTTTTTTAGAATAGTACTGAACTTGCACAGTACCATCAGGCAAAATAGCAAAAAGTGTTTGCTTTTTTGTTATTGAGGACCTTCTCCAAACCACAGTGAAGTCAGTAGGAGTCTTTCTGTTGATTTTAGTGGGCTGTGGATCAGTCCTCGACTGCCCGTGCTCTTTAAAATATTTGTTCCATCCATTTAATGCTACTGAATGACAGATGTCATGATTTCAAAAGTTAGTGGCATACAGTTTTCAAATAGCTGCCAATATGCTCTTCACACTTGTTTTCTGTTTCTTTCCAGTACCATAGAGTACCAGATCTATTCAGTCCCTGCATATGCCAGACAAACAGGTTGAGAAAGGAACAAACATTTCCTTCCCAACACACTTTTGCTTTCATCTTGTAAAGCTTAGGTAGATTATACCATAAATTATAAGAAAATATAAACATAATTGCCACGAACAAAATATGAATCTGTATGGAGACATGGATACCTCTACCCTGTCCCTATCAGCTTCCTCCACTAACCTAACTTTACAAAGCTTGTTTTTACAGCACTCTGTGGAACTAGAGCTATTGTAACTGTCACTGCAGATGTCTATCTTGATGTAAAAAAATCATGTGATTTGCAGCCTAGCTCTAAGACTCTTTGTGTGGGAGAAGTAGGAATAAGCGAGTGCTGAAAAGAGTCAGAGAATGTATGTGATGAATAGGGAATGCTGGAATGCTCAACCTAGTCCTAATAACTGATGCCTGTTTGTAGCGTACTGCTCTTTTCCTCCACCTCAGCCTCCTGGAACAGTCTCTGCTCATGTCAGGAGAAAAATGTGAAAAGGAAGAGAGTGAGAGAATAACTAGAATTAGGATCCTGGCATGTCCATTCTCTATGTAGCTCTCTCTGTGTGTCTATTGTACAAGGTGCCCATTACTTTAGTGTCTGTGTGCTTTTATGTGCATGTAAAATGTGTTATATGTTATACCATAAACATGAAATAACGATCATGATTCTACCATAAAGATGCTGAGAAAACACCAACTGCACAAATAGCTCTGTATGTCTGTTTTCCCAAGAATGAGAAATTATTTGATAGCGATAACAATCAAGACCTTTTTAAATACGTTGATGGGATTTTTTGTTGTTTGTTTTGTTCTTTAAAAAGCAATCAAGTGCACCCAAAGGGCATGTTCCATTTGCGAGGTACCGCACTTGTTTATGAAAGCAACTGAGCAGTCTTTAGAGTTCTTCTTAAGAAGATGTTGATATATTTAATGCATTAGGAAATCTCAAGTTAAAATAAATATAAACTATATGAATAGCTGATAGGACATTGCAGATGTCGACAAAAAGTCACCGTGGTTATTATTGCACTATCACACAGTGGGGGGCAGTTGAATGGCAATGAAATAATATCTTTCTCTATCTGTCTTCTATGTCAAATCACAAAAGTGATGAAAATTTGAGTATTACTTTATGATACACTGCACCCATAATTTGTAGGGCTTGATAAACCAGTGGACATAATAATAAAATGAAAGAAGTTGACGTTTATTAGAGTTGGTTGAATAATTCATTGGGATTTGTGTGTGTATGCATGTTTTGGCTTTTTTATTGCATACTAAACTTTATTTCATTATTTGACTATCAGTAATATATATAAACTTAAAACGCAGTAAAAAGATACTGAGCTGAAAATCTCAAATGGTATTGCAGAGGCTTTTTTGTTACAAATTGAATGGGATGAGGGTTTCTGGAAGCAGATTTGTATGTAAAACAATTTCTGCTGACTGGATATCATCATGACCTCATGCCCATAAAACTCTCACTGAAGTAAAGAGGACTGTACACAGGACCCTTCAAGAATGTTACTGAGTTAAATTAAAGCAGATAAAGGAATGCAGTGTGTTTGAAGGATATCTGAACTGATATTGAGGAAACTCTGAAGAGTGCAGAGAAGTAAATGTATCACATTCTCCTGACCTAAAATAGTTCCTGCACTACCTAGATTGAGCACTCAGATCACTAAATTTACAATAGCTCAGGACAAAATGAATACCATTTAAACTGGATAAGAGGGGGAAAAAAGTATGCTGATCCACCCTGAATGGATTTTGAAAGCCAGGAACTAAAGACATGTCTACACTACAAAATTAAGTCATCCTAATTTACATCAGCGTACAGCTGTCATAGTAATTACATCACTTGTACATGTATACACTTTGTTCCTTGTGTTGGCGGTGCATGTCCTCACCCGGGAGTGCTTGCACTGACTGAATTGTCAGTGTTGGGAATTGTGGGATGGCTTCTGAAAGCCAGCAACAGTCAACATTGTCTACACTGGCACTGCATCGACCTAAATACATCCACACTGACTCTATGCCTCTCGTGGAGGTGGAGTTATTAAGTCAATGTAGCAGGTGAATTATGTCGGCGGGAGCGAAATTTTAGTGTAGACACTTAGAGTTAGGTCGACATAAGCTGCCTTGCATTGACCTAACTCTGTAGTGTAGATCATGGCTAAGTGTTTGCAGAAACACTGGTCCAGTGACTCACGCTGGCTGAGTGTCTGCAATTTAAGACTCTTAGGCCAGGTTTACTCTATAAACTTACCTCGGTATATCTACGTCATTCATGGGTGTGAAAAATCCAGTTATGCTGACCTAACTCCCAGTGTAGACAGTGCTATGTTGACGGGAATGCTTCTCTCATCAACATAGCTACTGCCTCTTGTGGGAGGTGGATTGACTACACCGATGGGAGATACTGCACCACTGTAGACCTGCTCTTAGACTGCCTGCAACCTCACAGAATTAGAAAGAAACTTGGAGAGCAGCAAGTGAGACCTGCAGGCTGAACTGACACAGGAGGGGAGTCACTGCCAATTAAAAGGTGCTGGGACCCATGCACGTTCCAAAAAAACAATGGCACTAGATAGAAAAGTAGTTGAGACATCCTGGAAGTGCTGGTGGTGTTAGTGGAAAGAAGCAAAGAGCAGGAGCTATAAGCCACCAGAAAATACCTCCGAGTGGAAAAGCTTTGCCAAAAGCCAAAGAACATTTTTCTGTGTAATGGCTTAGGATTTATTAGGTAAAAGGCATATACAGGCCTTTACTGTGTACTCTTGGGGTTGGTGATCTGAGTTTCCTCTTAGAAAATGCCAGAAAGAATTTTATCATGTATCATCTCTTTAACAGACAAGATTGTTTAGTGAAATGTGGAGAAACTGCAGCTGGAGAGAGAGGGGGCTCAGGGATAGTGCGGGGAAATTGGCTTCTCTTGCGGTTTCTGTCCAGTTGCGTAAGACCCATTTGAAACTGATATTTGTCCCTTTTCTGGAAAACACTTGAATAAAGGAACTTTAAAATGCCCAAAATGAGATCAAGGTAAAAATGGTTGCAGATTTTAATGGCAGACAAGCCAGGTCAGGGATCAGGCAGAGCTAACTGAACTTGGAAACAGGGTGAAATCATGGCTGCACTGAAGACAATGGGAATTTTGCCATTGACTTCAGTGGTGTCTGGTTTTCATTCAGGGCATTTCTCTCTCTGGTTGCAGGGTGAAAAGCAAAAAAACACTTTGAAAAATAATGTTTATATCTTAGGAGAAGAAATACTGGTTTTGTATCAGTGAATTTTCCTGTTTGGTAACATGTCATTACAGTTTAATGTTCACAAATATTTCTGTTTTTATTAAACAAACATACAGGATCGTGGAAGGAAAGACACACAGTAGAGGCATTTCTGTGTCCAAGTCTATAACAAGCCCCACAAAGCATATTTGTAAGTGCATAGATATGGGACTGCAAGTTTACATTAATGACAAAAGTGGGTGTATCAATAAAACAGTGGCACTGATGCTGTAGCCTTAAGTATGCAAGTTATTCAACTGGGATTACTTGTGTGACTAAGGTTTGACAAGATCCAGCTCAGTATTTTGTATTTTACTCTAGTAATCTTGCATGAGACTTGTGTTAGGGGTGCAATAACAAGAACTCAAAAGAGAAGATTTCTAAAGATAAGGCGGTGACTGCAGTGCCACAGTAATTATGTTGGTAAAGCACTGATTTTCATGTTCTAAGGGCTCAGTTCATATTCTTTTTTTTCAAATTCTAAGTGTTAAGTTGCACATCTTATATATTTTATAATATGCATTAATAACGAGTAATATAAAATATGACATTTGTGCAGTGTGGCTCTGTTAATGTTTAGAAAAATCCACAACTGATTTGCATGCTTCATTTTGCAACCTTAATGGTGTGTTAACACTAATTGTTTAGATTTAATTTCCTACTTTTTAAATAAAAATACTAAAGAGATAATGGGAAAAATATATATATATAAAAGAAAATCTAGGGGAAAGCTATTGCAATTTATAAACTTTTCAAGGAGAGTGTGTAAATTCTGGTTCTGCATTTCTTCAGCCCATAGTCTGATTATTATTTTTACATAATATTTATATGACAGTAATGCCCAGAGGCCCCTGTGAAGGTTAAGGCCCCATAGTGCTATGCGCTGTACAAACAAATTCAAGGACACAGTCCCTGCACTCCACTATTTACTATCTAAAACCACAATTTATCTGTTTTATTATCTGCAATCCATGCACAGTACTTCTAATTTTCAGCACCTGCTTGGGCATATGGGCTGAAAGGGGGGCTGAAGTCCAGGAAAGTAGGAGAGCAATACCCCTGAGTATGTTCCTTAGCTAGAAGCCTATGTAAGCCTTAAACAAATGGTATTAAGGTAAATCTGAATTCAGAAACCAAGATTCAGGCTCACCGGATTCAGGGTCACCTGGACTTCTCTGGACTTTCACAGATAAGAGCAGCCCCTTAGAACTATGCCTAAAAGAATAAGATGGTCCTTTATAATTTGGCATATTCGGGGACCAACCAAGTTTCCAATGAAATCATTGGGAAGCTTTTCATTGCATTAAGTAGTAGTTGGATCAGGCCTTAAACAGAGTAAAAGACAAAGCAGCCATATAACGAGTTAGATGCTGTACAAAATTTTAGAAAGACAGTCCCTGTGCTGAATTGCTTAAAGCCTAAGTAGACAAGACAAATGATACATTTTGTTTGTACCTAACACCACTTGTCTTGGACTTACCTTTGGTTTACCTTGTAACAAACACCATAGCTGTTAACTGCTATTCACATATTGGAAGTCATGCATCCTGTCCAATAGGAGCCAGCTGTTTAATTCAGCCTAGCATAGATACTGCTATCTAAGCTACTGTTAATGTTTCTTTTATTATTTATTATTTCTTTTATTATTATTTTAATTTGAAGCTGCTTAATTACAGAAGATAAATTCTTCAGGATTTCCCTCAAGGATATGACTTCCTGTTGCTGGAAGTGAAAAACAAGTGAACAGTAGTGCCAGCTATGGTGTTTGTTGTCTTTGTTATAAGGGAAGCATGCCATGTTTGGAATTCTGTTGTTTGAGATCAGTAAAAGTACACACTCAGTACCGGTGTCTGTGTCACACACCATCCTCTTCTGTTTGTGTAATGGCATTGAATTGAAGGGGAGAAGCACAAGGGTGCCTAGTTGTAACACCTAAATCAAAGACTATGGAGATAAGGTTGACACTGTGTACTGCAGTTAAGTAGAGCCCTACCAAATTAACGGCCATGAAATCTGGTCTTTTGTGTGTTTTTACCCTATACTATGTAGATTTCAGAGGGGAGACCAGTGCTTCTCAGAGCTGGGCAGCCAGATATTGGCAGCTGTTGGCTGGGTGACTCACTCTGAAGGCAGTGCCCTACCTGCAGCCACACAGAAGTAAGGGTGGCAATACCATACCATGCCATCCTTCTGCGCTACTGCCTTCAGAGCTGGGTAGCCAGGGGGTGGCGGCTGCTGATGGAGGGTTCAGCTCTGAAGGCAGCAGTGCAGAAGGGTGGCAATACCATACCATCCTTACCTCTGCACTGCTGCTGGCAGCTGCTCTGCCTTCAGAGCTGAGCTACCAGCCGGCTGCGCAGAAGTAGGGGCAGCAGTACGGCAACCTCCCTACCCCCCCCCCCGACAATGACATCATGACCTCCCCACAACTCCTTTTTGGGTCAGGATCCCTTCAGTTACAATACCCTGAAATTTTCATTTAAACATCTGAAATCATGAAATTTACAATTTTTAAAATCCAATGACAGTGAAATTGACCAAAATGGGCCATGACTTCTATAGGGCCCTAAGTATAAGCAATGCAAAGTTCCTGTGGTATTTCTCTTTCTCTCTAGTTCTGAACATAATACTTTGCATTTCTCTAGTGCCTTTCATAAGATCTCTAAGTGCTTTTCATTCATTAATTCATTAATAAAGCCTCAAAAATCTTTGTAAGGTTGGTATTCTAATGTCCATTTTCTCTATGGTGAAATTGAGGCATAAAGAGTTTAAATTACCAGCTGAGGTAAAAATAGAACAGAGATCCTCTGACTTGCTGTCTTGTACTTTGGGTACTTAGAAAAATCCCAATTATAAGAATACATATATACTAATAGAGTTATATCACTGGCCTCCTGATCAGAAAAGGCCATCTGAGTGCACAATCTCAAGGGAAGTCAAAAAGACCTCTAAGTCTTATAAAACAATAACAATGGATGACTTCAACTAACAATAAATGAACTGGTCATATGTCACAATTGGACAGGTTTAAAGTTGCACCTTACACAACACCTCACATTACTGTTTCTGAAACAGCTTGTTCTAGAGCACACAAGAAGGAGAGGCTATTCTCAAGTTAGCCCTAAACAACACACAGGAAATGGTTAAGTTGAACCATTACATAAAAATTACCACAATTTAATTAAGTTCAACATTTTCAAGGGAAGAATTATACCAAAAATTAGCTCTGCAACACTAAAGTTTAAAAAGGAGGGCTTCCAAATAATCAGGAAAGTAGTCAAAAAGATCAAAGTATAAAAATTAAAAGTCTTAGAGTCAGCGTGGAGGCTAATGGATACAGTAACAGTCACGGAAGGAATGCAGACCCCCAAACAAAAATGAATCAGGAAGGAAAGGGAAAAAATATGGTTAAGTGGCAAGATGTGACTCAAAGAGGCGTTCTTCAGAAAATTGAAATCATTTTTGCATTGTATAGCAGGAGGCAGTTCACTGGCCACTGGTACCCATTTTGTATTTTATTAGATATTAGTTTTTGTGGTTTTGTGTCCTAATATGATAGTAAATTATATTTATACTGTTTGGGCTGCTGTTGACAGAACAAGCTGCACAGTGTAAACAGCCCACTTGATTTTCCTTTTACTCAATTCTCATACCCATTTCCTATTGTTGTGTGGGAATTGTAATTGTGGGTCTTATAATAAGTCTGTATGAAAATAGCAATGAATCATGGTTCCAAGATATCAAATAGCATTCTGAAGACTAGGATATCTGTAAGGCATTGGTATCAGTTTATAGCACTGCCTGACATCAGTTAGGATCTCAATAGGATTTGGAAAAAGAAAAGGAGTACTTGTGGCACCTTAGAGACTAACACATTTATTTGAGCATAAGCTTTCGTGAGCTACAGCTCACTTCATCGGATGTTTGTGTTTCCAAAAGCAAAAGGCAAGTCTATTTAGCACACTGGCCTCCTGGTCTATCTACCTTTTCTTGATATCCTGATGACATTGTTCTCATGTTTGTTTTGGATTTCTGTTTAGCTAGCAACTCTTCTTTTTCTGATCTACAGAGATGTTTTTACTCTGATTCTGCAGGGCTTTGCTATCACAGTATTCTTGGGAAGCTTTATCTGCTGACTTGGAGTTATATAAACTTTAATTCAACAAAGTCAACTGAGGGGTTCAAATTTTGCTGTCTCTTTTTTTGTAGTTTAACTGTTACAGTAAATAGGCAGATGACCTGTAATGGAAGAAAAAAGAATTCCAGTGAAAACTAATACTATACATTTTGTTTGATTATTTTACACCCTGCATCAAAAACCGGTATCAATCAATAAGGAGTTTTCCTGTGCTTCCTTCCATTTGTTTATACAAACACCAGCTTGACCTTATAAGTTTTTTGCTGACTATAACAAGAACAAGACAAATTACTTAATATCACTTTAGTGTTCTTCTCGGGAGGAGTGTAGCCTATTTTGAACTCTGGAAGACTTTCTTCACAAAATTCCATCCAAAAAAATCCATACACCAGCTGTATTTTAAAATTACTTTTTTAATATTAATTACCCGAAGCTGCTAACAGGTTTTTGCTTATTTTATTAAAAACAAAGAGTGCAATCCTGACTCTGTTGAAGCCAATGACAAACCTCACACTGAATTCAGTAGAGCCATGATTTCACCTTACTTGTTGGTGAAAATAAACATTAATACTGTTGCTGTTTTTCTTATGACTAAATCCTTTCCAGCAAGTGACTGATGTGTTGTGGAACCATTCTGATATCCATTATGATGAATTGTTTGGGGGACATTCTATTGCAGGCTCTTCTTTAATATCAGTAGTATTTTCTGTCACATGCTTTTGTGGTAATATATTATATTTGAAAAGTAGCAGTTAACATTTAATGTAGCATACAATACAATTATTAGCCATTGAAATATTACCTTTCATAACAGTTTTGATGCTGCTTTGCAAATATAACCATTGAAAGTTCCAGTCAGTGCCATAAAGTTCTGCTGATTGTGGAAGAAGTACTGTCATCTTCACCTCCTTACACAGTAGATTACAGATGGACTGCTACTTGCAATGCATTGGAAAGAGAAAATTACCTTGTCTTAATAAAAAGTAGCATGTGTGGTATTGTTCATTCTCTCCTCACCCTCTAATTGCCTCTAGTGATCAGCAAATTGAATTTATTTGATACAACTAGTGGAGACTGCCTTCTCCATTGACTGAGAATGTGACAATGTTATTACCTAAAACATTTTCAAAATGTAAATATCTCTTCCCGTAGGCAGGTGAATGTCCCACAGTAAAACAAGCATGTCTAATGCCTAGTGAGCATGGATTACCTCACTGGTTTCTGAGCTACTGCCATGCATAGGGGAGGGTTTATTTAACTTGAGTTCATTAATGGAGGTACGGAATCATTCCCATAGGCAACTGGTTCATGACTTCTTCCCTGCTAGTGCCACCTGTTTTGTGGGATGGGCAGATTATCTGTGCATCCCTTGGTGGAAAGGTGTTGTGTTGAGACATGGACATACTTTCCATTATTGGAAGCCCTGTGCCCTGAAATTCTGAGGGGCAGAATTTGGCTTAACCTGGAGATGAATGGGTGCTTGTGCAGTAATTACAAGGCTTTAATTGTGCTATGTACTAGAGAAGGCATCCCAGTCTGTGCTACTGTTCTTTCAGTAGGTAATGTTAGAATAATTAATTTTTTTTTAATCTGACAGCATATTTCCTCACATCATTGCAGATCCACAACTTTTATTAGCTTACACTGCAGGGTGAATCTGAAAACCCGTTAAATTCCTAAGCGATAAAAGTTATGTGCACTTTCACCTCTTCCACTGTTACATTGCTTGTTAGAGGTGTATATAGTTTTTGCATGAAGGACTTCTGCAGAAATGCATTACAAGTGGCTTGCTGTTTAGAGAACATTAGAGGAATGAAGGAAACAGTGGTAAAACATATGAGTACAGTGCAAGAAAACGGACTATTTACATATTATATATCTTGTATCCTTTATGTACTTTAGTGACAGAACTGAAGAAATTTGCCTTTGGTATATTTGTATATTTTAATATTGTCTTTATAGTGAAATTCTGATTTAATTGCAGTCAGTGCGGGGTTTGCCTTTGACTTCAGTGGTGTCAAGATATCAGCTTCGGTTTTTAACTTGTATAGAAGGTTTTGTTTGTTTGTTTTGAGGCAATGTTATTTTATAATATTGTTATTTTATGTCTTTGGAATGCTGTGCATGGCTATCTAAATAAACTAAAGAGGTGTTCGGTGAAGTTCAAAGGTAAAGAAGTATCTAAGCCTAGGATCTGGCTATTCCTAGTGATTACCAAAAATAAAATGGCTTGTGAAGTGAACATTTTGTTGTTCAGTATTGTTAACGCCAGTTTTATAAGAAGAAATTATCTGTTTCTCCAAATCCCTGGTTCTCTACTCTTTTCTACCTAATAAGATATCTTTTCCCTTTAAAAAACCCCTCTATTTACAGTTCCTTCTCTTCTTTGATAAAGGCCAAACCTCATATTCTGGAGTTTTGTTTAGGGATTTATTCATATTGCATATATCTTGTTCTTATGCATTTGCATGTACATGAGCTGATTTTTCAAAATACGCAGCTATGTGTACCTGTCTATCTGAGATCAGATGCAAGTCTGCTTCTATATGTAAACAATATTTGTTACCTTAACAAATTAGGAAAGAATCTCTTGAACTGTGATATTGGCTGTTAATATAAAGGCTTTAATTAAACCCAAACTGGGGAGAAATTTAATATTAATAACTTTCAAAATATCGGTTATGTTGTCTGAATCACTAGGTTATTATACCACCTAATTTCCAAAATTCAAATGCCTCGTGAAGCACTGCTAAGCTGTTCAGTGACTGACAGACAGATTTCCAGTATGCAATGGTAATTTTATTCTGATGCTTGTTTTATGATGCTTAGTGCAAATTTTTGTTTCAACAGGATCTTCAAACCTGGGTGAATGGTGCTAATGAAAATGGCTTTGTCCTTGTCTCATTTGGAGCGGGAGTGAAATATTTGTCAGAAGACATAGCAAATAAATTAGCATATGCCCTGGCAAGACTTCCTCAGAGGGTTATCTGGAGGTAAGAACTACAGTATAATATGTGTTTGAGGTAGATTTGAAGGTTTTTTACCGCATATTTGGGCTGTCCTGGTTTGGAGGCAAATTGAATTTGGGACACACAATGTAGATAGGCAGGATAGCAGGAGGGACTTAATTCTTTCATGAAAGGTGATATTTATTGCCCTTTCTTAACCTCCCTCCCCACTTTCTCACAGAAGCAGGATTTGCAGCACTGTCCTTGTAGTCAGAAACACAGCAGTCTCCTAGCAGAGTGCAATTCAGATTATATTCAAGCACTGGGATGTAAGCCAGAAAAAAAGATAGAGCAATATGAGGAACTTCGTGAGGGTATGTATAACATTTGAGGCTTTTAAACATCATTGCTAGCTAGAAACCTCATATTAGGAATTGGGAATGACATTATCCTATTGACTTCATGTTGGGGATGGGGCCAGGGAAACAAACATGACAGGAGGGAAGGAGAAAGGGGGGCTGTGTGTGTGAACAAGAACCTTTGTTAAGGTAGGAAATTCCTGTTCTCTGATCTCTCTCTCTCTCTCCTTTGTCTCCATTTGTTTCAATCTGTCTGTCTTCCTTGTCTGCAGGTCCCTGTTGTTTGTATTACCCCTCATCCTTGTCTTTATCTTGCCTGTTAAACACAAAGAAGAAAAGAGAAATATCTCTCCCTTTGCTTGATTGGAGTGATTAGGAGATCACATGGATCACTCCTCTGTCTAAGCACAAGGCATTCTCACCATCTCCCCCAGATCTCAGACTTATCCATAGGTACTTGAATTCCTTAGCTTGCTGTAATGACAGGTTTCAGAGTAGCAGCCCTGTTAGTCTGTATTCGCAAAAAGAAAAGGAGTACTTGTGGCACCTTAGAGACTAACAAATTTATTAGAGCATAAGCTTTCGTGAGCTACAGCTCACTTCATTGGATGCATTTGGTGGAAAAAATGCATTTCCACCAAATGCATCCGATGAAGTGAGCTGTAGCTCACGAAAGCTTATGCTCTAATAAATTTGTTAGTCTCTAAGGTGCCACAAGTACTCCTTTTCTTTTAGCTTGCTGTGTAACAATAGTTAGTTAGGAGCGGGTGAGAAATTCTGCATTTCTAGCATCTCCTGGTTTGAGCTATAGAGCCACTCCTTTACTATCCGTGACATCACTTTTGTTAAATGCAAATGTTTAACAGCACACAGCAGTGCAACACAACAATTTAGAACAGGAAATGAATAATAATCCTGAATCTCCTTTCTGGAGTCTGCTCAGGATGAGGGAGCAGCACTTTATTTAAAATATATCAAATTGCTCTTCTCCAGGAGTGGAACATTTCATTGTCTTCTGGAAGACTGTTGTTCCTGCTGTCATTTTTAATTTGTAGTTATGTATGCTTTATGTATTATTAATTATTATTATTGTTATTATTATTAAACAGCATTGAACACAGTGATCCAGTGTTCTAGACCCTCCCTGTTCCTTTCTTTATGTTGAAGTTTTATTTTTGTCTCAAAAGAGACAGACTGCACAGTATTCTAAAACATAATTGCCCGTAAGAGACGAGACACCAAGAGGGCACAGATTATTTAGAAAACTACAAACAGCCCGAGCATAATGCTTCTCACTTTAGCTCACCCTTCCCATAGGGAACTGTTGGTGTTCAAGCAGGCTGGAGGTTCCTGCAGCAGTTAATTTCAGCTTGAGCTGGTAAAAATGGACAAGGACACAGAATAGACCAGCTCTGCCCTTTCATAACCTCCCAGTCTCCTATGTCAGGAGACTCCCTGATCAGCCTCCTTAGGTGATCACAGACCCCTTGTTGCCAGGTGACCTCTTCCCTGACAAATTAGTTCTCCTGGGCAGGGGCCAGAATTTTGTCTAGGGTTCTTCTGTTTGTATAAAGAACCATCAAGATTTAATAATCCTCTATTGTTAACCCTGAGCCACTGCCCTTGGAATTTCAGCCCAACATAGAGATAAAATCCCACATTCAAAATGGATTTTTCAGCTTGATAAAGATACATAGAGAGCGTACCCAATAGCAAACAGAATTCATAAGCTGTACATAAACAGATTCTGCAAGTCATCACACACACACACATCTGTAATTACAGAATAATCAAAGAGTAAAGCATGGTAAAAATAGTATAGTATGTGAAGTGTGGTTGCAGGATTCTGCATATCTTACTACTCATCATTATTCAAAACACTATTTTGGCCCTAGTCCTGCAAAAAGGATATTTATGCTGCCACTGGCCCACTGTTAATCATGGGAGGAAAGTATTTATGATGTTATCCACCTGGTTCATGGGAACCAGAGAATGCAGTGTATTGAAGATATTTCGTAAAAAAACAAAAGTATATATTTTTGATACTGTCCTTTCAAAAGGCTTCATCTGAGTCCAGTGTATTTCAGAAAGGGCCATCCTTATTCTCCTCCAAAAACGTTCTTATCAATTGTTTATATGACTATAACGAATTGGTGGTTTGAAAGGTAACATTTTGGTCACATCCCGGGGAGCAATCATAGTAGCTGCTACTGTTATCCTCATAAAACATTTTGTTGTTCAGTACATACAAACACCAGCCCTTAGAATCAATGTAGATATTATCAAGCATTTTCAAACATGCATATCTGATTGCCATTCATGTTAATGAGGGAAGGTCGGAGGCAAATGAATTGTCAGTCAAGGCTGCTATCGCTGAACTAGACAACTCTCTTCTTCCTCATTCTTTTTTGCCTGCAAGCATAAAGATCCACTGTCATCCATCTCACCTGTCCTCTCTCTCTTTATGTCTTTGTTTCTAAACCTCATGGATAAAAAGTAGAAGAAAGAAAAGAGAGAAGTGAGAAGGGAAATCCAGCAGGCATAAGAATCTATAGCAGAGTTTCTTATCCATGGAAGGGAGAGTGCCTCAAGCCAGGGCTTCCCCTAAATTGGCTTTACAGGGCTTGGCTCATGGCTTGATTCACTGTATATGGATCAGTTTCAGAGTAGCAGCCGTGTTAGTCTGTATTTGCAAAAATAAAAGGAGTACTTGTGGCACCTTAGAGACTAACAAATTTATTTGAGCATAAGCTTTCGTGAGCTACAGCTCACTTCATCGGATGCATTATGCTTATGCTTATGCTCAAATAAATTTGTTAGTCTCTAAGGTGCCACAAGTACTCCTTTTATGTATATGGATCATAGCTGCCTAACATATATTACAGAATAACTAGGATTCTGATTCTACTGAGTGGTTGCAAAACCCTCTTGGCCTTTAACACAATCTGCCCCCTATTTCTTAAGAATGATTGCTACTTGTCCTGACAGCAGATCCAGAACTTAAACTGCTGTAGTACTTACCTTGTCAGTCTTTCACTCATCTTTTTCCATCTCTCATCCCCATTTGCATCTTTAGGAGTCCACAGAGTTGGGACAATGAACCCATTTTATCTGAAGTCAGCACTGTGGTCAGGACAATCCAATTCCTGAAGGACAACTTCTTGCAAGAAGTTACAGATGGAAGATTCTCTTTTAGCCTTGCCAGACAATGTTTTATTGGGTAGTTTTAACAAGGGATTCAACAATTGTTCTTTCAGGGTACCAAGATATTGGTACTGAATATTTAATAGTGTTGAAATCCCTACAAAATGTGTGATGTTGGTTGAACTGTCTTCTCATATCTACCTTTTTTCAACAGATATGCTTTTTTTTTTTTGCCTCCTGATTTCATCCTTTACATTCACATTTTCTCATTAACCATCAGTAGCGTTTGGTTTTATAGCTCTTTCCTGGGAATTATATTGAAGAGGAATTAACACTCTCCAGATAAAATTTTTATAGATTAAAAAAACTGAAAACCAAATACAAGCTTTTGCTTGTTATTTTCAACAGTAAGATGAGTCCATAATAAAAAATACTAGAGTTTACATAGTATCATTTAGACAGAAGGATAGATTAAATGCTTTAGAAATTGGAATCACTCCCCTGGCCAAAGAAATGCATCAGCTCTTGGAGTGAAATATGACAACTTAACACTATGCAATAGTTTAGGACAGGGGGTGAACAAGTAAACATTAACCAACTGACACTGAAGGGGGATTTTTTGGTAGTCTGAATATAATTACCTTTATTATGGGTTCACAGCTGCATAGATTAGGGTGAATATGGTTGCTTTAGGTGTTTCCAAATAGGAACATTGTCTTTTCATTATGGATAGAGTATCCTCTCCTTGGAAGAGAAGGACTGGGACCTCTATGCAGAAAATTTTCAGGGCTACTAACTGGGTATCATCATTATCCTTTCACAAGCTTTACAAGTAGAGCTGATAGAAAACTTTCTGTCAAAACAGTTTTTCTACAGAAAACTGGGTTTCCAATTACACTCATGTGTGTATGTAAGGTGCCTGTGTTCCATGTCAAATATTGAGTTTTCACTAGAAGATGAAGAAAAAATAGGTCAAAAACTGAAATTCTTTCAGTTTTAATTTTTTTAATGAAAAGTTGAAATTTTCAGTTGAAAAGGTCTGTAAAAATGATTTTGCTGCTATTTTTCATCAACATTTTTGCAGGGTGAATAAAAAGACTATTTTGACCAAATCTTTTTACAAGCTAACCTCTACTAAATGGCTTTTGGTGCAATATTACAAGAGTGCTGGTCCAGTAATTTTTTTCTTTTGTAGGATGGGTGAAAAAGAGATGAATAGCAAGAGAAATTATTTACTGTTTTCTTGTTTGTCATGGTCTCCACTTGAGTTTTTAACACTCAAGTAAGTGAACTGATTTCAGAAGAGCTGAACATCCAGGTGCTCCCACTGGCTTTACTGGGAGCTGCTAAGTCCTCAGCACTTTAGAAAATCAGGCTACTTAATTAATTATGTGCCTAAATGCGAATTTAGGAATTTTACTTTACATACCCATGTTCTTCTGATCATTCACCTATGGAAGTCTCTTCCTGAGTTTGAAATGGGTGTGCTGTGCGGAGAGCAGTGGAAGCATTTCAAAGACGTTGTGAAAGTACATCTTTAAAATGGGGGCATCAACCCAACAAACTGGGAGGACTTGGCGCGGAACAGAACACAATGGCACCACACCATACACCAAACCACAGCTCACTTTGAGGAGAACAGACATGCTCATGAGACAGAGAAGTGACAAAGGAGAAAAGAAAGGGCACAACAAGCCAACAACTATGTCTCCTCCAAGATTATATCTATCACTCCTGTGGGAAAATCTGCAGGGCAAGAATTGGGCTCCTCATCCACTTAAAAACTCACCAATGAACCCCTTGGAAGATATCATTTTTACATCAAGGAATAGCTGAAGAAGAAGCTGTATCTTGTATAACTGACCTTTTAAATTCCTGTTAAGTGGAAACATACTTCTGCTTGACATTACTCTTTTCTTTGTTAAATGGGAAAAGAGAAGAAGTATGATCAATGAAATTACTGTTAGGTAAATCTCTTTTATTGCTTCCCTATATTCCCCATCAAATTGTAGCCAAAGACCATGACATGGTTTATTTTTTACTTTATATATATTTTGTTAAATAGCATAGTTTTTTAAGAAATGCACAGAATGTGCACCTATATAGTGTAAGCCATAAAATGATGTGTTATTTATTTAACTGATAACATGAGGGTATTCCTTCTTTTCCAACTAATAACTATATTCTGCGTGAAATAAACTCTGAAATCAAAGGTCCTTACCCAAGACGTGGCTGAGTAAAGATGGAGCTTCCCCAAGTAGTTGTTATGCTGTACTTTCTCTCTCCTCTCTACTAAATGTGTTATGATTGACTGCTGTAAATCCCTAAGCACCTTCATAATTCCCAATCCATATTCCTACAGGTTGGGATTTTCAAATCAGTTTAAGATACCCAACTGCCACTGAAAATCTTAGTCACAGTAAATATGGCTGCCTCTAGTTCTGATTCCCTGTATGTGCCACAAGTCTTTGTATTAGATTCTTGCCCCGGGGGGGAGACTTAGCCCTCTCTCCCCTCTTACCACTGATAGTAATTCCTTTTAAATAGTTTTTATTGTCAGGACCTAGGAGAGGTTGCATGATTGCAAAGGGAAGTCACACACTGAGCTGTGTTTATTGTTGATATGTTGATGGGGAGTTCTGAGTAGAGGGATTTATATAGTAGTAGCCAGTCAGAATAGCTTTATTAATATTTTCGTATTCAACAAAATGCCCATAGATTATACAAACCTTCTGCTCTATTTAACAATAGACTTCAGCTAATCAGAGTATTAGGGATACACCGTGGCTCAATGGGTCACAGCTGAGAATACCAGATTCAGGACAAACTGCTGAGAAATAATGCAGACTCACCCCCAAAACTGGTGGTTATTCTATCATTAGATTATACCAAGCCATTAAAAAAAGTAAACTTCTGTCTCCGGTTAACACCGGTTAATAAGAAGTCAAAAATGCAGTCTCGTTAGGCATTCCAGCACTTATTTCACCACCCAGACACTAAATTTTATGATGAGTGGCTATTGTTCTTATATCAGATTTGAAGCAGTGATGGAATAAAGTACTTGTTTGCAAAAGTCTCTCTGGAAATTACTCAAATGGCTTGGGAGTCATCAAATCCTTGTTTAGAGCTTCCTTGTTAGATAGAAATCCAGTCCAGAGAAATGAAGCAGGAAATGAAGACAAAATGGAGATGTTTCCAGGGTCTTATATACCCTATCCCTTGTGACTGGAATTTTACTATCTCAACAAAGCTCACAGTCTCAGTTAGCTGAAAATTACAGGCAAAAGATGGAGTCCAAGGTCACATGTCAAGTCACATACTCTTACATGGCTTTGATGGCTCACAGGAGCAGCCATTGCCCACTTGGAGGCTAAGACATCCACAGGAAGATTGCTGGATTGGATGAGCTTCTTCTATGCCCCTTGTGAGCGTCAATTGCTTTTGAATGGCCATCAACACAAAGCTGTCTGGCTTCAAAGAAGATTTTACCTTGTGGGTCTTCCCCCTGGAACAAACACATTTGGGATATAGATCTATAGCCAATATTCATAACTTCAGATAGAGAGAAGATATATGGATTTAAACAGATCATCTTTAGCAAATCATAGCTTTTCTATTGACACCTTACATGACATACTTTGTACAAGATTTGTTGCAATTGTCTAACAGTGGCAATATCAATTATATAAATGGACATGTTTCAATCATACAGCATCACACAGGGATTTGTTGATTGTATGGGTATTAAATAAAAAACTATACTGCTATTATGGAAATCAGACACATATATCTATCTGGCAGCCAGAGTGTAGGAAAGCTAAATAACTGAAATTATTCTGTAGTTATTGATCATTAGTTTGTACCATTGGAACTATCTGACCTCCTGACACAACTCCAATTCCATGTAATGGTACATAAATAAATCCTTTCCCATCCAGTCCCATGTGACTGATTTTTTTTTAATATTCAGGGATCATTTGGTTTGAATGTGTGTTTCAAGTCTATCACTTTCAGAACTTTTGAGAATTTATTTTGAAAGATTGCTGTCTGCTGTGTATTTTAGGTTTTCAGGAAGCAAGCCGAGGAATTTAGGAAACAATACAAAACTCAGAGAATGGTTACCACAAAATGATCTCCTTGGTGAGTACACAATGTGATGAAAGCCTGTTTTTTTGTTGTTTTTTTTTAATCAAGGTATATGCAGTTGACAGTGCTATAACATTTGTTATTTTAAAACAATAAACTTCTGTACCAGAAATAGTGCTGTAAGAATGTAGAACTCAGAATAATCTCAAGGTAAATAAGCCACTTTTTATGCTCTGAGTGCAAAAGAAAAGTAATAATCCTAATGCTAATTAGTGAAGTTTGTCATGTATTGAGAATATAACTGACGGAGAAAAAAACAAACAGACTTCCATTTTCAGTTGCTTACAACTTTCTGAAAAATTCTCCATTCCAGCTGTAAATTTTCCATGGTGGTTCTCAACCTAGAGGGATTTCTTTGCTTTTTTTACATGTTTGCTTGCTTTTTGGGTGGAGGAGTTTCAACAAAATCCAAATCTTTAAAATTTGAAAATTTAAATATGCCACTTATCTGGAGGACTTTTCATGCTAATAATTTACAACAAACCAAAACCTAATTGATTTCAGTGTTTAAAATCTCAAGGAAAACTTTTTCAGAACATTATGATACTAAAGACCCATGACTAAAGTGGTAATTGATTGGTTAATGTTTGTACAACTCTTTGAGTATATAGCTAAGGTAAATTAGTTATTATTATAATTTGGTTGTCATAATAGTTGAAAGACTTATACATTTTTGGTTAAATAATCAAATGACTTGAAATTAGGGCCTCCAAAGGAACCAAAGACTGTGTCATCTTTAGTTAAGCACTTACAACATCTGTGGTGTCTGACAGTTGGATTGCTGCAAAGATAGTAATGATGTTCCCAATGAACAGGTCAACAACTGAAAAAAATCATGGCTTTGACTCAGTCAGTGACTTTTATTAGCCAAAATTCTGCAAGAGAATTTGTACCACTTGGAAAACCACGCAGGAATACCCAAACACAAAATTTGATGAATTCATTAAATTCATCCTTTCAGTCATCTGGCAGTTTCTCTTACATAAAACATTTCCCATCTCCTATGTTTCTTAACTCCTCCCCAAATGCATGTGCCTGGACTGTCGTGTAAAGTCACCACCCTTTACGTGGCCATGGCTGTTCCTCAAAATTAAACAATTATTTTTCTTAAATACACGGGCTAAACTAAGTCAGGTGTATCAGCAGTGGCTGTTCACTGTCTTCCCTAGCCAGATAAAGTGTAAATCAATAAATTATTATTATTTTATTTATTTATGCATTTATTATTTGTATTGTGATAGTGGGTAGTGGCTAGAGGCCTAATGGTGGGCTCTATATAAGCACAAAACCAAAATATATTCCTTGCCCCAAAAAAGAGCTTATAATATGTTACATGTTTTATTCCTTTTACCTCAGTATAAATCCCTTTATCATTCCAACAAAACATAGTCCTGATCCAAAGCCTTTGAAGTCAGTAGAAAAACTCCTATTGAATTCAATGGACTGTGGATCAGGCCACATCTGAGCAAGGGGAAACCTATATGTACATAATATAACAGAGAAGACACAAATTCCTTGCTTAAGTTGGGATGAAAGAGAACCCCAGCGGAGTCTGCTTTAAAGCTTCTGTCTTGAGCCCAGACCATCCTCTTGGTAAGAGTTGCTGAGGTCTATAAGATCACTGTCCTTCTCTCATTCCCCAATTTCATCTCTATTTCTTTCCCTAATGGTTGGTTCTATTAAAACTAAGATGGCCAAGTAGTAGATCATTCATAGAACTTCATTAGTCCACCTCCAAGAGGGCTGAGAGGACTCAAGAGAGAGGATTTATTTCACATTTATTTTAGTTTCGTAGCTGATTTAAAAAAAAAACAGTACTTTGTGGCCTTCATAAATGGGACAACCGCACTAAAGAAAGCTTTATAACTGCAAAAGCTATGCAATCATGAGATAATATTTTAAAAAAAGAAGTTACTTATATAGATATTTGCTACAATCATGCTATCTTGGAACACTGCTGACCCATAACTATTAGTAAGTTTAGTACTATATGATATTTGCTTTACCAGCAAACACTTCAAATATGCAGTCTTTGCTGATGTTTTCAGTGAAAATTCAGAAACACACACACACACAATTGATTGAAACCTCAGGAATGTGTATGTGTGGCAATATAGTTATATATTTCCTGCTTGTTCCCTTCAGAAGCATTTTCAGCATAGGATGTGGATTACAAACTGATAACCTCTCTCAGTTTATTTATCAGGATATTAAGCCATAGCTGTGTTATCTAAGCACCTGAGAAATAAGAAGTCAAACAACTGTATCTCAGACATAATAGTTTATTTTTAAAGAATGTTTTAGATTTATTCCCTTGAGCTTTTTCACTTTGTGTCAACAGTGTATGAAAACACTGCTGAGCTTAGGACCCAGTCAAAGCTTATGGTTGCTTCTAGGTTATCTAGAAGTTGTTTTCAAAACAATGCCAATCTAAAGATTCATTCTGAGGAGCAACTTATTAAAAAGCAAGTAAGTAAGTGTATGTGTGTGGGTGGGTGGGTGAGAGAGAGAGTATTCATTATAATGCAGTGATGAGGCAAATGAGTTTTAACTAAAGTAGTTCTGTTGTGGTAACCACATTGCACTGAGTGAGTCAAATTCTTCTATTTAATACAATAATATGTTGTTACTGTTACAGTTAGATCATTTTACGCCAAAGAAATTAATTATTCTGACACTAAAGACTCCTATTTTTTATGAATGGAGCTAGGCTGTTCTCAGTGGTGGCAGATGACAGAACAAGAAGCAATGGTCTCAAGTTGCAGTGGGGAAGGTCTAGGTTGGATATTAGGATACTCTATTTCACTAGGAGTGTGGCGAAGCACTGGAATGGGTTACCTAAGGAGGTGGTAGAATCTCCATCCTTAGAGGTTTTTAAGGCCCGGCTTGACAAAGCCTTGGCTGAGATGATTTATTGGGTGTTGGTCCTGATTTGAGCAGGGGATTAGATTAGATGACATCCAGAGGTCTCTTGCAGCCCTAATATTCTATGATTCTATGAATTCTTGGAAATAAGGGTTCTCCCCTTGTTTCAGTTATAATGCTAAGTTAGTATGTACCAATGGTAATTATCAACAACAGTCAGTTAAAAGTAATCAGCTTTTGTCCCTCATGAAACTGATGTTTTATTTAGTTAAAAATAAATACAAGGCTTTACTGGATGCTCCAATTCAATCCTATTATTCCTTCAACTTTTCCAGCAAATCAGAGTAATCTGAAACCACTCAGTAATACCTTCCACTCTAAACAGAAATCTGAGGAAAGGATACCTGGAATATGCATCTTTGTGCTGCTCTGGGGTTATCATGTGAACATAATTTCAGGGTCTGCTGGAGTCGACCTAGTCAGAATCCCTCAATATCACACTTACCATTTATATTCGTTATTTAAAACCATGTTATGAAATGAGATTTTCATTTTGTTGAATATACCCCATCTTGTATGTTCGACTATAAGGAATGAGAAAACATCGATTGCAAAATTTCTATGGCCTAAATGCAAGAAGGTACTTGAGCACACATGTAACTTCAAGCAATTGCGTGCGCTTTCCTGAACTGAAGTCACAGAAACTTGAACGGAGCTGTGATATACTCAGATTTATTAAACCATTTTATACTGTGCCTCACAAAATCTTATTTGAAAAAATCGTTCAAATTGGTTTAGACAAAAACAGAGGCTTGGAAACAAAGGATAATGATAAATGGCAATAAATTAATTTGGCAGAGGGAGGCATCTAATAGGGAGTTTTGTGTACCCATTTCACCAATGAACTGGGAAAGGGTTTAAAACAGCACACTATTCATAGAATACTTGATTGGGAAGAGTTGCTGACTGTGGTAATTGGTCTTTTCTATTTCTAATTTCAGTAATTTTATGATATATAATATACATTTTTGTAAAGCATTTTCTTTTCTTTTCTTTCCTTTACTTTACTTCTCCTCTCTGTAGGTCATGCTAACATTAAAGCTTTCCTTAGCCATGGTGGTTTGAACAGTATTTTTGAAACCATGTACCATGGAGTGCCTGTGGTGGGAATTCCCCTCTTTGGAGACCACTATGATACTATGACCCGAGTGCAGGCCAAAGGCATGGGAATATTATTAAACTGGAAGACAATTACTGAGGATGAACTATATGAAGCACTGGTGAAAGTCATTAATGATCCCAGGTAAGGAAATGTTTTTTTTCTAAATTGTCATTGTAGGTTAAATCTTTATGTAGATGAGGATTGGAATGCACAAATATTTACACAAATGGAGATTTCTGCACACAACTGTGTTCCTGCCTGGTTGTCCAATATGCACATAGAAATGCAAGCATTATGGATACACAAAAAGTCAATCCTTTAAAATGTGGTCCTGTACATAATGCAGACAAATCTTTCAAATAATTAGTACTCTATCTGCCATATTAAAAATCATTATCCTCATTTACTTTTCTTGTTAGCACGTTCAGTCACCAGGTGAAGATCCCTGACCATTAATCCTTTAATTCTCAAGGACAACAACAGGCCCTTTCCCCACACACTTTATCCTTCTCTGTAAAGCAAAGCATCTGTATATCTGTCTTGATGGAATCACTATGAATCAGTAGTAACATGTAGAATGGTCATTTTTTGCTGTGTTGATCGAAAGATTTAAACATATTTTATGCATCTACTTGGCTCCATCAGCTGGAATATTATTTGAATTGTAGCTGATCCAAAATTGTTGTCTGGGTCCTATGGTATAATGGATACAAAAGAGTAACCTTGCCTTGTCTGCTCAGTTTAGAATAAATACAAAGTTCTCTTTTCTCATCCCAGAAGCAGATTGATCTTGGTGCAGCGATGTATTATTCAGGCTGATCAGTAAAATATTATCATCTCTACAAAGGATTATGAATCTGAGATCTTGAGTTTTTCTCATAATTCACCTGGACTCAATAATAGCCTGGGTTCATAAGCTAGCTTCTAAATTGGCATGTCTAGAACTACAATTGTCATGTTTTTGTCTGCAGGCACTTCAATTTGGCACATGTATTAGTCACTTCAGTCTGATTCTCTTTGTTTACCATTACTCTTATATCTGGAGTCCTCTCTCACTGGGTGGCTAGAGGACAAGTCTTTATGGCTGAATTTGCTCTTGGATGTCCACTTAATTTACACAGTTGTCATGACAGACACTTTGGATGAAGTGTCCACTAGTCTTGTAGCAGAGAGAGCTTTCTCTTTTGACAGGCTGGAGACTGGATGGTCTGACATGTTATTACTATTCAGTGGCAGGATGAAGGGCATGATATTAAGGATCCAAAGACATAATAGCACCACAGAGGCACACTGTAAACAGAGTGGCATGAAGAACATTGATGGGGCAGCCAAAGACTACCCTGTCTCTTGTGCACAGAAGGAATTAACTGTTCCTATTGACCTTTTATATTGAGTGAGTCTTGTTGCATTCTAAGACACACTGACTGATTCAGAGTCACTGCCCGTCAGGAGGACGGGAATATCACCAGTTCACATCTGTGATGATTTGTCAAAAATGTGGAATCTGTGAAAGGGCCCTGAGGGCTTCCCAAACAAACAGGAAGGTGAGGTATTCTTTTCCAGATTTTAGAGACCTTTATATCTGGGGTTTCCACCAAGCATATGGCTTCTGTTCTGTCTCCATCTGCAGGGTAGAAGAAATTACACCCACTCTGGGCTTGCAAAAAGGAACCTGGAGAAGTCACATTAACAGATAATAAATTACTATAAGCTGTTAGCAACCTGTGGTGAAAAAAAGCATGTTGGTTTTATAGCATATGGTTGTGTGAGAGATTTCAGTTAGTCTTGTTATAGTGACAAACTCATGCTGTCATCAAGACTATTGCAGTTGGTGACAGCTCACATTCTCAGGGGGTGTGTCTGGGTTCACACTTTTCAGAGTAGCAGCCGTGTTAGTCCGTATTCGCAAAAAGAAAAGGAGTACTTGTGGCACCTTAGAGACTAACAAATTTATTAGAGCATAAGCTTGTAAGAAAATCAACTGCTTAACCCAGTGATTAGAGTACTTAATCACGGTACTTAAGAGGAGGAATATTTATGTATTAAATCCTTAATCCAAATGCATGTTATCATTTGTAGCACATAGACTATTCCTAAATTAAATAGGTCAATGTTCTAGCTAGTTGTCTAGTGCATTACACTGTCGGAGATTTGGACACAATTTATTGGGTTGATAGGGATTGTGTCTATGGGTGACACTTTTATTGTCTTAGGGCAGGATAATGCTATGAGTATATGAAATCATCAGTAGGAGTAGGATGTTAAAAGAAGGAAAAATACCTACGTAGGAAGTTGCAAAGGAAATCTCATGAACCCCACTTACATCAGCCTTCCACTGTACAATTATCTGATATGAGGAGTGGAGGTCCGCATTAGTAATTGGTTTGTTGTGAAATAAAGGGAAGAAGGAATCCCCATGATCAGGGCATTCTGATATAAAAAATAAATTTAAAAAATGCATCCCAAACATGAAAGATCTAGTGTCAAACAATATAAAAATCTGTTCAGACTACACCTTAACTTTATTCTACACCTCTCTAATAACTGGCAACATTATTTTCCATATTTCGTTGGACAGGAGTATAAGTGAACAATATGTAGGATGGAGAATGTGCCTATTTTAGTGGGAGGGGAAAATGTCTCTAATTTGTTATGTTTAATTTTCAGTGTGAATGAAATTCACCCCATGCAGAAGGCCAACAGAAGGGCAATGCATCACTAAAGTCCCATTTAAACCCTTCTGCTGGCTCTCTGCATGGGGTGAATTTTATCCCCTATTAACATATGTACAGATATAAATGTAGGTACAACTGTTGTCAGTATTTATTTTTCTCTGAATACCTTTACTATTGCATTGAAGAGGACTCACCTGTCCTATAGTGCATCTCAAACACCTGCCAACTGCTGTTCTTAGTCATTTTCCTACCAAAATATCCCACTCAGTATGGAGAAATTCAAGTACATTTCTGTGTTCACATGGACACTTGTCATTTGAGAGCAAGATAATATTCCTAATTTGTCACATTGTTTCTTTCCTGCAGCTATAGGCAACGGGCCCAAAAGCTGTCTGAAATTCACAAGGACCAACCCGGGCATCCTGTTAATCGGACAGTGTACTGGATTAATTATATCCTCCGACACAACGGAGCACAACATCTACGTGCTGCTGTTTACACCATCTCTTTTTATCAGTATTTCTTGCTGGATATTGCCTTTGTTGTACTACTTGGTGCTGCCTTATTTTACTACATTTTGGCCAGGATAGCAAAGTTTATCCACAAACAAAGCAAACGTCTTTGGTCAAGTGATGAACATAGCACCATTAATGGACATTACCACAATGGGATACCAAATGGCAAATACAGAAGAAATGGTCACATTAAACATGAAAAAAAGGTGAAATGAGCCAACTATCCCATGTACAGTAATGAATCAGATCAATAATTGAATTTTATCGCTGTAACTTAATCTAACAACTACTTAAAGTAAAACATCAGTAAACAGTTCTAACACTCTCCTACAGTATGTAATCTTATATGATGAGATTCTACAGAACTAAGAAACATCTTTAAAAAACGAAACAAAAACCACAGCCTAAAATGTAAAATGTATTTTATTCTTAATACTGATGCAGAGAGGTTATTTTGGCACTGAAGTTTTTAGAAGCCTTAATTCTCTGAAGTAATTCAATGACCATATTTATGATTTTCCAGTTTTTAAACCTGAATGTGTGCGTCCCAGATAAGGAAAGGTTTCCTTTAACTTGCAAAGATTTTCTTATTTTTATTTATATATATATATATCTATATATATATATATCCCTCTTTTAGCTGAGAGAATTTTAGAGCTAGCTCTGTGTTCTATTTGTTAAAGGTTTGACATGTTGCCTAAGAATGATGTTTCAATAAAGTCATCTTTCCCAGTGTTTGACACTCAACAATTAAGTTGCAGATTGAGAATGCAGCCATAAAAAAGAACTTTCTCAAAACTGAACATTGAAGAAAAATGGTAAAAATATGTACTGCTTCCCCCCCGAATAGGCTACATAACTCTTCTGTTCTTTGCCATTGCTTTAGAGAAAGAGATTTTGATTAATCTAGATTAAATTGTAAATTTTATATTTATGTATGTTTTATTTTTATTTTATTTTGTGGGGTTATTTGCCTTTAACTACATAAATAATTTATTCCACTGGAAGAAATGTAGAGGAGTTTTAATTACATGAATAAAATGGCTGTGTGGGTAGAATGCATAATTAAGAAAAATAAATGAAACTCAGAAAAAAATGTTTTGGCCCTGAGCTCAGTGCAGAAGGTTTGCTATGGCCCTTGAGCGATGCAGAATCAAACCACTATGTGGGGTTTGTTTAAGAAAAGTTGAATGTCTTTCCTAATAATTATTATTATATTATTAAGTTTTTTCTAAATCACAGTGTTGTAGATGTTCTCTTTCAAACAGTTCTATCTGGAAAAAAATATTAATTTATATTAGTCTGGACCACACTGTCCCTGACATAGTTGCCAACACTAACGTCTCTGAACATGGGATGGGTTCTCTGGGTTGGTAACCAATGCATGTTTAGAGGTTTTATGTCATGTATGACATTAAACCTAGCAAACCAAACACAGTTCATAGAGATTGTCTCTTCTTCTCCCCACTATGGCCCAACCCCTCAACAGTCTCTGTCAATCATTGTAGCTGACATGCGACTTTTCTGTCTTTGAATGAAGAGTGGGGATGCAGGGCACTGGTCAAGAAATCAGAGCTGTCTTGCTGAAAGTTCCAAAGTTGGCAACTATATCTTATTTCCATGTCATTCTGTTTACTTGGAATTTGCACTACACATGTTGTGAGTGTATGCATTGTTTATTTATAGTTTGAAATCCCATGAATGACAGAGGAAGGAAAGAAGCCCATTTATCTTGTGTTGTTCACTAACATGGGAAGAATTGTGAAAATGACAGAATGCTGAGATCATCTTCATGCACAGTGACATTATATTTCATTATCATTCCATCAGGAGCCTCTCTTCTATAGCAATAAATAACATTACAAAAATGTTTCTAATATATTGTACAGACATTTGTACTGCTTTCCGAATACTTGAAGAAAATGGTATTATAAATAAGCCAATTACATATATCTTTTTACAATCTTATCAGTACATGGCAACTAAAGGAACACATCGAGGCAATGAATGGTGGGATGGTAACAGGATTTTGAGTGTATGATGAGTTGTTTTTACTGTTTTTGGTATAGTGAAGGTGCAAAAGCACTTACTGGATGATTAAGCATAATTTAATCTTCACTGTGATAAAACTTATGCAATAAACATGGATTTAATAGAGAAATACTGTTGTTGGAAGTACATTTTTATTCAAATGATTCATATTTGTCTAGTTTTGTGTATATGCATTAACTCACACAATGTGTGTATGTATAACTGTATATATGTATATTAAAATACATATTATACTGCACTGATCAGTATGTACACTCAAGGGCATGGTATGTATGTGAAACTCCAAACATAAATGTTTTGTGAGCATTATTCTGTTTCCTCATAGTAAAAAGACCATGCTGACAAAGATTATAGGATTGATTTCAACTGAATCCCCAGCCAGATTAAAAGTGCAGTAGCTTAAGAATTTCCAACATTTATACTAAACTCTCCAATAATGTACAGTTTGCAAGAAAGAGCTGTTTTTGTGAAGCATATTTTATTTGTAAATAAACAAGACTATCTGTAGGGGAGGACAAACCAAAAAAGAGTGATAATAATATATAAAATCAGATATTGATTTTCTAAATAACAAAGTCTTCATATATCAACACATTTAATTTCGTTATTGTAGTGCAGACATTCATTTAATACTGACATTTATACCAAACCACTGCTAATGTGTTCCTTTGAACTAGTCTTTTGCACTCAGTAGGACTGACTATGTTAAATTATAAAATTTAACAAGATATAACATATATCACATGGGGGAAATATCACATTTGTTTTACAGAGGTGTTTATTAAAATGTAGAGGGAGCTCTCTGACTAACTAAACAGTGTTTCCATGTGGAGTCTACGTTTGGTCTGAGGTGGAAGGTATCCTGCATTTCCTCATACACCCGTCTTCCCCTATTACAAGCTTTCCTATCAGACAAACTCTTAGTGGTTGATTGCACCAGTTGTACTATTCTTCCAGAAAGCTGCTCTGGCAACAATAACAGTGTGAAACTGGTGTGAATCTAATCAATTTTCTTCTCAGCTCTTGCTGGCACAGGGTAGTAAAAGGGGTCTGGCCCTCCCCAGCCTTGCATACTGTGTAGTATTTACAGTTATACAAAGTGAGTACAAAGTGAGTTTAAACCAGTACAATCCATGTAATTAAGGAGATTTTTTATTTGGAGCCCTTTACTTTCACTTTGCATAGGTGTAAATAATTACATGAGCTCTAAGGTTGTGGACAATCAGGACCAAACTCATTAGGCAGTAATAGCATGGTATTATCTAGAGGGAAGTTGAGAGAAGAGACAAATGTCTATATATAATGAAGGACATATAGGGGATGCAGAAGTTGGAAGCTTTCAGAAGGAAGGGGTAGGAGGGAAACCTCAAAAAGGAAGTAGAGAGATTGAAAGACAAATAAATAGCTAATTATTCAATCTTTGGTTGGAAACTGTATTTGAGTTTCTTTTGGCTACTATCCTAACTAGTAGTGATATTTGCATAGGCTGACAAAAGAAATTGAAGAATAAAATCTCTTTCCAAAGTGTTTGATTGCCTCCTGCCATAAACTGGCAGAATATGTGGGGAGGAGATCCCACAGGCAAAAAATAAAATCAGAAATATCACCTGAGCTAATGAAGAACAGGAACTGACATACTGCCATCTATAAAGTTTGCTCCTTACTTCCCGTTCCCACTCCTGGAAGAATATGAACATATAACATACTTGAGAGGTTCTGAGGATGTCAGAAAAAAGTACAGATCCTCTAAGAATGAGTTCAGCCCTGAAATTGCTGTGACGTGCTCCCTCTCTTTATTTCTGACATGTACTTTGCTTATGTGCAAGCAACTCTCATTGACTTCTGTAGTGATCACACACGTTTTAAAGGTCAGACTTTGGTCATTAGGTTCTAAGTGGCCTCAACCGCCGTATATGTCACAGCTGAGTTGAGGGGGCTCAGTACCTGCTGTATGTAGAGGGTGTACTTGAAAGTTCACTTTAGTTTTAGAGGCATTCCTGGCATCAGCAGTATTCTCAATTTTAAATGCAGTGTATATGTATGCTGAACTTTATATGCTTCTGACTTTGTGGATATTTGTTGTGCCCTAAGAAGTGCATGTTGTGCCTATTCTTTAATTAAAATGGCAGTTTCATACTGACTTTCATGGGCGGGGGGGAACTCCTCCCACATTTGAGCACCTTCTAAATACTTGTATAGGGGAAAAGGTACCTTGCACTCTGTGGCCAAGGTGGGACACCCAATACAAATTCTCCATTGGTAGAATTAGCAACAGTCATGGTGGGCACTGTGACAGCAACACATGGTATTCACGTGGGCTGGGATTTTCAAGGAAGAGAATTAGTTATCCAAATCCTACTGAAAAGGGATTTGAGCAACCGGTTCTCTTAGGTGCCTTAGAAAATCCCAGTGATACTTGGTTATACATAAATAAAACAGTCAGAGGCTAAATTGCTTGCCTAAAATGTGGCTGTTTGATCAATTAAAAAATAAACCTGTAAGTGATTTTCTTTCCAGTAAGATCTCCCATAGAAGTAGCTTTGGAAGATGGATATTAAAATATATTAACTTTGAGGAAATAGAAAATAATTGTACTGCCAATTCCCCCCCCCCCAATTTATTTTACAAAATTAAAAGTGCACCATATTGTTCCTCTCTTATCTATTCCGGTTTATTACATTTTTGACATACAAGTTACAAGGATTTGGAATTCCATGAACTATTGTCTATTTATTTTTCTCATTTGAGTTTATATATTTAAACAAATGTAAAGTATTAATTATTATTAGTCAAATCTGCACATCTAAAATGAAGAGAACATTAAAATGGGTAAGTATGTGTATCCAGATTTGGTAGATATGCTGAGTACTCACCATTCAATATATACAGTGGCCTCACTTTTTTGCCAGTTTTCAAAATACTATAGATTGTGGCGATATTCTCTTTGCTTAACAAGGAGAATACGTCTGAAACTAGTAATACCTCCAGAACAAGCATGAACTTTTCAAGTGTACCCACTGTATATGGCAGGTACTGCACACACTCAGAACCTTCTAGGAAGTGTTCAGTACCTCGAAGGATTGGGCATTCCTGCCCCAATCCTGCAATTGCATCTGCCTGTTTAGATAGAGTCCCCCTGACAAGGGTTCTGCCCTCAAATCCTCCACTGATTTCCTGGGGGTTGCAAGGCACATAAATTAGGGCCAAATTTGGTCAAATGTATTCACTAATAGTATAGGTGAAAAGTCAGTCCCACTGCAACTGTAAAAACTGAAGATCAACTAATTTCCTAATGCCAAATCCTGGTCACTGATTTCAGTGGGAATACTTGGGCCTAAGTGAAAGCAGAATATGAGTAATTACAGACTTCTCAATTTGTAAGGAATGATAGACAATTTCATTTTGTTTTGAAGTTCAGTCATTCTAAAAGGGAAGACTTTCGGTTAAGTTGCTTAGGTTTTCCATGAGATGTGTGAATAGCTTTCATAAATTATGAACTTGCTTGCGTAGTGTCTGGGAAAACATGACTTCCACAACAAATGTAATGTTCTGAACAACTGATGTTTGGTTGATAGCCTTTACTCTGTTAGATCTATATGTAGGGTTATATTCTGCATATTTTCCCCAGCCATCTGCCTTGTATCACAACATCAGAGCTGGGCGCTGTTCAACAGATGTTCCACCGAAGGGATATACTACCCTCTTTATATGATGCTGCCTTCCTGTTATGACAATACAAGCATAATTTGTACTGCAGTGGGACCAAATCTCATTCCCTTTTAGAGATCTATCATGGGCAACATGGATTTGGTACATACTATGATGTTCTTCCAAATTTTAACAAGAGGCTCCCCAGAATTTCCTGTATATATTAGGGTGTATGGGTGCATTGGGGTGGATGGACTGACAAATATTCATTCATTTCTCATTGAAATGCAAATGCTTTCTCATAACTAAGGAAGAAGGCAACATCTCAACAAAGGGCGCAGCGATGAAAACATATCAGAAGTCCCACTGAAGGACTTAATGCAACTGTTTTTGTGAGTCAAGTCAGGTATGGATATTTTTGCAGACACAGTACCACGCTGAAGCCTACTATACTGCACTTGGCTGAAATATTTGTATTTTGTTTCTGAAAAATATACTGTGGAAGCTGATAGTAAAGCAGAGGGTTCAATTTGTAGCTGTTGTATTAAAGAACTCATAGGAGTAATGCAGTCTGTAGGTATCTTCCCCAGGAAAAGACTTTAAAATGCCAATTATATTTGGTGCAATCTGGTCCATTCCAAAGGAAAAGAAACATGCTGTTTGAAATAACATTACAAGCATACAGATAAGCAGTCTCTAGCAGGAGTAATTTAGCTGTATACAGAAAGAGGGTGACTCCATCAGAGGCAAATAAATCATTCCACAACTGTCCTTTCAATTTGATAATGACAGAATTTGAACCTGGAGACACAAGGACTCTGAGAGTCCTCTCTAGCACATCACTGGGTGTTGGTAATCACCATTTGGAACATGCAAACATCCGAAGAAGCTACACCTGACACATTGTGATCAAAATATGTAGTAATTTCTGTTCCATATCCCAGATCTATTATGTGGATGATGATGGAAGGATTTCACTCTTTGATATGCCAAGTAAATAGTATTATGGTGTTAACTGATGGTGGTGGTGGGGGGGTGTAAACGAGTAATCATCGACTATCTGTTAGAGCACTTAAGGAAGAATAAAGTAGAAGTTATATACTGAAGTAAATAAACCTTTAAAAAGACATGCTTAAGTTGCATAACAATTTTTAATACTAAATCCACGGTTTTAAAACATTTTGATCAATAATATTTCCTTTGTCTTCCTTTTTTGTCTATGTACTTAATTACAAAGTGAGTTAAACATTTTGAGAAGTCTCCTTCTCTAGCTATTCTGCAATACACGGCTTCTATGGTAAATATGGTGTGCATATTGGAATAAGGGGCATTTTATCATTATATAATTCATATTTTGCTGTTCCAAAAGAATGACCAATTAAAAAAAAATAAACCTGTAAGTGATTTTCTTTCCTGTAAAATAAAATAAAGATCCAGAACATTGCATGCATCGCTCAGCCTTGCAATTAGTCTTCTTAATTACTCTGTAATACAAAAAGATTCACTGTTAGATGGGGTCATATCTTAAGCACATTGAAACACAGAAGTTTGAATTATAAGTTTTTCTTATGGTGAATTCAGCTTAATGTAGCTATTCTGAATCAGAGAAATGTAGGACTGGAAGGGACCTTGATAGGTCATCTAATCCAGTCCCCTGCATTGAGTCAGGACTAAGTATTATCTAGACCATCCCTCTGTAACCAGTTCTTAAAAACCTCCAGTGAGGTAGATTCCACAATGTCCTAGTTAATTTTTTTCCAGTGCTTAACTACCCTTAAAATTAGGAAGTTTTTCCCAATGTCTAACCTAAATCTCCCTTGTTGCAATTTAAGCCCATTACTTCTTGTCCAGGCCTCAGTGGTTAAGATGAACAATTTATCCTCTTCTTTATAAGAACTTTTTATGTTCTTGAAGACTTTTCTCATGTCCCCCCTCAGTCTTCTTTTCTCCAGATTAAACAAACCCAGTTTTTTTTCCCCCAATCTTTCTTTGTAGGTCATGTTTTTTAGACCTTTGATTATTTTGGTTGCTGTCCTCTGGAGTTTCTCCACTTTGTCCACATCTTTCCTGACATGTGGGGCCCAGAACTGGATACAGTACTCCAGCTGAGGCCTTATCAGTGCTGAGTAGAGCAAAATAAATTACTACTTGTGTTTTGCTTACAACATTCCTGCTAATAGGATCCAAAATGCTGTTTACTTTTTTTGTAACAGTATTACACTGTGGACTCAGATTTAGTTTGTGATGCACTATAGCCCTGTCACAGGGCCAGTACCCTGGTCACCCTGGGGCAGGGTGAGGGCGTGACAGCCCCACAGTACAGCCACTAGGGTTGTGCCCTGCCTCAGGGTCATGTGGCCCAGTGGCTAGAGTCAGTGGGACTCCCCTTGTCTTCAGGGAAGTGCTGCCCAATGGCCAGAGGCAGTAGAAGGCAGGGGGTGGGGGGAGAGTTGGTGGGCCACTCCCCAGAACAGGGGTGGGCAGCCAGATAGGGGGACCCAGGCCTTCTCTGCTCCACCAGGTTCCAGACCAGGGCCCTGGTAGTGGCAATAGGTTTTGCCACATAGTCATCAGAGAATCCACCCATAACACACCAACTACTGTAGGGATGCTGGCTGGTCCCTCCCTGGGCTGCTTCCTACCTTGATTCCTGTAGCTGAGTCTGGGTGTCTTCAGGGTCTCGGGGTACTGCAGATACCTATAATCTCTCTGGGGACTCTATGGGTGCCTGCCTGGGTCACAGCATCTCCTGCTCCCTTCGTCTGGGCTCCTGGCTGCTCCTCATCTGGAGCCAGCAAGGTGCATCTTCCCTCCTTGGTGGTCAGCCCTGACTGAGCTGTGCAACTCCCTTTTATACTGCAGCAGCAGTTGGAGCATGCCCAGCAGAGGTGAGGGGGCAGGGCTTCTGCTGCTCAGAGTGTTGCCTGAACCCCTTTCTTTCCAGAGCGGGGCCAGTACATCCCATCACAAAGCCCCAGATCCTTTTCTCCTTCCTAGACAGTCATTTCCCATTTTCTATTTGTGCAGTTGATTAGTTCTACCTAAGTTTAATACTTTGCAGTTGTCCTTCTTGAATTTCATTCTATTTATTTTAGACCATTTCTCCAGTTTCTGATTTTGACATGATTTTGAAGTCTGATCCTATCCTCCAGAGAATTTGCATCTCCTCCCTGCTTACTATCATCTGCAAACTTTGTAAGTGTACTCTCTATGCCATTATCTAAATCATTTTTAGGAAGATATTGAGTAGAACTGAACCTAGGACAGATCCCTGGGGAACCCCACTTGCCCTTCCAACTTGACTGTGAACCGTTGATAGCTACCATCTGGGAATGGTTTTCCTACCTGTTGTGCATTCCTACTTACATAAATAGCCCTATTGACGTCAGTGGGAATTTGGAATATTTTGGATGGAGGATCACTTGATTAAAGTTGCAGGAGTAGTCCATATGTATCATAAATGGCAACACAATAGAAATATTCACATGACTAAGATACCAATGTGTTGTGAAAAAGAAGGCCAAAGGCAACAAGCTATACATGCAGCTCTGAGGTATAATGGCACTACCTGGAGTGTGTTACTGATTTTATTTAATGTCCTTATTATTATAGGTCAGTTAACAAAATAATTAAATGCTCATAGCAGTAAGAACTGGAGGGGAGAATCTTAAAGCACAAACTATAGTAAGGATCCTTTATCTTTGCCCCCTGATGAGCATAATGATTTTTGGAGGGCAAATTATCTAAGGAGTTCTGTTATTCACATAGCTAAAGTCGCATAACTTAGATTGATCCCCCCCTCCCAGTGTAGACCAGGCCTATAATAGCTATTCTGCAATGATTATTCCAGAATAAAAGTGTCTTCATGGGGGCTAATTTTGAAATAATTATTGGAGAATAGCTATTTCAGCAAATTCTGAACTGTAGATAAGTCCTAATTCCATCTTTCAGAAAGAGGAAGAAGTGTTGGATGGAAGGGAGAAAAAAGTCTAGTTAAGAAATAAACCTCATTGGTTTTTAAAAAAATAATTACCTGTCAGCTCAAGGGCTTTTCTCAATTCAAGGTAGGAGTACATCTTATTGTTATCATCATCAAATTCTTCCAATTCCTCTTTCTGAGGTGCATCTTCTCCCAGGACCTTTTCTATCTCAGTAAATGTCAGGTATCCATTTGCATTTTTGTCGGCACCATAGAAAAAGACTTGGAAGTCTATTTGAATCAAAACAGTACATCAAAATGTGCAATCTTTTACATTTTCACCTAGAATTTATACCAAAATAATCCATTCAAAATCAAGGATGGAGCCTCAAAGGATTTCTAGCCAATCACTCTTTTCAGTTATGATTGTGCAATAGATAACCATGTTGCTAAGGTTAGGGTTTTATAGCCACAGCTCAGGCTGTTAATAGGGCACACTTATTTGACCAAAATTCTTTGTGGGGCTCCAATGGAGCAAATACTACTGCAGCAGCTCTTCTACCCTTGCAGTAGGTGGATTGTGCATTCATACCCATGTCGAGTGGAGTCCACTGGCTGATGGTAACTCCATGCATGATGAGTTAAAAGAACCCTAGTAAACACACTAGCCATTTACACCATCCATATTGTTTCTGATTCATCTTTATAATTTCCCTCTTTTGTTTCATTCCTCTGATAAATATCCTCTCCATTTTACAAACCAATCACCAGGTAGTTCATTCAATTAGATAAAAGAACAATCAACAAAAATAAAACAAAGCTGTCAGCTTTTCTCCTGGAAATGACTGATTGCAACTGGTTGATGCAGACCCCAAAAGAACATAAATGAATCTGTTCTACTTTCTAGTGTCCTTATGAGAGAGAATAAATTACTATATGATAAAATAAAGCCGCTTCAGGATCATGTACATTATCTTAATTATAGAATTATGAGTTCTATAGACATATGCATGGTATCTCAATCCTTGGATGTTTATAAGATCCTATTTATTCAGAATATGTATGGGATATCTGGAATGGGGCCAAATTTGAACTCCTGGTCAGCAAATCCAATTATTAGTCATGTCCCTGACATCTTAAACAGAAAAAGATTCTTCTTGTCATCATGTACAAAATGGGAAGTTGCTTATAAAGGTTGTAAAATAACGGTGTGCCTGAATGCAGCTGTAGAGATGGCTTCTCCCTCCTCTGGAGAAAGCTTTTCTATTGCAGAATATTCAAACCTGCCAGACTGGCATTATATATCCTCCTGCTTCAGGGCATTATATAATCAGTTCTGTGGAGGTCAGAAAGAATTCCCTTGCACCTTCATTCCACCTCTCCATGACCATTTGGGCCAGATTAACTTTAACATTACTGATTAACACATTTTTCTTGTCAATATAAACAGTGAGGTGGTAAAATCTACAGATGACATTACATTATTTATGTTATTTAAGACTAGAGATGTCTGTGGGGAACTACAGCAAATAATAACAAAGCTAGGACTTTGGACAACAAGATGGCAGGTGATATTCAATATATCACATGGCAAGTACAAGGCAATGTACATTAGAATGGAGAGTTTGAACCACTGATGATTTCCACATTAACTATGACTAGTCAGGAAAAAGACCCTGACCCTGTGGACTGCTCAATGAAAATATCTGCTCAGTGCACAGCAGTAATCAAGAACCAAATAAAATCAGTGGTATGAGCTCACTTTGATTTCTCTGTTAATCTCTGGCCACTCCCAAATGATACAGCAGAAACAGAATAGGCCCTTAAAAGAACAAATAAAAGGTTTAGAGGAATGGAGGGAATTCTATCGAGGAAAGATTTTTAAAAATAGTATTTTAGTATTAGAATTAAAGAAATCACATTACACCAGTATAAAACTGACATGATATCAGAATCAGGAATATCTAATAAATAGAGAAAGGAGATAACAAAGAGGTGACATGATAAAAGAAATCTAAAATTATGAATGATGTAGGGAAGCAAAATTGAACTTGCCCATGTTCCCTTTCTCATAATACAAGAACAAAGAAACAACCAAGAAAATTAAAAAGCCACAAATTTAAAATTGGTAAATTAAATAAAATATTTTGCACAATATATAATTGACCTGTGGAATTTATTGGACCTAATATCCTGGATCCAACACAGCTGCAACAACATTCTTACAATATACAATATTCTTACACCAGTATAAGTTAGTCCAATAAAAGATATGACCTCACCAACATTTCAATTGTTGTTCAAGGTCATTTATACCATCTACAGGAATACTTTAAGCACTATCTTGCATTGAAACTCATTAACTCATTGAAACTCAAATACATAGATCTTCAAAATAAAATTGCATTGTGCAGAGCTGCTGGGGATGCAACTCTCCCAGACGCTAGCTCCTTATCTGAAATGAAATTCACACTTGTGGAGGTAGGGCCTACACAAGATCTATACACCACGCAAGTTCTATTTTGAGGTGTTTTGGTGGCCTTTTGTCCAGGGGTGAACTTCCAGGTGGGATCCCTGTAGGATCCTGACATTTATTCTTTCTGCTTGATTGCAAATAATGTCTTCCAACAACAAGGATCTCACCTGTAAGTTTCTTTATGAAAGGGATGTTTATTTTGTGCTTTTCTTCCACTGTCTCTGGCTCCATGGTTTGTGTCTGATGATCCAGAAGAACTGGGTATGTTGGGTCTTTCACTGGTGCTACAGTGAACATAATAGCAAAAATTCTTTCATTAGATAAGAACTCATGTGAAATTATTACTTATTACTTATTATTACTAATGGCAGAAAGACAACTGTTGCATAATTTATTTTAAATGACATAAGTCTGATACTGAAAAACAACTATACCCAGTGTACACTCTCACCACCTTCTTTTTGTTTTCTGAAGTTATTCACTCATTGTTTAGGGACATTGAACCTAAAAAAGGATTCTGAGTGGACTCCTCCTGAAGGTCGAAACAGCAGCCTGGATTTCTACATAGAGTGCTTCCGCCGATGTGCATGAGCTGAAATTGTGGAAAAGCATCGCTTACCCCATAACCTCAGCCATGCAGAACACAGTGCCATCCACAGCCTCAGAAACAACTCTGACATCATAATCAAAAAGGCTGACAAAGGAGGTGCTGTCGTCATCATGAATAGGTCGGAGTATGAACAAGAGGCTACTAGGCAGCTCTCCAACACCACTTTCTACAAGCCATTACCCTCTGATCCCACTGAGAGTTACCAAAAGAAACTACAGCATTTGCTCAAGAAACTCCCTGAAAAAGCACAAGAAAAAATCCGCACAGACACACCCCTGGAGCCCCGACCTGGGGTATTCTATCTGCTACCCAAGATCCATAAACCTGGAAATCCTGGATGCCCCATCATCTCAGGCATTGGCACCCTGACAGCAGGATTGTCTGGCTATGTAGACTCCCTCCTCAGGCCCTTCGTTACCAGCACTCCCAGCTATCTTCGAGACACCACTGACTTCCGGAGGAAACTACAGTCCATTGGTGATCTTCCTAAAAACACCATCCTAGCCACTATGGATGTAGAAGCCCTCTACACCAACATTCCACACAAAGATGGGCTACAAGCCATCAGGAACAGTATCCCTGATACTGTCACGGCTAACCTGGTGGCTGAACTTTGTGACTTTGTCCTCACCCATAACTATTTCACATTTGGTGACAATGTATACCTTCAAGTCAGCGGCACTGCGATGGGTACCCGCATGGCCCCACAGTATGCCAACATTTTTATGGCTGACTTAGAACAACGCTTCCTCAGCTCTCGTCCCCTAATGCCCCTACTCTACTTGCGCTACATTGATGACATCTTCATCATCTGGACCCATGGAAAAGAAGCTCTTGAGGAATTCCACCATGATTTCAACAATTTCCATCCCACCATCAACCTCAGCCTGGACCAGTCCACACAAGAGATCCACTTCCTGGACACTACGGTGCTAATAAGCGATGGTCACATAAACACCACCCTATATCAGAAACCTACTGACCGCTATTCCTACCTACATGCCTCTAGCTTTCATCCAGATCAGACCACTCATAGATTCATAGATTCATAGATACTAAGGTCAGAAGGGACCATTCTGATCATCTAGTCCGACCTCCTGCACAGTGCAGGCCACAGAATCTCACCCACCCTTTCCTATGAAAAACCTCACCTATGTCTGAGTTATTGAAGTCCTTCAATCATGGTTTAAAGACTTCAAGGAGCAGAGAAGCCTCCCTCAAGTCAACCATGCCCCATGCTACAGAAGAAGGCGAAAAACCTCCAGGGCCTCTCCAATCTGCCCTGGAGGAAAATTCCTTCCCGACCCCAAATATGGCAATCAGCTAAACCCTGAGCATATGGGCAAGTTTCACCAGCCAGATAGTACAGAAAATTCTTTCCTGGGTAACTCAGATCCCATCCATCTAATATCCCATCTCAGGGGATTAGGCCTATTTACCCTGAATATTTAAAGATCAATTACTTACCAAAATCCCATTATCCCATCATACCATCTCCTCCATAAACTTATCAAGTAGAATCTTAAAACCAGATAGATCTTTTGCCCCCACTGCTTCCCTTGGAAGGCTATTCCAAAACTTCACTCCTCTGATGGTTAGAAACCTTCGTCTAATTTCAAGTCTAAACTTCCTGGTGGCCAGTTTATACCCATTTGTTCCTCTGTCCACATTGGTGCTGAGCTGAAATAATTCCTCTCCCTCTCCTGTATTTATCCCTCTGATATATTTATAGAGAGCAACCATATCTCCCCTCAACCTTCTTTTACTTAGCTCTCCTTACAGTGTGTATGATAAAACCCATTGTTTCATGTTCTCTGTGTGAGTATATAAATCTCCCCACTGTATTTTCCACCATATGCATCCGATGAAGTGAGCTGTAGCTCATGAAAGCTTATGCTCAAATAAATTTGTTAGTCTCTAAGGTGCCACAAGTACTCCTTTTCTTTTTGCGAATTCCAGTGTAGTGGCCCTCATAGTGATTTGAGTTTGAGATCCCTGACTTTGACCTTGAATTGAAGTAATTTAAGGCCTGATTTTCAGACAGATGCAGAAAATCCAGCTAAAGTCAATGGGAGCTGCATGTGCACGCCCTTAGTGTTTTACAAGTTTGAATTAACCCTTACAATGCCCCAAGAAGAGAGAGACATTTTTATTCCCGTTTTACAGATGGGGTAATTAGGGGAGAATTTCAGTGCACTTACACATTAATTTACTACATCATCCTAGCAAGGAGGCAGAATGGATTAAGAGAAGGGTTTACTATACTGGAGGGTGGCTCAGAGAAGAAGCAATAAATTAACTAGGTATTGTGAGAAGCAAAGGTCCTTGGGTGTCCTGTCTTTCATCACTCACCATGCCACAGAGGGATGAATACTGATCCTATGAGTCTCTGAACCCATCAAAAAGCTGCTCAACTTCTCAGAAGTAGACATTCTCCCAGTTCCTGCTCCTGCTGTGTAACCACTGGGGACTTCCAGCCCAAGGCCCTCAGCAAACTCAACTATGATGTCGGCTCTGGATTTGTGACATCATCCACAGAACACCAGGCAGATTGCTTTCCCCAGTCTCTGGTGGAAGGGGTTCTCTTCCTTATAGAAAGGTTGGGTGGAGGTCTCCATGCCAAGAAGCCACGGAGCAGACCACTTCTATCTCTCTCCCTCAAAGCAGCTGGATGGGGAGAGGGAATTCCTTTTTCAATTGCAATATAAGGAGCAATACATGTACATGTATGCACCAGAGATGACTTGAGGCAGGAGCTCTACAAAGGATCCATAGAACACAAGAGAGGAACATAGCAGAGGCCATTTCCAGGGATTTATGGCTAGAGATCCTTTCATTTTCCTGCCCTTTTCAAGGGCTACTAGGAGAGCAGTCTCTGCAATGGATCCACAGTCAGGACTCCCATTGGTCTTGGTCATTAAAGCAGCCCCTCACCTCCCAGTGACTGGATGATTGAGAGAAAGCCAAGCAGAAATGAGGTTTGTATTTAGATTGTTTTGAGCTGATCTCACCTCAATTGTCCCTCCATTTTAGGCGAACCTACTGCTTATTTGATATAAAATATTGAATCATGAAGTTGAGGTTATGTTGAGACTTATGTTAATGCAATCCCACATTATTTTATGCAGGAAGCTTTACTGTTCTTTTAGCTCCCATTGGAACAGCAGTAGATTCAGAGAGATCCTGGAAGATTAAGAGGCAACCAGTTTATGAAGCTACTTTGCAAAAGGACATCACTCTTCCGGGGCCTTGCTGAAATTTCTTGCAGACCGCAGAAAAAGCACCCTCAGTTCCTGTTTTCTACATTTCCTGACAGGTCACCACAGATTTTTAAAAGGCTGCTGTTTGAAAGCTAGCCAAGCTTACTAAGAAAAATTTGCTTTAAAGAGACAAGCATGTCATCTGACAAACACCACTGTCTTCCAGATCACGTCTCTATGGCCTGCAGGCAAAGAATGGGTTTGTGCCAATATTTTACTTCTATATGATGTAGAAATAAGGTGGCTGCTTCAACCTTAAACACTCGATCCATTGTCTACACCCAAGCGCTACGATATAACCGCATTTGCTCCAACCCCTCAGACAGAGACAAACACCTACAAGATCTCTATCATGCATTCCTACAACTACAATACCCACCTGCTGAAGTGAAGAAACAGATTGACAGAGCCAGAAGAGTTGACCCAGAAGTCACCTACTACAGGACAGGCCCAACAAAGAAAACAACAGAACGCCACTAGCCATCACCTTCAGCCCCCAACTAAAACCTCTCCAATGCATCATCAAGGATCTACAACCTATCCTGAAGGACGACCCATCACTCTCACAGATCTTGGGAGACAGACCAGTCCTTGCTTACAGACAGCCCCCCAATCTCAAGCAAATACTCACCAGCAACCACACACCACACAACAGAACCACTAACCCAGGAACCTATCCTTGCAACAAAGCCCGTTGCCAACTCTGTCCACATATCTATTCAGGGGATACCATCATAGGGCCTAATCACATCAGCCACACTATCAGAGGCTCGTTCACCTGCGCATCTACCAATGTGATATATGCCATCATGTGCCAGCAATGCCCCTCTGCCATGTACATTGGCCAAACTGGACAGTCTGTACGTAAAAGAATGAATGGACACAAATCAGACGTCAAGAATTATAACATTCAAAAACCAGTTGGAGAACACTTCAATCTCTCTGGTCACTCGATCACAGACCTAAGAGTGGCTATACTTCAACAAAAAAGCTTCAAAAACAGACTCCAACGAGAGACTGCTGAATTGGAATTAATTTGCAAACTGGATACAATTAACTTAGGCTTGAATAGAGACTGGGAATGGATGAGTCATTACACAAAGTAAAACTATTTCCCCATGGTATTTCTCCCTCCCACCCCAGCCGCCACTGTTCCTCTGATATTCTTGTTAACTGCTGGAATTAGCCTACCTTGCTTGTCACCATGAAAGGTTTTCCTCCTTTCCCCCCCATGCTGCTGGTGATGGCTTATCTTAAGTGATCACTCTCCTTACAGTGTGTATGATAAACCCATTGTTTCATGTTCTCTGTGTGTGTGTATATAAATCTCTCCTGTTTTTTCCACCAGATGCATCCGATGAAGTGAGCTGTAGCTCACGAAAGCTTATGCTCTAATAAATTTGTTAGTCTCTAAGGTGCCACAAGTACTCCTTTTCTTTTTGCGAATACAGACTAACACGGCTGCTACTCTGAAACCTGAACCTACTATGTTCTTTTATTCTTCATCCAATGTGGTATGTGGCTATTGCTAATAGCTGTTAGTAAGCATTAAAACAGTAGGGCCAGATTCTCAGCAGATATGAATTATCTTTGATTCAGTGAAGTCCACGGAGCTCTGCCCATTTACAATGGCTGAGGATCTGGCCTGTAATTCATAATAATAGCATGCAGATTGATGTGAAACTAATGGCAATTCAGATGATTGGCAAGCTGGTCAAAATATGAAACATAGTTTCTATTCAGTGGCTTGTAACTTTCTTGATCAGTATGTTGAAGGATATTAGTAGTAACTATGGATCCAGCTGGCATGTTGGAACAGACCAAGGTGGGTTATTCTTTTCTTTACTGTTTGTGTTGACTACTCATTTATGCTGAAATAAAAGCATAGGGCTCATGAAGAAAAGTTATTGAGTATCTTTATGTCTCTTTCAAGCAATTGTGTGTGTGTGTGTGTGTGTGTGTGTGCGCGGAGGGGGGCGGTTTCGTTGTTAAGTCAATACAGTATTTTGTATATTTCTTACTTGGATGATATTAATTAGCTACCGTATAGCTTCTGCAAGACAAGTCTCCACAGAATTAGAGGTTTAGGTGAGTAATAGAAGAACAGAAAGGGAAGTAACATTAGAATCAGTAAAAGAAAACATCCCTTGATACAATATATAGTTAACCAGTTAGAGTCGCTAACACAAATACCGTGAAATACTTTTAAAGGGCTGAACAACAAACAGTATTTTGTGCTATGAAGTTAAAATAATGGGTAATTTAACATCAAGTTTCAAGTCATAAACCAATTACAATTGGAAATCAAAGAGTTTTTTCTCTCTCATGTACAGCAAAGCAAAATTACGCTGTTACGTTCTGTAGGGTTGTTATCTTCCTTCAAAACACCAAGTGCATTCCTCTGTTAATGATTGTATCAGCATGTACAATAACTCAATACAAGGTTGCCTGAAATTCATCCAATTTCTGTCAATCTGCTTTATCTTTATCTTTCCAAATGTATCTCTACAGTGAATATAAATAATGAGTTTAAATGTTAGTCTGGACTGAGGTATATGACCCACCATAATTTTGGGAAGATGGAAACAGAGTTGAAGGTGTATCTTCTTCTGTTTCCTTTAAGAGTTCAGATGTGGACACATAAGACTTTGAGTTTCCCATATCTGTGTGGTTCAAGAAGTTTTCAATAAAATAGAAATCATCTTTAAGCTGAGAGATCTGAAGGAACACTGAATCCAATCCCTGTCAAATAAAGGGCCATTAATAGACAGGCCATGTATTACATCCACGAAATACTTTACCAACTCTAAAACAACATATCATGCAAAGGCTTCTTCTATGCATATACAAAATTATTTGGACTGTGCCCTGCAAAAGTGAAAAAAATCAGGAAAACTTTGCTGCTCAGAATTAAACATTATATTTTCCCCAAACTATTCCTTATTATTCCATCAAATACAAATAGAATGTTGTGGTCAAATTTGTAATGTAACTATATTGATTTCAATAGACTTTCATTAGAGATTAATATTAAAGTGGTGTTGCACTCTACTGTACTACTTCTTTTACAGTTTGACAATTGCTATTTTTATTTGGTTTACCTCTTCCTGAATGGGCTTGACCTAGTGTAGACCACAGGATCATTGCTTGCTCACAGGGTTCTTAGCAAGTTCAAAGAAGTTTAGCAGACTCAAAATTCAGTCCCCACTTTCATTCAATAGAATAATTAACCTCTTGCAGTGTTTGAATTCAGGCAGTAGAGCTAGGTTGTGACTACTGAGTGAAAGGTATTGAGGCTCTTTCATCAACTACTAGGGCACATTTCTGTTTCCTTGTGTAATTCTAACAAGCCTGATGGTGAAACCTGTTTAATAGAATGAAGAAACTCACTGCACTCATAGTAACTTTATTTGGGATTTTTCTGTTGAGCAGTTTTGGAGTGACTATAAAGCAGACCCTACTTCTACACAAACTATTTAGAAATCAAACCATAGTGAGTCTAGAGAGCTGGTATCATGGCTCTTTTTATTTTGAAAAATGAATTACCCAAAAGTGGACTTTAAACATCTTTATATCATGAGTTCAATGCTCAAAGAAGGTGCTGGGTTAAAGTTATGGAGACTTTGAGCCCAATTCTCATTTACACTAAGGCCTCTTAAACTACCTGAGTGATGATCTGAATGCCTTGACTTAATTTATCGACAGAACAAGTAGAGTATGGCTAACAGAAGTTCCTTACATGGCCCAGCGTATTCCTCAATCCTGACCACCTCTGCAAGTGACAGTCATCATGTCCATTCAGTCCTTAACCTCTTGGTTCAGACTACCAACAAGGGAGACAACTGTGATGTGGTTCCATTCAGTGAAGTATGGCTAATTTATACCTGCTGATGATCTGTCCCCATTTGTTTACAGTGGGCATGATGCAACAAAGGGATTGAGCCTTTTCCTGCAGACAATATGTTATAGTGCTAGTTTCTTTGCTGCTTCTGAATGCAAATGATTGAAACATTCAGTGCCTTGAATTTGTATTTTGAACACAACTAATTTCAATGGCTAAAGAGCTACAAGTCCCAAGTTCTGAAAAATCTTTAGGGCTTCAGTGACATCTAGTGGTGAAGGTAATTCTTTGAATTTTCATTAAATTTGCATTGGATTTCATTAAACTGCAAAGGAGAACATCTTCAAAATCCTTTTGTTTTATTGGAAATTAAGTACAATCAGGCACAGGCTCCAAGTGAGCTGGTTGTCAGGCCCATGCGGGTCTATTTAATCGATTGTTTTTGTATCAAGAAACTCCCCCTCTCCATATGTGTTATGTAAACTTAACAACTTAAGGGAACAGAATCTGAGCCAACAATTCACTCACGTACCTCATCCTCAGAACAAGTTAATTCTGCAAAGCTTGGTCTGCTAATGATAAATACTCTGGAAACAAGCTGTGACTATTCTTCTTCCCCTTCTGTCCTTTTCCTACTCCCTTCCCAACTCCAATGAAAAAATAAACTACAATCCATGGAACTAACAGAGTTGTGTTAATTCTTTACCTTACTCATTGGCTTTATGTTGTATCCACATCCCCTAGATTTCATCTGTGTGTGTCTAGACATTCTAATCCCTTCAGGGCAAGGATTGTATATTTTCTGTGCATATACAGCACTGATCTGCTCCATGTTGTATTTAGCTAAAGCACTGTAAGGTCTGGTCTACACTACCAAGGCATATCGATATAATTACATCACTCACACTGATGAGTGACACAATTATACCAACCTAAACCCACCTGTAGAAAGTGCTATGTTGGCTGAAGAGCTTTTTCTACTCTTTGCTCCATGTGTTGGCAGTGTGTGGTCTCACCAGGAGTGCTTGTCTTGATTGTATTGTCAGTGTGGGGCCCTGTGGGATAGCTCCCGAAAGCCAGTAACAGTCAACGTAACAGTATCTACACTGACACTGCATCAACATAATGACATCAACCTTGACTCTACACTGCTCGTGGAGGTGGAGTTATTAAGTCGGTGCAGTGGAGCAGTTACATCGGCAGGCGCAAAATTTTAGTGTAGACATTTCCATAGTTAGGTCTATGTAAGATGCCTTTCGTCGACCTAACTCCATAGTGTAGACCAGATCTTAGTAATTACTAATCTGAAATTAGTCCCTTCTCATACCTCCGTCAGCCAGGCCAGGCCGGCCAAGTCATTGCTATTCATCGCACAGCTGCATACTCTGACTCTTCCGACAGTAGGACAGAGTACTCAGCAAGAGCTTTAAGCAACTTTAACTTTACTATCATTTTCTGCTTAGCACATGCTATTTGTCCAGGGGAACATGTTGCTTTGTTCTAGGGAAACAGCTCCTTTTCTATGTATACCATCACTCATGTGGACATTTTACAGAAAGTAAAATGGCTGGAACATGGGGGGGGAGTACAGGCTACTTAGCCACTGTCCATCATGATGAAATGTCCCTATAGGTTTGTCTTCCTTTCATAATGTGAAGTACCGGGAACAGGGAACTGTGTGTGTGTGTGAGCAATTTCCCTACCCAAAATAAATCGCCACCTGAATATCCAGTATTTATTTCTATATCCTCTGCCTCTGTCATGAGTATCCATTCACAATATCCACATTTCCTTCTCTTGGCATCCAAAATTTGAAACACTATGGTGCTGCAGTATATTGGAAAAACAAGCCCCCATCCTAGGCAGAACACAAGGGCTACAATTTCAGCCCAGAGATTCAGCTGCTCTACTTGAATTGGGCTTTTGTGCTTTATGACATCCACAGAAGCATTTCACTGAATTGCTGCCTTGTGTTCAGTCACAGACAGAGCTCAGTATTACCCTGCGTTTTGCATAACAGCATCTTTGAACATATCCCCAGTGTATTCTAAGAAAAGACTGGCTAGGACTGGATAGAGAGAAATGGTATTTTCTTTCCTCGGGTTCAGAATCCATGCCATTTCATTTGAAAGTTTTCATGCAAGTAGTCACATTCTTTTGCTAGGTCAAAATCATGCATATCCAAACCTATACTGCTAATAGTCCAGGCCCCTGAAGCTTGAGGGTACATTTGTACTGCAAGGGGAAAAAAAAAGAAAAAGAAAACAACCCGTGGCTTTGAAACTTAGACCTTGGTCATATGCCTTTGGCTTGCAGGGCTTTCAGTATGGGGCTAAAAATAGCAGTGTAGACATTCCCGCTTGGTCTGTAGCTGAGGCTCTCTCCTTCACTGGGTTTAAGTGCCAGGGCTCCAGCCAGAGCCGGAATGTCTACTACTGTTTTTAGTCCCATAGCAAGAGCCCTGCAAGCCCAAGTCATTTGACCCAGGCTCTGAATCAATGCCACAGGGTTTTTTTTTTTTTTCTTCACTGTAGACATATCCTCAAGTTTCAGTGTCCTAGGCTATTAGTAGTATAGTTTGGGGTTCTTTCTTAAGGAAATATTGATCAGAAATACATATAGATTTAATTAAAGTTATAATTCCTCATCCATAGACAAAAAACATATAACCGCTAAAATATATCTAAGTATTATTATTAACGAATATTTATGTTCTGGTAACACCCCAGGGTCCAAATCTTACTTTCCTCACTATAACTGGAGTGGTATTAATTGGTCACTTCATCTTGAATGGTCCCTTAGAATATGTATTAACTACTTATGCTAAACAATCTGTTCCACTTTGTATTTAGCTGTGACACTCTGATTAAGTTTCCCAGACCTGAAGAAGAGCTCTGCGTAACCTCAAAAGTTTGTCTCTTTCACCAACAGAAGTTGGTCCAATAAAAGATATTACCTCACCCACCTCCTTCTCTCTAATATCCTGGAACATGGCTACAACAACACTGCATACATAAATATTTGATGACAGTTGCTGTGTTGAGACTTTAGTATATATTCCTGCCCCACACTCCACTCCTAAATAGCAATGTTACAAATAAATCATTGGGTAGAGGAAGTTATTGTCTGTTGCAAATGATATTTTATTTCTGAAAAATTAACAAGCTAACCTCTTCAAGGCGGTTTTGAAGGCTGTTCAAAGCCTCAGTGGCATTGTTAAATTGTTTTTCCATAACATTCATCTTAGACTCAGAAAGATTCTGCAAGAGTTAAAGAAAAAAAAACTTAAGCAATATTTTAAAAGTTATAGGTAAGGAAAAATCCATTGGATTAAGCATTCCCAATCATACAGAAAGTTCTTGTAAAGGTTATATATCTCTAAGGTACTCTTGTAAGGTGCAGCTTTCTTATATCATAAGGAAAGCAACTGTAATAGCATTGGAACAATACTGACATCTAATAGGCAGCCAAATGTCTCTACGTAAAAGAATAAATGGACACAAATCAGATGTCAAGAATTATAACATTCAAAAACCAGTCGGAGAACACTTCAATCTCTCCGGTCACAGGATTACAGACCTGAGAGTGGCTATCCTTCAACAAAAAAACGTCAGAAACAGACTCCAAAGAGAGACTGCTGAATTGAAATTCATTTGCAAACTGGATACAATTAACTTAGGCTTGAATAGAGACTGGGAGTGGATGAGTCATTACATAAAGTAAAACTATTTCCCCATGCTATTTCTCCCCCCACCCCACCCCCCACTGTTCCTCAGATGTTCTTGTTAACTGCTGGAAATGGCCCACCTTGATTATCACCACAAAAGGTTTTCCTCCTTCCCCCGCCCTTCCTGCTGGTAATAGCTCATCTTAAGTGATCACTCTCCTTACAGTGAGTATGATAAAACTCATTGTTTCATGTTCTGTGTGTGTGTATATAAATCTCCCCACTGTATTTTCTATCAAATGCATCCGATGAAGTGAGCTGTAGCTCACGAAAGCTTATGCTCAAATAAATTTGTTAGTCTCTAAGGTGCCACAAGTACTCCTTTTCTTTTATTGAAATCAATGGAATTTTTGCCATTGACTTCACTGGGACCAAGATTTCACCCAATATGCCGTGTTTAGATCCAGACTAGAATTAAGCTAGAGGTCTGAGGTTCAGCTCTGGACTTGAATTACCAAAATCTGAGATCTCCTTGTGAGTTTTTAACAAAAAATGGAGGAAGTCTCATGAGATCAGTCATGCTTTTGAGATTTCAGACACATTCAAGCCAGCACTATACAAGTAGCCAGTTCAGGTGTTGGATCCAACCTGGTTTGAATCGGGGAGTTGAATTCTGAATTCCACACAATTCAAAGGATTTTTTATTCAAAGTTCTTATTTTGGCTCATCTGTAACAGTAGCCACCTGGAAAATCATATTACAATTAACTGTGCAGTTGAGACACAATGTTGCAGCAATTCAAGTCACAGACATGATATCCCAGTACAATTGTCTCTGCATTTTTGGTGGTAAATGCAGTTATGCTATAATTGTTCTCTATATCAGATGTTTGTTAGTACAATGAAGTTATCATGGGGTGTACATACTCCTCACCAGGCCGGAAGGGGTTAACCCCACAGTATGGGTGGAGGAAGTTCCATCCCTCAGACCATACTGGGCATGATCCAAGTGCTATGCTAGTATAAAAGGGAGGAGCCTTTTATACTAGCATATATAGTCAGGGCTGACTGATGGAGAGAAAGGACCTTTGGTACAGGGTCCAGCTAAGGAGCTGTCACAGCCCTTGCCTATGGGAGCCAGAGATCCAGACTGGAGTTCTGTGGCCAACAGAGTCCCAGGGAATTACCTGCATTGAGGAGCACAGAGACCCTGATGCCCCATGGACTCCAGCTTCAAGAAGTGCAGTAGGAAGTGACCCAGGGAGGGTGAGCAAGTGGTATCTCCCACTGGTGTGAGGTCAGTGTGTTTCAGTGGGATTCCCTGCTGACTCAATGGATGACCACTGTCAGGGCCCTGGGTTGGGGCCTGGTGGAGTTGTGTGGAGTTGGGTGGAGACCGGGAGCTCTACCTAGGCCACCCCCCCCCCCAGTGGTGGCCCCTTGGGTATTGGACATTAGGCCACACTGCCTTATATGTAAGGGCTGCTATATTAACTCTGGCCACTGGGCTATGCTGCCCTGAACTCAGAGGCTGCAGTATTGACTCTGATCACTAGCCATGCTGCCCTGAACTCAAGGGTCACTGTGTTGACTCCGGCCATTAGTCTATGAAGACCAGAACCCAAGGGCCTCTGCTTTGACTCTGACCCTTGAACTTCATCATGGTGAGGTCCAAGACAGTCTGGTAGACAGTACACCCACTGTCCACCCCAACACGAGATGGGGTGTGCATATGTAATGCCGAAAGACCCTGGTCATCGGTAAGTGGGATTGTACCTGGGGCCTTTGGAGCTTAGTGCATGAGCCTCTACCGCATGAGCTAAAAGCCAACTGGCTGTTAGCTAAGGCCATAGAGCAGACTCATTTTATCTCTCTCTCTCTCTAAGTGGTCTTGGTGTCACTAGATGGGACAGACCATCACACCTCCCCCCACACCCAGAAGGTGTATGGGTTACATATACACCGCCACAGGGGTCTTTACAAAAACTAGAAAAATATGACCTTTTATTATTTAAATTAGAGTCATGGTCTCAAATAAACCGAAACACCCCAATTATAGCATAATAGCATTAACATGTAGATAAATAAATACATATAACATATAAGATTAGATATTAAGAAAAACTTTCTAACTAGAAGGATAGTTAAGCACTGAAATATCAAAGGAGGTTGTGGACTCCCTCTCACTGGAGGTTTTTAAGAACAGGGTGGACAAACACTCATCAGGGATAGTCTAGGTGTTTTTCGTCATGCATCAGCACAGGGCGCTGGACTAGATGACCTCTTAAGATCCCTTCCAGTCCTACATTTCTATAATTCTGAGATTGTATAATGGCGTCCACACAGGGTGAAAACAAAGACAACCTGCTGGAAAGACAAGCCTGAGCAAAGGCAAAAAGTGTGAGAGTAGGCGAATTTACCATTCCAATCAATGTGATCAGAGAATAGAACAAATAGAAAATGTTTCCTGAGCATGCTCCATTACTTGGATTACACTCGGGGGAAAATATCAAAGTTAGAAAAGACAAAGGACCTGATTCTCCTCTCACTCATATAATTCTATTTACTTCAGGGGAGTTATTTCTGAATACACTAGTATGAGATGAGACTTAGGGGTAAAATCCTGGCCCCATTGAAGTCAATGGGAATTCCCTGCTGTGTCTGTTAGTTACAGATTCTTAAATTATTATTGTAACTTTGGGTTAGCAATTGTCAGCTCTCTGTAACGGTGTGGTACAGGATAAGGCAATGACCACATTGCTCCTTTGAACGGGTGGGGGGTGGGGTGGGTGGGAATTTGTCTGGGTGGCTGAATGAAGAGAACAGTGATTTATGGCTGGGGGGAGAGTTTAAAAGGGGTAGCCCATATGGTGAAGACCTCTTTCGCATGGAGCAAGCTGAGGTAGCATCCACGCTCCCTCCCCTTTAGGTGGTGAAATACCAGGTTTAGTCTAGACCTGTTGTGGGCATTGTGCTCCCCACCCCTTTTAGGGGGGCTGGGAAGGAATTTTTCCCTTACCAGCAGATTGGCCTAGGTGGAGTTGGGGTTTATTCGCCCTCCCCACAGTGGGTTTAGAGAGGACTTTGTTGACATGTGGCATGAAGGGAGTTATGTTGTATGTCACAAATCATTATGTAAGTGTGGGGCAGATGTCAAGTACGGGTACTCCACAGGAAAGGGATACAGTGACTGGATAAATGGCTTGGTAAAGAACTTAAAAAGGAGGTGTTGGTTAAAGGAATGGAACTGGGGGGAGGGAGATTTGGGGTTCCTATGACTGGTATGGCAGGCAACCAACTCATCTATCTTATAGCCCATCTTAGACTCCTATGAGTGGGGGGTGGATGTTAAGGTCCCAGCAATGGATTGGCTGGGGGTCCTGGATGGAAAAAGAGGAGGAGCTACTAGAAGTGTCCTGAGAAGTTATTGAACGAACATGGGGTTACTGCACTGTAGACTTTTATCTGCTGGGTAGTCCCAGACATCTAATAATAAAGTTGTGGCCTTAAAACCTTACCAAATGTCTCCTGTCCTCCTTTCATATAGCTGGACAATGACAGGATACAAGGTAAACCACAATTTACATTTACAAAATCAGTAATAAATTTTGCACTGTCAGTGTGGAATTTAAATATCTTCCAAGCTGGAAAAGGGGTTAACATTATATTGCAAAAATGTTTGTCAAATTCTTCAAGCATACATTGCTAAACAATACAGACCTGTAAGTTTAGAGAATACATCAGAGAATCATCTCTTCCCTCCATATTGAGGAACTGGCCTGTGAAATTAAGCATGTGGTTTTGCAGCTGCGTTATTCTGCCTTTCATTTCTTGGAACTCCATTGCTGTAGACATATTCAATTTATGAATACACTCAAGTAGATAAGAAGTCTCCTGTGACAAAAAAAAGGGGAAGGAGGAAAGAAGGAGGTTAAATTAAAGCATATGGAATTCTATCATTAATTTTGGAAATCCTTTGGGAAATACAGATGTTACCCAATTGCCCTATGGAGCATTGGATCCACTTTATCTTCTTGGTTGCTAAATATCAGAGAGATTCTCTTCTTGAGCACAAGATGGAAATTGTTATTCAGCATTTGAATCCAACAGCTAAGTATCTCACTTTATATAATCCTGCTCTTGCTGTACAAGAAAATTCTTACACCATTTTCTCACGTTCTCATGGCAGTTTTGTACTTTAAGGCTCAGTTCTTGGCTCATTGTGTATCACAGTATCTTTTTGCTGAATCTTGTATTATTCCTATTTATTTTCCTGTTTAGAAAATGTTAATTTTTAGATAATATAATATCACTTCATTTCATGCTGAAAATGATAGAATGATTGGAGATGAGCCATTTAAACTAGCATTGCCTCAGGACATCACCAGTCTGCAATAAAATGGCATTGTGTGAACTCCAGTCACTCTTTATGGCCCAAAGTTTCATTCCCTCTTTTACCTGCCACTCAAGAGCCAGTTACAATCAGTCTCCGCATAACCCCTAGCATATTGTGGATGCAAATCACCCCACTATCATGGCCCAGTCCCCATCTGTACCATCCCATTCAAGCTGGACAGACATGCTAGTACAAGCATGCTGTGCCTTTCAATGGAATGCTGGAGAATGTGCACTTCCTCTGTATGCTGGGATGTCGAGGGAGGAATTTCTCATGCATAGTCACTCCTGCAGCTCCCTCTCAGGTGGTCATTCTCTTCACAGACCCATACTCAAGACAGTGCTGATTCCTTAGACTGCACTGTGTTGTTCAGTCACTAATAAAGCATAGCACAGCTGGAGAGCTTCTTTCCCCCCTTTTATAAATATGTTTAAATTATTTTTGATTATTATTATTATCATTATTACTACCTCTACTGTAGTAATGTCTAAGCATCCCAAACAGGTATTGGAACCCTATTTTACTACCAGCTATACACACAAATAACACAAAGATAGTTCCTGCCCCCAAGAGCTCACCATCTATGATTTAGACAGTAAACAAGACCTGAATCAAGAGATAAATGGTATGGGTGATGAGGGTAGTGTAACAGTCAAGATGGGAAGAAAAGGTGCATTTGCAAAAGTTAGATATTCACTGTGCTTAGCAGTCAGTCAATTATATCAAACTAATGCAACTTTGGTATTTTCTGTGGCTTTGGTATTTGTAGAAGTTCACAGCCAACAACCAGCTGGAATTGGACAGGGGCTAAACTGTGCCCAGGGGTGCACCACAATGGGTGCAAGGTGAGAGCTCCTTGTGCAGTCCTCAAAGATCATCAGTGCACAATCTGTTCCAATGAGAAATATTTCATACCCTATGTACTTTCAGAATGTTGAGCTGAACTAGGAATATTTAGAGGATCTACCTACGTGACATTGGTTTGAGTGCACCTTCTGTGGATTTAGTCAAATTAATTACAGCAGTCAAAACCTTTTCAGAAATATTTTGTTGTATTCCTGAATAAAACAAATCTAGCATTCCCTGAAATGTTCACTTCTCAGTTCCATTAGTAATTTACATCATGCTCCTTTCTGAAGAAGTCATCAGGAAAGCTGCTGATAATAACAGGCTATAAATGGCAAACAGATATCTTAATTCTCAAGAAATGGGACACATTGGAATTCATATCAGATACAATCAAGAGGGAATGCAAAAGTTCCAACATAATAAGATGTTTTCAGTAATATCATTTACAAGATGTACTTTCATGTCTTCAAGATGAACTAAATAGATTACAAAGAAATGGTTCATTTACTCTGGATAGATAGCACTTTCTAGAATAAAATGTCATCAGATAGATTTCATTTTTACATAGATGCCACCTTGTAGAGAAAAACTCCAAGCTGTATGAATCCATACTTCTCTACCTGAAGGTCTTGATAGGTCTTCCAAGATGACAGAAATCTCATGTGTTGTAGCTAGTTTATCTGTACCTTTAACACTCATCACCTCATACAAATGTTTGAAAGTATCTCCCTGGCATTCAATGTCTCAATGTTCATTTAGTTTGGGCTTGTTATTAGTGGAGGTGGGCTCAAATGGAATGGTGGAAACAAACACAAATCCTGGGAAAGTTTAGACTCAGATCCCAGTCCAGATCCATACTCCACAACTGAGGCTTATAGCCAGTTCTTACCATGAAAGAAGTTGTGGTGTCACCCTTTAAATCCATCATAAGTATGTAATCTTACTGGTTGATTCAGTCAGTAGTGCAAAAAGCTCTCCCAAAATTTAAAGCCTCAGGTTGTACCTTTGGCAGCAAAATAGATTTGCACCAGATCTTGGGTATCTGCATCTGATTATGCTACCCTAAAGACAGTAGAAAAGATGGCACCATTTTGTTACTCAGTCCTAAAAGGTGCTGAGCCCCAATTCAACAAACATTTAAGCAAATGCTTAACTTTGAACATGTTAGTTGCTACATTGTGTTTAACTTTAAGTGTGTGAGTGTTCCCAGTAAAGACAAACTTACACCTTTTTCTGGCCTGGGCCAGAACGCTGAGCGCTTGTAGGATCAAGCCCTAAGTCAATAAGATTTTAGCATTGTATTTATCAGAGTGTATATGGCAGGTACTGCAATGAGAATTTCACATTGTCATGGATGAGCTCAGTAGGGGCTTTTGGCACTAATGTACTAAATGGGGCATTGCTGTGTAGTATGGGCCTCAGAGAAATATCTGTAAGATGGCACTTACTAGATATTTTCTCTTTTGATAAGCAACACAATTAACTGAAACAATTTATTTCTTTTCAGTATTACAGTATAACTTTGTAGGTATCCCAAGCTGCCAGTCTGGACCCCATGAAAATGTGGGGGAAAGCATTAAAGTGAATGGAAATGTGAATTGAACCAATGGGTTTGTTAGATGTCTTGGGGAAAAAACCCATCTGCTTTAAAGGAATAACAAGAATAACCCAAACGCACAAAAGCAAAGTTCAGTTAGGTTAGGGTTGCCAATGTCCATTATGTAGGTTCTTGAATCTTCCTCTGAAGCTTCTAGTACTGGCCACTGTCAGAGACTGGGTTCCAGACTAGAGTTTTTCAATAGAAATTTTTTTTTGGTGAAAAATGTGCCACCAAAACAGTTTGTGAATTCATGTTTATTTTGCCTTATTGTTTCAGTCAAAACCCCCCAAACCCTAAAATAAAAATTAAAAAAAAAAATTGTCAGTATGTCAATAGTTCTGTGATGAAATGTTTAAACTTTCTGATTCAGAACTACGTTTTGTTTTGAAATTTCCTTTAATTTTTTTATTAAAATGTTAAAAATGATCAGAAATGAAACAAAATTTCAAAGTTATGTTTCAGTCTGAACTAATTGTTTCATTTGACCCCAAACAACAAACAAACAAGCCATGTTCAGCTCCTAGATCTGCCACCATCTTCTTCTGTGATCTTATATAAGTCACTTATTCTCCCTCTCTCTGCATTCATCTGTAAAAATGGAGACAATACTATTTCTGATATAGATAACAGAACCCACATGGCAGTTCTGGAGAGAACATACTGGGTAGTGCCAGATGTACTTTCTATCAGACATCAGTTTCTTCGTACCTGAAATGACAGTTCCAAGAATGGTGACAGAAAGATGACCCTGCCTGTTATTACACTGGACCTGCCATTACTCAACATGCCAAGAAAATGAAAAATGCTAAGTGAGGTGATAGCAGAACAAGGGCTACAATCTTCCTACTGTTTTCACTTTGTAGTATATTTACTTGTCAAGAGCCTCACAGGTGGCATAAAGGAACTGTGTTGAATTAGTCTTCCATAATAAATTGGGGATATGTAAGTAACACTATTCTAATTGCAAAAAATCACTGCAGATGGCAAATGCCTAATGTCTGCAGAGGTGCGCTGAACTACTCTATGAATACCAAACACTCACAATATTATCAGTGCTTCTGCAATGAATCCCTAATGACAGCTTACAGAAAATAAATATTCCTCTACCTACTAACATTTTGTGCTCATTAGCCAAAGACTTGCATCTGCGTTAGTTAAGGACACTGGCAAACATCTGAACTAATTCCTTAATGCCTTTCCTCCTGAAAATAGCAAAATGGAACATATGTTTCCAAATGTAGATGTTTGACGTCTTGTGTGTTTTTTAGGTAACTGGGAACAGTGTGGCTCTCTATGAAATTAGAAGATGTAGAATGCTATCACACTTGAATGGAACTAGACTTAACTAAAACGATGATGAATAAATATATTTCAAGCAGAAAAAGGCATACACTCTCAATTGCTACCTAAATTGTTTTGAGTCTGGAAAAAATTATAATCTTCTCTTAAAAAAAGAGTTAAAGTGAAAATAGGGGAAATTAACATACATGGAAATGGGTGTTTTGTAGCAATGGATGGCCAGCTTGATATTTCAGCCAATAATTGTTTGCAGAGAAATAAGAATCCACTGTTTGCTAGTGTGACAGTTGTTTACCTTACAAATTCCTGAAATATGTGTCTATCCTTCATTGCCCCCTACAGCCACCTGCAGCAGGAAGTAAAATAATCAACTATTAAGAATTCAGAGAAGGGTGCTCTATGTGATGGTCTTAATATTTCAGATTCAAGAAAAATATATAAAGTGGCACCACTAAAAGTTGTGCATTTATCACCAGATATAATTAAGTTTCACGTAATAATTCCCATTCTAAGTATAGGCAATATTGTGAATATCAGGGGAAAGGTACATATTTCAAGGAAAACATACTTTAAAAATCATGTTCATTGTATAGAGACTGCACCTGTTTCCACTGAATTCATCTTGAGCAGAATGAATCCCACACAGTACTTCAACAGGAGGAACAGTGACATCTATGTTAAATCTGCATGGCACTTTCAATTCTAAAAACTCTTGAAGCACTCTAAAGACTCCATGTTTTATGTGGGACTTCAAAATCAAGCAGGGGGATAAACCTGGGGCAAGGGAGGTACTTTTTGCTAGTCTCATGTAAATCTATTCAGATTTTGCCAAGTCAAAAGCTGGCAAAAATCACAAATTCCTCTCTCAAGTTTGCATAGCACAGCTTGCTTTTAGTACAGCACATACACCCCCTGGTGTCTTACTTCAAAATTTCATACAGCACAAATTCCAGACAGAACATAGACAAAATGGAGGAAAAAAGGAGGGAAACGCTTATCTCCTCCCTGCTGAATTTCCCTCATTAGACTGTCTTTTGGCTTAGTGGAAATGCCCTGTGCTGGGAGGCAGGAGATTGTGAATTCTAGACTCCTATCTTCTGTTTACAATGAGGATTCATACCCCACTGAGAGATTACATAAACTGGGACTAGACCCCACATCAACCCTCATGATTAGTCTGTCTTGTCTCTGAGAGTGGCCAGTACCAGCTGCTTTAGAAGAATATTCTGGAATCCCTCCATAAGCATTTCTAGGATAATCTGCCCACAGGGAAATTTTCTTCCTCATTACTTACACTTTGGCTTATGTTCCGAAGCAAGAGGGTTTTTATAACATTTGCAATTTTTTTTGGTTAATCCTGAGTATTGTAACGCTATAAATTCTTGTTATCCATATACATGTCCATTCCTTTCTTGAATCCTGCTAAGTCTTTGGCTTCAATGGTATCTTATGCCAATGAATTCCACATATGCCTGCATTGTGTGAAAAAAGCTTTTCTTTTTATTGGTTTTACATTTGCTCCCTTTCAGTTTAATTGAATCTATACTTGTTCTAGTATTATGAGAAAATGAATAGAAATTCCCTACCTAACTACTCTATACCATTCATTTGTATCATATTCCTTCTTACCTACTTCCTCCATAGAGTTAACAGTTCATCTTTTCATTCTCTTCTTATACGAAAGTTTTTCCATACCACTAAATCATTCTTGTCCCTCATCTTTGAACTGCTTCCATTTTTTTGGTGTCATTCACATACATAAGAGGTAAGTATATAGGTACATCATATATAAGAGCTAGGTATTATTGTAATTAATATTATTAATAATAATAATTAAATTTATTTACTTCATTAATTTTATAAAACACATTCAAATGTTATGCTAAGGAGAGCATATGACCTGGTTTTCCGAATTAGTCTGTGTACTTAAAGGTTAGAGGTAACAATAAAGAAGAAAGCTTTTAACTCAACAATGAATATGCAGTGCTGAACAGACTTAGATGTACTGCTGATAATGTACTTGTTACCATCCATTTGAACCAAATTGTCAAACTTGCTCTGATGGCTCAGAAAACAACCTTGTGTATTCCCTTTCCAAAAGAATTCACACATTCAAAGTTTTGTGCATAAAGAAATGTAGCTAGATAGTTTTGTGACTATTCCTTCAAATATGTATTCATATAATTTTCTCTTGGAAGCTTTTGCACTACAATCTAGAAAACTAGGAGTCGTCTAAGTTAGGAAGTAGAAATAATAGTATGTGACTAAAGTAACCAATCACACAGCACAAATAATTAATATGCAAACTAAAAGTCAGGGAAAGACGTCTGTGAACAAGCTATAGGCTGTCAGAGCAGTAAATTAGTGGCTACAGTAAGGTACTTTCCCTGTTGACTGAAGGGGAACAAGAGAAAGAACTGTAACTCATTGAGTCACAATTTCTTCTCAGGGCTGGTCCTGCCCCTTTTATAAGGCTAGAAGTTAGGTTTCAAACTAGCCCTGAATGTGTTAATCTGTTTTCAAGAAAGATCACTCCTGTTTCTTGTGGTTTGTGGATCCTGAAGCCCACTTTGAGGAATAATTATTAAACCAGTCATTGAATAATTCAGAGTAACAAAGAAATTCATAAAAATCCAAGTCTGTTTCCAGATAATTTACAAACAGAAAAGGGCTAAATAAATTAAATAAATTATTTACTTCAAATTATTCACCCAGCTCCAGCCCTAAAGAGCAGTGAGCTGGGGAGAGACCTGATCTTTGTTACATAAGGCACACATACAGGTTGGCAACCCAAAGGCATCTTTCATTTTATATAAACAAAGCTGTAATCCAATAGCCAAGGAAGGTCACCAGTCTGCTGCCAGAGCCTATTTGTGCCTTGGTAGCAGTAACAAAGTACATCCAAACTAATGGAACATCATCGAGACATCATGTACCAGGGATGTTGCTATAATAGCCCCAATTCTGAAGTCTGGTCGAGTTGCAATTTGACTCAGAATTGTAGGGAGATGGCAACTAAAGTGTTTTATATTATATCTGTAGTTCCCTGATCTGATCCTAGGGCTATCTTGGGGGCCAATTTGGTCCCCTGCACATCTTGAGCAGTCTTGAGCTGGCTCAAAGTTACACTGGTTAACCATGGCTCCCAAGGAGCAGCACCCTAGCCTGAACTGTCAATAAGGTATGGGACTAAGAGAACAGGCTACACCACTCGTCGTTTTCCTCATGCCGGGAGACCCCACAGTTAGCCTTTTAGGCCAGTTTTATGGTCCATTATCCTGTTGAAATGGCATTGAAGGCCCTGGAGTGAGGTCCAGGTCCTGTTTCATTCAGCATAGGTATAAATGACTCTAGGGTACAAGGCAGAGAAGAATCAGATCCCAGGTGGGGCTTATTTTCCTACACTCTGCACTTTGTATGATGTATTTGTTAATTTTTCTAAATGTAACCAGACATCTCATTAATACCGTGAATGTGAAGCTATTGGCCAGCACTTTTTAATCAAGATTCTTGCTCTGAGAATAAATGATGGGCAAATGATAGGCCATGTAACGATTGAGAAGCCAGAAATCCTGTAGGAGCTATGCGCCTGTTTAGGATTAACCTACATCATTCAGTTAGTTGAAATCCCAATTCCCCTAATGAAAGAATCAGTATGGATGCCAAGAAATACCTGGATTTCTTCCTCAGAGCTATTTTCACTGTTGTGCTGAGCCAGCATTAATTTCATTTCTTCAGATTTTTGGGAAACAATCATCTCTATGGATTTCATACCCTAAACACATGAAGAAGGAAAAAAAAATCAGCAACATTGCTCATAACTATGGAAATTTCTTGATATAATTTCCAGTCGGTTCAGCTACTCCATCACCAGTTCACTACAATCAACAAACACTGACTGTAAGACTGTCATTCGCCCTTAGGTAGCTATGCTGGAATATGAAGACATATGCCCCAGACTCTGCCCTAGTGCACAGCCTGCCCGGATTAGTTCTCTGAAAACAGAGGAGAGAGAAAGCTCCATAGGGTTTCTGATCTCCCCATGGCCTTGGATCTATTCTCCTCCCCTAAGATACTGGTCAGAAAAGCAGAAAATGAATGGCTGCAGTATGGAACTTTCTCTCTGGAGCAAGGGGGGACAAGAGAAAGAACTGTAACTCCCTGATTTACAATTCCTTCCCAGGGCTGTTCCTGCTCCTTCTATAAAGCTAGAAATTAGGTCTCAAACTAGCCCTTAATTTTTAAATCTGTTTTCAAGAAAGAGAACTCCTGTTGCTTGGTGCCTCTGTATCCTGAAGCCCACTTTCAGGAATAGTTCAAATGAAGACTAGATTTCCTGGGGATCAAAATTACAGTAATAGAATAATAGAATCATAGAATATCAGGGTTGGAAGGGACCTCAGGAGGTCATCTAGTCCAACCCCCTGCTCAAACCATGACCAATTCCCCACTAAACCATCTCAGCCAGGGCTTTGTCAAGCCTGACCTTAAAAATCTCTAAGGAAGGAGATTCCACCACCTCCCTAGTGAAAAAGTTTTTCCTAATATTCAACCTAAACCTCCCCCACTGCAACTTAAGACCAGTACTCCTTGTTCTATCATCTGGTACCACTGAGAACAGTCTAGATCCATCCTCTTTGGAACCTCCTTTCAGGTAGTTGAAAGCAGCTATCAAATCCCCCCTCATTCTTCTCTTCTGCAGACTAAATAATCCCAGTTCCCTCAGCCTCTCCTCATAAGTTATGTGCTCCAGCCCCCTAATCATTTTTGTTGCCTTCCGCTGGACTCTTTCCAATTTTTCCACATCCATCCTGTAGTGTGGGGCCCCAAACTGGACACAGTACTCCAGATGAGGCCTCACCAATGCTGAATAGAGGTGAATGATCACGTCCCTCGATCTGCTGGCAATGCTCCTACTTATACAGCCCAAAATGTCGGTAGCCTTCTTGGCAACAAGGGCACACTGCTGACTCATATCCAGCTTCTCATCCACTGTAACTCCTAGGTCCTTTTCTGCAGAACTGCTGCCTAGCCACTTGGTCCTTAGTCTGTAGCAGTGCATGGGATTCTTCCATCCTTTGAGAGGAAATCATCAGCTAACCTCTGGAGCCACTTACCATTTCTAACACATCAACTCTTTGTCTCAGGGAGATAGTGTCCTCAATGGAAATGTCACTTCTGGGGTTTTTGGCTTCGGGAGTGGATGGTGACGGTTTTAATTCATCAACCTAATTGACAACAATATTTACCAGCCATTATTTCCCTGTTATGAAACATCAAAGCTGGCAAACAGCTCTGATGTCCCTCTCAATGAGGCAGTTGTGCTTTTCTCAACTATAGAGATGGATTCATCAACGCAGAATTCTTGCACAGTGCCAGCAGTAGACAGGGTCACAGATTCTGAGATTGCATGAAGGCCTTCTCAGTGGAAACAGAGATCATCATGGGCGTGTTTTCACAATTTTGCAGAGTGTATGAGAGCTCCTATTCTGATGGTCAGAGAGTTCAGCGTTAAACTCTCTTTTGGGAGAGGGGATGTGTATGTGTGATGGTCCATTTTCCCATAGACTCAAAGAATTTACATGGTCGAGTAGCTTCCATTAATGATAGGAATTTCATGAACAATGCCCTGTGTATCAATAAGAAAAACAGAACCTTTTTTGTTTACCCTCCCTGAAAGTAAATTTAATTCAGATGAATCCAGAGGATGCTCCTGATGCTCCTAGGAGTACACAGAGCACCAAAGATGGCAGAGAGGAGGCAGGGAAATGGATCTCCAACATCTGTGCATTGGCCTGTAGAGACAGACACCCATTCAAGGCTGCACCCAGTGAAGGGTATAGCAGGAGAGCATTGCCTCTACATACTTATCACTCTGAATGCCCACTAGTGCTTCCCTTAAGGCTTCATGATGCTAAACTGCCCCAAGATCGGCCTGGCCTATAGATATAATTAAACCCTTAATCTGCAAGCTTCTAAGAAACAATGGAAAGTAGAACCAACAGTAAGAATAAAGGAAGCAAAGTACTACACACTATCCCTTGAAAATATCTTCAAAATATGTTTTAATCACCAGTGCAATTACAGCAAGGCCTTATTCTCCTCCATTCATCAGAGGCAGCTGTATTGACTTTACTCATTTGGCTTTGATATACCCTGATTTATGTGAGACCGAAGATCTTTTTGAAGATTATTTTTACCAGCATAGTGATTCAAGCCCTTTATATTAATTAAGTACATTCACACTTCCCACCCATCTATTATGTTTTCTGTGCAACCAACTATTCCCCAGTACAAATCTAGTATCAAAAACCATGAATTCATCTTTACCTTCTGGCTCAAGTCTTTTTGTTTGGATTCTCCTCTGTTGTTTGTTTCCACATCCTTCTGCTCAGCTGAAATGTTGTTTAGAGTGGATATTTTATTTAAGAAAGGAAAATAATATGTTTCAAATAATTTTCATAAAATTGGATGCTGCATGAGCTAGAAATGTTTTCTCAAAGCAATACAAGATGGATATAAACATGTGGAATTATTTAAGCTTTTTAATCTTTATCTATAGCTAGAACAATATGAGATAAACCAGAGAGAACAGCTTAATATGTTCCAAGTGTTCACATCCAAAGAAGGGTGCTTTTACAATTTCATGTGCTTATGTGTAAAAGAGACTATATCCATTTTTCTTTCATTCATATGGAAATTTCTCCTTGAATAAACTGAACATCCAACATATCAGAAACTTTTTCCGACCAAAGTAATTTAATCCCCTCAATAATTTAAAATAGACTTTGCTACACATTACATTGAATGATGATCATCAATGATCCCGATAGGAAATAATTAGACACAGCAGAAGTCAAAGTCAGATAAACTGGAACCGAGGGTGTGAGAGGACCCTATAGCTTGTGGCTGATGTAAAACAAAAACAAAAAAATCACAAAAAACTGCATAGACACAAATAACTTATGGGACTGAGATGCATCGAGAGAAATATGCAGAGAAAGTTGTGTAGGCCTTGTACAACATTATACCTAGCTCAGAACAGTGTTATTCAACCCTCACTTCACCAAGGAACAACAGCACAAATGCTGCATGGGATAACTTTTCTTCCAGTCAGATTTCAGCATTCCTCAGTGCTAGCATAGTTTCTATGCACACCTGTGGGCTAACAAAGAGAGAAAGAGAGAGAGGGGGGAAAAAAGACAAACACGTGGACAGACCCTAAAAGTAGCACATAACTATGAGAGAGAATACTGCATGTTCCCCTATCACATGCTTCAAGGGGCTCTCTTGGTTTAGGGAATGTTTATCAACATCTGAGTGGTCTGGCAGGAAACAAGTACTATTTATCCTTCTAACAGGTTTCAGAGTAGCAGCCGTGTTAGTCTGTATTTGCAAAAAAGAAAAGGAGTACTTGTGGCACCTTAAAGACTAACAAATTTATTTGAGCATAAGCTCACGAAAGCTTATGCTCAAATAAATTTGTTAGTCTCTAAGGTGCCACAAGTTCTCCTTTTCTTATTTATCCTTCTACCTACTTATTACTAACATACCAATCACTGTAGTATTTAAGACCCTGATTCAGTGAGGTACTTAAGCATATGTCTAAAGTTAGTATATTTCTAATTTTAATTTTTAAACCCATTGATTTTTAAATCCCATTGAAATTTAAGTGCATACTTGAAGTTAAGTACATGCTTAAGTGTTTTTCCAAATTGGAAATTTGTGAATTTGTCCCTGGGTGAATTTCTCCCTGTATGTTAATACATATACTAATGGGGTCAACTGTAAACATGCCTATCATCTGCAATGTTTTAAATATCAGGCAGAGGCAGCAAAACATAGTTCATTTCAGTATTGGCAGAGACTTCCCCTGGAAAAAAATCTGTCTTTAAGGGGAGTACTTAGATTTAAAACTATCCTATGTGAGAAGTATGGATTGGATCCTTAACCACTGAACACTGACAGCATGGATAAAATTTGGATCCACATCCAAATGTTGTGTCTTGGGTCATTCTGTATGTGTGTGTGTGTGTGGGTGGGTGTGCTATAAACCTCCTTAACGTTGTCCCCATGATACCACCTACTGTGTAAATCATATGTACTGCTAAAGCTCTAACACATTCTCTTCTATTAAGAGGAAGGCTATAGAGCTGTTTGTCCTTTGTTTTTAACACTTGTGTAGTGTTCTGCTGGCACCGTAAGGAAAGGATAGACAACACTTTCTTTAATGTGAATTTAACCTGCCAGATATTTCAATTCCATGCTGCACTGATACATGCTGGGGGAGGGAGGAATATGTAACACAGAAAATACATATGGAGAGTACAGTTCTTAGTTGCAAAATATTCTTGATATTTCATATTCGGCCCAAATTCACAAAGGAAGTTAACCATGTGCATAATATTAAGCACATGCGTGTTCCTATTGACATAAAACAACCACTTGCTTTAAGTTAAGCAGGTACAAAACTACTTTCCTGAACCAGAAGCCTAGTTTGGAAAACGGAGAAAAAATATACAAATTTGCATTTAAAAAAAGTGACTTTGTAAAGAGGACCAAACTCTGAAGTGTTTATTCTGTGGCTCTTCAAGATAAACCACCCCTGACTTTAAGGGGAATTTTGCTTATTTAAGTAGTAAGGACAACAAGATTTGGTCTGACAAAATCACCTGGCAAAAGTATAAAGGAGAACGGATACAATAAGATAAGAAACTGGAACAAACCCAATTAACTTGCAAAAGCTCATTTTTCTTTCCAAATTAAAGGAAAAATTCTCCCCTCTTTTCAATTAAGTCATCTCATTTCAGTGAAGCTTTTCTTTTTCTTTTAAAAGAGTATTAAATACATGCTCAGCCTCTGCTAATTTGCTCCCATGAAGTGCACAGGAAGATTTTATGAAGTTTGAAAGACAAATGTATGAACTCATAGCCTCTGTGAACCACAGCAGGAACAGAGGTAATGGTGGATTTTCCTCATACCCTTTTATCCGCTCTGTAGGTGGCGGTTCCATTGATGGGAATTAATACAGAGAGTTGCAAGGGATGTGAAACTAATAATTCTGAAAGGCAAAAAAAGGAAAGAAGAAATAATAGCACTGTCCCTTGCTCATGGCAATTTTGCAGACTGCTTCCTAAATTACATCCATTATGTGATTTACTTGGATCTCTCCTTTTATCTAGAGTCATCAGGATCAAAATAGTAATAAAGCTCTGTTGACAGAGCCACAAAGCTGACCTTGTTCTAAGAGTCCATCTTGAATTTCTGCTTGATCATAGTCAGTGAACAATGAGAATCTCGGGAAGCAGGCTTTAGTAGAGAAGGCCTGCTGGACTTGTTCACTGCGGCTATGTCTTAAAGCTGGTACTATTTTGAGTCTTATGATGATGCAGAAGGAGTATACAACTCCTGCCACACTTCACCCCACACTAACGTATTTCCATCTGGCTAACTTCACTGGCAGACTAAAAATATGCCGTAGCTGAAGAAAGCAAAATGAATATGTTTACAGTGGGTGAACCTATAAACTACACATATTGCAGGCAAAGGGCGGGGTGAGAAAGGTGTCACACAATGTTTACAGGTTTTCTGAAAACCCGTAACAACTTCGCAGAGATTGTTCAGAATTTGCATTTGACCAGTTTAAGCATTTAGTTGCTGCTCCCTGTGTCAGGCTCCCACAGGGTACCTGGCCCTATAAGGTGATCAGATGGAGTTCAAGATGGAAAAGAGCATAGGAATTCTGTCCTCTGTTTTTCTTTTAATTAATCATTGTAGAAGAAAGATAACAGGCTTGATTATGCTCTTGCATTAATGTAAATGAGAAGTAACTCCATTCAAGTCAATGAGCCTGGTGTCAATAGCAGTTACTTGTATGTTGAGGGGGTAGAATTGGGTCCATTGGACTTACACTGCTGTCCGTAAGAGCAGGATTAGGGCTATCATGTTTGACAAGTCCTGACACATATGGGTACATAGAGAAAACTGCATTGGGTAGAAGGCTCATCAGATCTCTCTATGAGCCATTTTACAATGAGATTGGTGGGCAGCCTCTCAATAGGAAAACCCCCTAACTAGTAGGGCATATTAGTATATAAAAAGTGAAAGCTGGATATCTTCCTGTCAGCTGACAATCTTCCAGTCAATACAACCTAACTCTCTTTATGACATAAGTGAAGCTTATAACATAAGGGAAGGTATCTATTTAAAAATTTAATTCTGAGTATTCAGAGAAAAAAGGTGATTGTGAACTCCAGGGTTCAGATTTTCTGTTGCTCTGCACCTGGACAGTTATTTACATCAATGCAAAGTAGGTATCAATTGTTGCCACTCTGATTTAGTAGGTTTCACACACATTAGGCTCATGCGGTACAAAACAATGGGTGATCTGGCTCCATTTGTATTAGTACAAGGCAGTTTTTCTTGTTTTAAAACCATTTAATAGGAATACAGAGTTCATTATTTATTTGTTGGCATGCAAGTGGTTGGAATTTTACACCAAAATGATACTATGATCCAGGTATCAGCATAAATCAAAAGTAGCTCTAAAGAAGTCAATGCCATTATATCAGAGTGAGACTTGAGTAAATAAGCTCAGGGTCAGTTCAAGTGAATTTAAGATATTATATGATATTACCAAGTAACTTGGCATAGTCTGACATTACCAGGAATAAATTGGAGTGTTCTGTCCCTGACAGTGATCTGAATGCAAGTAGATTCTTAGCACAATGACTTCCTGAAAGGCTTTTGGATACTTCCCAAAAGAACCCCCAGAGTGACCTTGCACAATCTGATTGTCAATTAAAATGATCTCCTGACAGTCCTCGGCAATTACAGCACGTTCGGTACAGGCAGGGGATCTAGGTTTATGTCTATGGGGCTCTATTATGAGTCAGAATATTAGAATAGGTTAAGCCTAACTTTTTATCTATGCCTTAATGCTGCACCACCATTTTTTCTTTATGATACTGATTCCTTTGCTCACTGAACAGCCACTCAACTGTATAGGAGCTGATGGGTGAGGTGGGGCACCACCAGCTTCTTCATGGATCATCATCAACAAGTATCCTGATCCTGATATTTCTCTTCACTTGGAGTCAACTGTTGGGCAGCACATGGTGTAGTTAGCACACCACAGAGCCAGGCCTTCAGCCTGGAAAACTGTATTTTTGATGATATTGTCTGCTGATAATTTCGGGGATGTACAGGCACAGATGCTGTACAAACAGGAAAGAGAGAAAGATTGCATGATAAAACTCTTTATTACATCTCCCAGTCATACACTGCATTTTCATGCTACATGGTTAATGCTCCTAGCATGCCCCATAGGCCAACATTTTCAAGCGTAGGTACCTAAAGGTGAGCACTTAAATAAAAATGTCCCATTTTCAAATGTGTGGAGAGCTTATAATTCTCATTGACTTCATTGGGAGCTGTGTGTGCTCAGTATCTTGGAAAACCAAGTCACTTTTATTTAGGTGTTTAAATATGAAGTTAAGTGCATGACTTTAGGCACCCACATTTAAAAATGTTGGTCTTAATGATCACTGCACTTCTTCTCAGAGACTAACAAATTTATTAGAGCATAAGCTTTCGTGAGCTACAGCTCACTTAAGCTTATGCTCTAATAAATTTGTTAGTCTCTAAGGTGCCACAAGTACTCCTTTTCTTTTGACTAACAGGGCTGCTACTATGAAACCTGCACTTCTTCTGAAACACAAGATAAATTTATTCAGCCACAAGATGGCACTGTACAGAATGAAAAGTACAACTGAACCTACAGCACTCAAACAGCAAAGGTATTAAAATTCTTACATCCTTAATGTCTATAAAGGGCCAAGACATGACACATCAAACAGAATCCCAGATAATATCTTTTTTCAGAATCTATTATTGAAGATGTTTTTATATTACTCTACCAAATATAAACCATGACCATTTACATAAGAATCTCTTTTTTGTGTGTGTGTGTCAATAGTGCTCCTTTTGAGACAGAGCTATTGTATTTCTCACCTCCCCACATAAAATATGCCACTTGGTCAGACTTTGAGAAAAGATTAATATCCAAGAAGAGTGGATGTTTTCCTCTTCATATCCCTTGGATGTATTACTGTGTGTATATATGGCACTTCCATATCAGTTGTTTATAATAATAAAAATATAAAGTTTCTATGCATAATTTCCTCTTATGCAAATCTTTTCACCGGAGATCTCAAAGCACTTTACAAAGGAGGGCAAGTTTCATCACATTAATTTTACAGATAGAAAAATTAAGGTACAGAAAGAGACACAAGGTCACATGGTGAGGCAGTTGCAGAGATGAGAATTAGACCCCAGATCTCTTGACTGTCAGTCTCATGTCCTTATACATTGGACTCTGCTGCCTATTATCATTGTGCCTGTTCAAGTGGCAGAGACTACAGAATTATAGGAGTCCTATAAGATTATGATTATACAAATGAATTATGGCCCTTTATATTATGGTTTGCCATCCCCATTACTCAAGTAAACCCATATTTTTTTCTACATGCACAATCTTGAAGAAATCCAGTATCAGACTCAAGGATCACTTTTGAATTGGACTACCTAAGAACATTAGGAATTTTCAAGTATAACATCAGTGTAAAAAATAATCAACATTTCATTTTTTAACACAATAATGTGGAACTTCCCAAGCAAATAAATCCAGAAAAAAATATTCCCATAAACTCTCAAGAGTTATGTTTCTTTTTCAAAAGAGTGGGTCCACAATAATAACTGGAAATGCCATTGCAACAATTACACAGCAAGATTTTCTTGTTATATTTGTTAATAATGAGCACTTAGATATTGTGGTTCTCAGGATGTGTGTTAGGATTTATTAACAATCTTGCAATTCACTAATTTAGTATCCTGTCATCCAAACCTGCTACATCATTAAATAAGTTCCAGATTTTATGGCTTTCAAGGTTGGGGAGAATTTTAAAGGGCATGAAAATTTAAAGGACAGGAGAGTTTTATCCCTGCTAAAAGTTAGCTGTTGCATTTGCCCTGGAGAATTGACCTTACTTCTAAGATCTCAATCCTTTAATGAGACACACATGGGTGCACCCTTAGCACCTCTACAGAGCCTCAAGCCTAGGGAGTCATGTGGGTTTGAGAGCCTGAGCTGCAGCCCGAGCCACAATGTCAACACTATTATTTTTAGCATGCTAGCTCTGGCCCTGTTAGCACAAGTCTGTCTACTCAAGGTGGGAGGCTTGGTCTTAGCTGGAGTGTAGACATACCCACTGACTTCAAGGGGTGTGTTCAGTACAGGCACAGGACCATAGCATAGTTCTTACACTTTTGGTCATGCTTTATATTAAGGGTATTATAAATGGAACAAGTCAGAGGCTCCAGCCAGCAGGAGTAGCTGCAGAAACAACAAAAGCAGGAACTGCTGCATTGTAGGAGAGGGGATATTTAGACTGAAAACTCTTCAGAGCAGGAATTGTCTCTTACTTTGGGTATGTCTGAGTTAACCCAGGCTTTTGCCTGTGTGTTAGCCCAAACTCACCTATCAGCCACACACAGACCCTGTGAATCTGGGTTTATATGTGCTTTGCACCTCAGCTTGCTTGCATTGTTGAAGGTATAGGTTAGAGCCCAGGTTTTTCTATTAGAGGGATGCAACTAAAACCTGGGATATGGCGCTCAGATTTTGACAGTCCAAAGCCATCATATAATTTCTGAGGCTGTATTTCCCAGCCATTCTACCTACTCATTCTTCTCCTTTGAGCCAGAAGCCATCTGCTGGTTATATACACTTGGTTGGCATTTTAAACCCCTTATTTCATGCAGCCTGCTCCATTTTTGCTCCGCTTAGTTCATCTGAACAGCATGAGAAGTTGCTGTCCAGGAGATCCTCCATGTAGCGTGCTCTAGCTGGCCAGAGGATTGCACTAGGGTACTGGTTGCTGTCGGCTATGAGTACAGCAAAGAGCATGATTTTAGGAGATGTACCTGAAACCAGCATTTGTACAAGAGCATCTCCAAGAGGCTGGTGACTGTGCAAATGGCTATCTAATGTCAGGGGAGAATTAAAAATCTCAAGGGCACCCACCAAAAGGCAAAGGATGCTAACAGCAAACCTTGCAACTCCCCATCTACCGGTCCCTATTATGAGGAGTTTCCTCTGAATACAGAGTCCACCATCATGCTTGCTGGGCTTTTGAGGTGGACTTATCTTAGTTTAAGACCAAGGAAAGAGAAGACAAGGATGAAATCAGAGGAGACCCTCATAGCAGAGGGAGCAGAAACAGATTAATGAGCTGGAATAGAGCCTAGAACAGACCATGTGGCCAGCTGAGCTGGCAGACATATTCCTAGTTCAATGGAGGCTTCAAACGTCATTGGGGCCTTTAGGTAGTGCTATAATAATATTAATGAGGTGTTTTGTGGCTTAGGAGATACCATAGATGTTTTGCTGATATTCATGGTGTTGAGACATTAAGTTGAGAACCCTTGGCTTTGCCATTGGCGCTGACACTAAAACAGTTTTTACCATCTGAGGTTTTTTTGGTGGTTCTTATTATTCAGCATACATTGCCTTAAGTGTTACTGGCCTAGAGGAACTTGATTTATTAAGATCTTTGGTTCGTCATCCAGAAGGTACTAGTTAGTTATTTTGCATTTGCTTACAAATTATCAGTCTCTTCTAAATAAATTTAAAGGTGCCAAAGAATCCGTAACTATTTAGCACTTTCTGGTGTAATTGGAAGTGTGTCAGACATCTCATAATAATATACACTTCACATTTGTCAATATTATTTACAAGGGCAAACTAAAAGTCTGGGGCTGTTTGTTATTATTTTAAATTTGTGAATTCATTTAGCATGGTGTAAGTGAGGGAATACAATCAATGCTGGAGATAAGCAAAGTGGAAGATCTGAAGTTTCCTAGCACAGCTCTGATAAATCACCTTCGTCCTGGCCTGCATTGCTTATTCTGTCTATTCCTGGCCTTTCCTTGACAGAGAATCCTGCTAATTTTGCAGAATTATGCCAACATGTGTAGTGGTTTGGAAATGTGGATTAAGGGCTGGGATGAGGCCACAAAATTATAGGGCCATTTATAACAAGAGAAGTGCTGAAAATACAGCTGGACTCGAATCTTGGAAAACAGAAGTCTTTTTGTAAAACATGAAGCATACTTTTGGAGCTAAGTATGTGCTAATAATTAATGTGCAAAGGACTGAATGTAGTGGTATATAAATTATACATAAACATCTATGCTAAAAGAATGTCCAGGTTGCAAAGTCCAATACTCAGAAGTTAAGAAATGCCAGCTTTAAGGTTGCCTGTGCAATGTTAGTTCAGATAAGCAGCATGTGTGCATTCTAGTCCAGTCTTTAATTACATGATCACATACTATTTTTTCCAAGGACCCCTGCCTTAGTCTATGCCCAGGATGGACAGTGCTTATTGAAAGAGAAGCTACTCAATATTTTGTTTTTTCCTCATTGTTCCATGTGTGATCCCAGTACACTATCCAACCATCCTCTGAAGACACAATTATTAATTTCCTCATAGGCTTTCTATGGTACTCATCACGATAGTTTCTGAGTGCTTCACAACATTAATTGTTTTATTTTCACAACACAACTTTGACGTGACGTGGTGGTATTGTTATAGATGGGGAATTGAGGCACAGAGACATTAAGGTAAAAAGTGTCCACTCATTTGGGGGGCCTGATCTGAAATGAGTTGGGTCTGACTTTACAGTCCTTAGCTTTATATAGCATGTTATATATTCAAAGCACAATTCCCAATGGCTTCAGTTGCAGCTGTGAGCGCTCAGCTCGTCTTCAAATCAGAGCCCGGGGTCTCAGGTAGGGTACCCAGAAAATGAGGAGCACACAGTTAGTGGCCAGCTGTGAGAAGTTTGATTTAGGTGACTTTCCCAGCATCACATAGGAATTCTGAGCAGAGACAGAATCCAACTCTCCAGGACAGCTTCCAACTGCCTTAATCATGAGACCAGCCTTTCAGTTTTAAGATTTTTTTTTTACTGTAGGCAAAATACATATTTCTCTAATTTCATTCTTGGCTCATCCATTTTTGCGGAAACTCCCCAAAAATTCAGTCTGTGACAGACACCCAGTATGGGGAATTTCAGTCTGTATGATTACAGGTTGGCAAAATTATCAGCAACTGCAAACAGGGTTTTGAAATGGGAAGTGCTGGGCATCCTTACATATTGGAAGCTTGACCAACTCTGCCTATAATAAATATTGGAAACATCTAATTAACACTCTTAGCATGGTTGGATGTACTGTATAGATTGCATCTTGATTGGAAAGAATATTCCCATAGTAATAAGGCTTACACACTATGTATATATAGATACCCTTTCGATTATGCAGCTAAATAAGCTGTTTGTTTCTATCCTTGCAGTAAAAGTAGCGTTCACATTCTCATCAGCTACAAGAGTTGGACTTCTAAGGAGCAACTCATCACATTTTGTAGATTTCCTATAAAACTTAGTCCAGTAGCAATAAAATAGATTGAGTTTAATAACCTAATAAAAAATTGTGTTTACTTCGTACCAGTAACTAAATAATAAATGTATAAGAGAGGGGTCAAATGAAATAGAAAATAAAAATAGCTCCCGTCTCCCAGAGAAACTGATAAAATAGGGAGGTAAAGTGCCTAATCCCACTAATTTTCAGTACCTAATGACTAGCTGGTGTCTCAGATCCTAAGCACCTTTTACATTGCATTTGGTTTGTACTACTCTGAGAGGTATTCTGCTATTCATCAGAAAATTACAGCTGCAGATTCTATGGAATTTATTTTTGCTTAGAACAGAGTGTACAAAGCAATATGGTATTTCTGAACTATATGGCCTTTATAGTAAAAGGATGCATTATTTATAGAATGTACCCCTGAGAAGCAATGTGATCCAATAACAGAATACTATATGGCCAGGAGTTCCCAGCTTCACCACTGACATATTGTTTGGCTTTGGGCAAGATATTTAATTTGTCTCTCCCAACTTCTAAAAATGCAGTGGCCCAAATTATGCATGCAGAAATGCACTTACTGCAATTGGCCATATAAATGTTTAGTTAGATGCCTAAATTATTGTTTGTGTGTGTGCATTTTTCTGATTTCTAAGTGTGATAAATGCTCTCACAGATACTGTAACTTTCTCACATATTTTCTTCGCATATGGGCCTCCTACCTCCAATTTCAAAAATATGTCACTTGATATTTTAGCTTTCCTATCTGAAAAATGTGGCTAACATGACTCTTACTTATGACACAGGGGTGCTGTGAGGCTTTATAGTTGAAGTTTGTATTGTGTTTTGATTAGGGCATGTGTGTACAAGCAATAAAATTTATCAAAAAATTACCCTATGGGTTTAATTTATGTTCTTAAGCATTGCTAAATATTTTATAGAGGAGTGGTTTTTTTTCTCCAATGAAAAGCAAGGTTTATTCAAATAGGGGGAAATAGATTTCTCCCTTACATTTTTATCAGTGCGTTTAACACCTTTAGTCTTGAAGACAAAATTCTTGGATAAATATCACATTGACAAGAGGTGCTAAACTATTGTAAAATAGCATTAGCACCCCAGAATTTGATGGTAATAGTTGACCTCTTTTGTATTAAGAATTGAATACCTGATTTAGCATGCAAGCTTCTATCTCAGCATTTGACTTCTTCAAATGTTATAAACAAGACTGTGTGATATTCTTGTACTTGTCTGCCCTGTCTGCACAGAGCCATGTGTATGTAATGTGTAGTAGCTAGGAACTTCAAATACCAAACAAAAGATACCAAAAATACCAAAATATCAAACATGCACACATAAATACTTGCTACCTTCTATCCTGTGTCTTAAAATAGTATTCAGAATGATAAATGCTGCAGAATGCTGCTTTCTATTTCTTACCATGTCATTTCTGTGGTCTCAATTCACCTGTTAAAAGTTTAACCACAGGCCAGGTTTGTTTCTACCACCTAGTGACCAGACACCTCTGAGGACTTTACCAATTAAGTCATCAGAATCCCCTATACAGAGGGCTCCTTCCAGAATACACTAAATGTATGTCCCACATATTTAGTTTAGCTGGCAGTACATGGCTGTGCCTGGTAGGAATCAGGTTGTAAATCCAGAGTCAGGTTCTGGCACCCTTAGGGGATGATATTATGCAGAGATGTTTCATCCTGTTGCGTGGTTTATACATACTGCATTGCTCTGTGGCACAGCTTCTTTGGGACTAGTACAGAACTGCCCTGCAACCTTGGAGAAGGTTCTCTGCTCTTGAGCACACAGGCTTGGTAATTGATCACCCATAGGGAGAGAAGAGTAGTGCATGTTTTAACAGGGAGAAAGAACAGCCCAGATTAAAGGATGAGTGAAAATTGCATCAGACTGGTCCAGATTGTAAAAGTAAAAGAGCCTCCTGCCTCATAACACAGCAGTAGGGTTTGAGGTTCACATAGGGCTTGATATAATGCCAAAAGAAATCAATGGGAGACTGCTTTGAAACCCCCTTCAACCTCTGAGTAGAAAATTATACAACATTCATTTGAAGTGAATCCAAAATATAGCATGATTTTCCTTTCTTACCGTCTTTCTGTGTTGTAACTTGCTTCTGCTTTACTGCCTCCAACTCCTGCTGCAATTTCAGAATGAAGAGACTCAGAAATACCTGGGAGGTTAGCAGCAGTGCGATAAAGAAAACATGACAGAGTCTCTGTGGGTGAAAACGGGCTGGAAACTCCTTACTGCTTTTCAAGGGTGTTTTTCTACAAAAACATACATTGATATGTTATTTATAAAACTGGCTGAAACATCTGCACTTACATCTGGACAGCAGGCCATAGTGGTACTTTCTTTCTGTAGGTTCTCAACATCTTCTGAATTAATGATACAAGGCATAGGGTAATAAACCCAAAGAGACTGAGCTAAATATTCATGTCATGAATATGTGTGCTTACTTGCTTACACCTTGCAAGGTGGAACCAACCATTAAACCAACTCCTGCTCACCATTCCTAAGCAAAATTGTGGTGGCTCCAACTTGGATTACCAGAGTGCTGTATAAAATATTGTAATGATCAGTGCAGACAGTGTCTCCACCAATAGATGTTCCTGTATCTTTATTGTAGTGTTAAGTTGTTGTCTTGTTTTGAGATGATGTTGTTGTGTTAGTTTGCGAGGATGTTAGGAAGAAGTTAAGTATTGTTTGTGTGAGCTTGATTTGGTACTTGCTGCAGTGTCTCAATAAACCCCCATGATTTCTAAAAGCAACTATTACAACTGGTGGCTATGGATCCAAGATGGCTAAAGCACTTTTGCCTGAGTAGAAGTTTACTGTTTATGCAGGTCAGACTGGAATCTGTGAGTATTTGACAGACTTTGAGCCGTTGCTCTTTGTAAATAAGTAGCCTGATGAGAAAGCAGCATGGTGCTTAGCACTATACTGGCTGTTTGATGGTGTGAGTAAAGAAGAACCTGCTGCACCAAATCTGGAATTGGCAATGTAGAGTGGGCCTTAAATCTATAGGTAAACTATGACGGAATTCAATGTGAAAAGTCAGTTTATAAATGGTTTAACAGAAATACTTCAGAAACTGCTGGTGAAGGATAACAACACACTAGAAAAACCTATGAACCAGATTACATGCAGAGTTACAAATGTGGAAGTAGAAATTGGGGTTTCCTTAAAGGAATCATCTGTTAATTCCCAGCCCCCAGTGACTCATTTATACCAGATGCAGCAATTCAAAAAAATGATTGCTAGGGAAGTGGTTAAAAAATTGGAGGAGGCCCAGGTGCAAGCTATTCACAGATATCCCGTCAAGACTGTTTCTTGAGTGGGTTCCAGACCAGATGATATTTGCAGGCAGTGTAGAATTGCTGAACCATAGGGAAGCCTCATCAGAGAAACTAGAAATTGCTGATACAGTAAGGCCAACATCGGCAATTTATATAATAGCTCATGTTAAGAGCTGCCCAGATACCCTTAACTATGTGACAGGAGACATTGACGGCTGGAAAACCACAAAGCTGTTGGACTCCAGGATAAAAATAAATCTGATCCATGGAGAACATCCAGTGCTGAAGTATAACAACATTTATACTGCAGGAGTTAAATTAGTAACTATTAATCACCAGCCACTGCAGATGACAGGTGAAATTTAGCTCCTACTGAACTTGGGGTCTCTGCATATTAAATGGACTTTTGTTGTGGTGACCAGTATTTCTAGTGCTGTTGTATTGGGAGTGGATTTCATCCGAAGGCATCACAAGAATTCGTGGAGGGTTAATAGAACAAACTTTTTCCTGAATAATATACAGATATCCCTACTGGATGTGTTAAGTATGGACCATAGGGAGCAACTCTTGGGTCCTTGGAGGTCTACAGCATGACAGAGATGAATTGCTCCTGTGACGTCTTCAAATAAAGTTGTAGTGAAACCAGGTCAACGTTCAATAATACCCCCAGGATAGAAGACTTCTGCATTGAACCTATAGGAGTGTTTGATGCTATGAGAATCCAGTCTAGATTGCTTTTTATCAACATTCTATTTCAACCACTGGGGGAATTTTGGGTAAGAGTAATTTATGTGACTGACCAGGAGGTGCAGCAGCTAGTGAAAAATCAGACCATAGGGACAATGTCCAATGTAGCTGGTGTCTCAAAGCCTCTCATGGGGCAAAAGTCAAGAGCTACGAAGCAGTACAGCCAGTAAAAAAGCTAGGAATTGACCTAAGAGAAGCATCTGTAAAAAGGCAGAGAAAGAAATTGATTATAACAGCTGCTCTTACAATATGCCAGTGTGTCCCTCAGGAATAAGGAAGACCTTGGGAGATATGTTTTGGTGCAATATCCAATTGTGCTTAAGCCCGGGAGTGTTCCTGTGAGACAGCCCCCATATTAGATTCCCCTAGTGTTTCCAGTAGGAGTGAAAGAGAAGCTAAATAGCATTCAGGAGGATGGTCTGACTGAGAAATCGTCATCACCTTGGGCATCTCCAATTGTAACTGTGAAAAATTCCAAGGAATTTAAGGATATATGTTGACTAGAGTAGACATAATTCACAGACAGGTCAAAATAGCTACCACCCACTTTCCCATATAGCAGACACCCTGGATAAAATGTAATTAGCAAAATATTATAGTTGTTTTGATCTGGTATCTGGATACCATCAGATTACATTGGCAACTGAAGATCAAGAAAAAACTGCCTTTGTGACAGTTTATGAACAGTTCAATTCTGCATAATGCCTTTTGGACTCATGACTGCACCAGGGATGTTTTAGAGGGTAGTAAATAATCTAACCAAAGTTTTGAGAACTAGATAAATCCTCATCTATTTAGATGACTTTATTTGTTTTCATAAACCATGGGAGGAGTATTTGAAAGGCGTGGAAAGGATTGTAAAGCTTTTTGAGGAGTCAGGGTTTAAACTTGCAGGAAACAAAAGTCGGTTTGCAAATAATTGCATCACCTTCCTGAGATATGTAGTCAGTGATGATGGGTGGGAACATCAACCCCAGGCACTGAATGTTATAAAGGACTGGAAGGCTCCTACAAACCTAGAGGAGGCACAGCTGTTTGTGGGTCTCTGCAGATTCTAGAGGAGATTTTTACCAAATTTCATAGCATGGCCAGTACCATTATACTAGCTGACTAAGAGCAACACTGTCTGTATAGAGGAATACCCAACCCTCCCCAATCCCTCCGCCCACCACTGCCAACCCCTCTTGAGTCACTGAAGGAAGGACTCCTAAACCTTGCTGTGCTTATATTCCTGGACCCATCCCAACCATTCCTGGTATACTGTGATGCCTCAAAGATTGTTGTTGGATTTGCATTTTGCACTTGAACAAATTGGATGAGCTTGGTAGTCACAAATTAAATGAGAGGGAAACCAAGTATTCAGCTACAGGACTGGAATATCTGGTTATTGTGAAAGCCCTCAAGTCCTATCATCCATCTTTATGAAATACACAATTCACCTTGTAGACAGACCAACCACAGTGTCCTGAAGTGGCTCCCTATGAGGTACAGCCAGAAAGTGGTTTGTGGAGATGGATTCACAAACTGTGAATACACATTCACAGTTCACTATAAATCTGGAAAGCAAATGTGGTTGTAGATGCTCTAAGTCAACTGAGGGCAGTGGGAATAGACTCAGTTTGGTCTTATGATGACATTTAGCCGGAATAGTCCAGGACTCTGATTTATGTTTGGTGTGCCAACAGCTCTGCTGAAGGAAACCAAGCCTGGAGATGTTCAATGAAATTCAGAAACAATTATCTATTGATCCAGCTACCAACTTGCTGGTGTATGAATATAACAGAATTGTCTTGCCAGCAAGCTTACTGTACTGGAGTGCTTTCATGATAATGAAGCAGCCCGTCACCCAGGTGTGAAAGGACACTGAGATGGGTATCCAATAGATTTTTATCTGAGCCTGGCTGAAGATGTTAAGGACTGAGCACTTTCCTGTCTTATCTGTCAAGAAAGGAAAGGAGCACCAGAACTCCTTTAGGAGAAATGCCACAATCTTCATAGATTGACTTGAAAGTCTGACTACAAGAAACACCAGCTGGAAATTGGAATTTGCTGGTAGCTCATGATATCTTTTCAAAGTATATGGTGTCCAAACATGCCAGGCACAGTATTCCAGGGAAAGGAGACTTACATTTCCATCTTGGAAGGAGAGAAGCTGTGGCTCTACAACTAGAAAAAAGTGTCAGGAAAAAAATCCCAAACATACTCCCTTTTGGAGGGGACCTGACACAGTACTTAAAAAACTAAACAATGACTCCTTGCTGATACAAAAAGCAAGAGCTTGTCCCTTTGTAGTTCACCAAGAACTAGTGTACAGGTTTATGCATCAATTTTGAATTAAAAAAATGTTGGTAATGGAGAATCCACCACAACCCATGTTAAAGTTTTCCAATGGTTAATTAGCCTCACAGTTAAAATTTATGCCTTATTTCCAGTCTGAATTTGTCTAGCTTCAACTTCCAGCCACTGGATCTTGGTAAACCTTTCTCTGCTAGATCCAAGAGCCCATTATTAATTATTTGTTTCCACTGTAGATGCTTATTGAGTGTGATCCTTAATCTTTTCTTTGTTGACCTAAATAGATTGATCTCCTGAGTCTATCAGTTTAAGGCATGTTTAATCAATCTTTTAATCATTCTCATGGCTCTCCTCTGAACCCTCACCAATTTATCAACATCCTTCTTGAACGGTGGATATCAGAATGATGCAGTATTCCAGTAGCAGTTGCACCAGTGCCAAATATAGCTGTAAAATAACCTCTCTATTCTTACTCAAGATTCCTCTGTTTATGCATCCAAGAATCACATTGGCCCATTTGACCACAGAGCTGCATTGGAAGCTTGTGTTCAGCTGATTATCCACCAAGACCCCCACGTCATTTTCAGAGTCACTGCTTCCCAGGACAGGGTCCCCTATCTTGTAAATATGACCAACATTCTTTGTTCCTAAATGTAAAGGGAATATTGTTAGCTTGTGCCCCATTTACCAAGTGATCCAGATGGACCTGTATTAGTGACCTGTCCGCTTCATTATTTACCACTTGCCAAATCTTTGTATCATCTGCAAATTTTATCAGTGATAATTTTATGTTTTATTTTAGGTCATTGATAAAAATATTTAATAGCTTAGGGCCAAGAACTGAGCTCTGTGGGACCCCACTAGCAACACAGCCACTCAGTGAGGATTCACCATTTACAATTCTATTTTGAGACCTGTTAGCAAGTTTTTAATCCACATAATGTGTGCCATGTTAATTTTGCATCATTTTAGTTTTTGAATCAAAATGTTGTGTGGTTCCATGTCAAATGACTTATGGAAGTCTAAGTATATTACAGCAACACTATTATCTTTATCCACCACATTTATAATCTCATAAAAAATCAAGTTAGTTAGACAGGCTCTATTTTACATAACCTCATGTTAATTAGTATTACGTATATTATATTATTCTTTATGAATTGATTCCTATATCAGGTGCTCCATTATCTTGCCTAGGATCAATTTTAGACTGATTGACATCAGGTCATCCCATCATTATCCTTTTGAAATATTGGCACAACATTACATTTCTTTCAATCTTTTGGATTTCTTTAATGTTCCGAGAGATATTGAAAATCAACATTAATTGCCTAGTTGGCTCCTTATCCAGCTCTTTTAAAACACTTAGAAGTCATTTGGACATGTTGATTTAAAAATGTCTAACTTTAATAGCTGCAGTTTACCATCCTCCTCAGTTACTATTCGAATGGAAAGCGTTTCATCATTGTATGATATAACAAACTCATCATTCATTTTCCCAAATACAGTACAGAAATATTTATTGAACATGTTGCCTTTTTTTGTATTTTAGTTGACAGTGCTAGCATTTCCCTCTTGTAATGAACAAATACTATCAGTAGGATTCTTTTTGTTCTATATTTTTAAAATTTCCCTCCTATTATCCTTAACTCTGATGGACATAAATTTTCCCTTCCTTCCTTATCATATTCTACAATTCATAGCTTATGATTTATATTCACAACTATCAATTTCCCTTTTCTTACATTTTTATCTATGCATTTTTATTTTTTTAGCTGATTTCACTTCCCCCTTAATCAGATTGGGTTTTTTAACCAGTATGGCCTTCTTTCTCAATTATGGCTTTTGGGGCATCTGGTTAAATGTTCTTAAACCATTCCCAATTATCATTTATATTTTTCAGTTTAAATTCTTCCTCCCTGCTGAATTGGCTCATTATTGTGTTTAGCTTTGTGAAATTAGCCCTTTTAGAGCACCTACATATATTACTGGTATGGACTTTATTCTGTTTTCACATAAGAAAAGTCATGATGACTTCTACTTAAGCTAACATTGCTTTTTAATTCTGTTTAGCTCTCTTTATCTGTCAAGACATGGTCTAATATATACTTCCCACATGTTGGATGTAACACTTTTTGAGTTAGGAAATTGTCAGTTAGGATATTCAACAAGCATCTCAGGCATGCAGAAAAGGATTTGGAAATATCCCATCATGTTCCTATAGCTGAGAATGAGAGCCAGGTTGTGGAAAATTTTTTGCCAGTACATCCTTGGAATCTCACCACATTGCAGTCTTCAACAGACAATCGACCCATACAGATAAGCCTAGCTTGGAACACATGTAGCCTGTACTTTGTGATAATTTAGATCCAACTATGAGTGATGTCATCATGACAGTATATAAGACTCTGACAGGCAGACCAACAGGGAAACTGAAGTGGATGGTAGACTGCCTGGATTCCTAGGAGCTACAATGATAGTAAAAATTTGTTATTTTCAAATGCTCAGTAAACTAAGGGTGTCTCTGTGTGTGTGTATGTGTGTAATGATCAGTGCAGACAGCATCTCCACCAACATATAGCCTTTATCTTAGCGTTTAGTTATTGTCTTGTCTTGATATTAAGTTGTTGGCTTGGTAGTGGGAGTGCAGGCAACAGGGAAGTTAAGACCTGCCTGTGTGTACAGCAGTTGTATCTTTCACCCTCCCAATAAATCCTTTGATTTCTGTAAGACATTATTACAATATATCTCACAGATTGCTCACAGACAAAGCACCTACTGGCAGCTAAGATTATGCAGTGTCTGCCTGAGAAGGAAAAAGTCGCTGATGACTCATTTTTGTTAGGACTGCTGCTGCAGAACATCCCAGCAGGTTAATTTCCTGTGGGGGTGGAGAGAGATTTTCTCGAAGTTACTGGGCTCAATAAAGTTGTATGGTTATGTACATCACTGCATATGGCTTCATGATTAAGCTGCTCTTGCCACCCATGTTACTCTTTTTCTTTTGCACTGCTCTAAATGTGGTTGACACAATCTTCCACATCTCTGGATTGTCCAAAATCCATGACAGACAATTCTGGTAATTTCATATGTAAATGCTGGATTGAAGTGGTCCCTAGAAGTTCCATATAACACCAGGAAATTGAATAAATCCACCACTCAACAATTCCAATGGTCTCCCCAGTGCTACTTCTGCCTATAAATGCTATATTTGGAATGCTCCTGAATTATCTATCCCTGGTTATACCTGCTGTATTGGGAAGTCCACTAATGTTTCCCCTTATAAGCAAAGCCTTGTATACTTGATAGCAAACTGCACCTAAATTCTGTGGGACTGCATTATGGCAGGATAGAAATTCTGTATCAGCTTATGGTTTTGAATGCATTAATTACCAAAAATGAAGAATGCAATCAGTACAGTTTTCAATAATAATAATAAATGATAATAATGCCTAGCTCTTACACAGCTTATTTAATAGGAATTACTTAGTGATGTGGTGTTAGCTGGATATTAAATTCAGTTTATTTTACTCTTCCCTTACTCTTTACCTATACCACAATTTTTTGTATTGACACCACATAAGTGCACTGAAGAATTTTTCAAGGAGGAATAAGTAGGTTTTTCAGAGCTGACGAGGAGACAGATTCTGTAGCAAAATTCAAAGGGTAGATTCTATATCAGATGCCATAACTGTAGAATACATGGGGCCCTGCTTATAATAAGATTTCAGCACATAAAATGCCCCCCGTGAAGCTCCTCTGGAACAAGGATGTATACAAATGCTGTACTCAAGTCACTCTCTGAGAGCCCCTAGTGTATTTTTTCCCTTTCAATGGTCAACGTGGCTGAAATGAAATATGTGTTTGTCTGAGAAGGAAAAACTTGATGATGACTCATTTTGTTAAGGCTGCTGCTGCAGCACCTGAGAGGCTTTATAATCTTGCAGGAACAGCCCAGCAGGTTAATTTCCTGTGGGGGTGGGGAGAGGTTTTCTCTTCTGTGGGATTTGTAGTTTTAAATGGTGGAAAGGGGTCCTCTTTCCCTGTAGGTAAGAAGTTTATAGTGGAGCTATTGATTAAAAACATTCATAAAGAATGGAATATGGTATATATGAGATAAGTACTTCCAGGACAACATGGGAAGGACCAAGTCAAATTAACCCTCTCCTCCATCTTTTTGTGTGATTAAAAAGTGGTTGGTCTGGTTGTTGATTGTTGGAAGGGTGTGCACTGTGTTGTAGTGGGACGAAAGCAGATCACCTGGGAGAGTGCAATGGGGTTTAAAAAAATATCTAGCCACAAGAGAATCAAGACTTAGCTTCTTCTTGTGTAAGTGTGGAATAACTTTATTGCCATGAATGGGGTTAGCTTGCATTTATGCTAATGTAAATCTGGCTCTATAAGCTTAGATGGCAAATGCATACATGATTTCCTGCAACATAATCATCATGGCTCTGCTGCAGAGTGAAGAGAAGCAGGCTGAATGGATCCTATGCCGGACTATGTTAGCTCTGTAAAATGAAAGCTGTGTGAGCTGCCTGGATGTTGCTGTGCGCTCGGGCTTCTTGCGCTGGGCTGGACTGGCCTGGTAAAGCAGCTATTGTAGATCACCAGCTATTTTTCCTCAGTGAGGTGAGTAGGTATGCATGAGGCTGGAGTAGTGTGAAGAAGGTCTGAAGCTGGATTCCTCTTTCCTTCAGCTGCTGAGTATATCGCCTTGCTGCTCAAATTGTGCAGGGAGAGAGAAGGGACTTTAGGCTTAATTCTAAAGCACTTTTCCTCAGTGGATACCTTAACGAAATCACTTTGGTAGAAGGTAGTGTAGCAGTTCACTGGTACCACTGAGAATGGAACCAAGGTTTCACTCAGTCCAGTTTAACTACCCACTGTACCATCCTGTCTCTTATATAGTTCCTTTTGGGCTGTTTCTTAATCTTGTTCATTCACTAGAATTAAGTAACTTCAGAGTGTAGCTCAGCAAATATTTTTTTTCTCTGCTCATTAAGAGTACATGCATGTGTGTATGAGACAGTCTCTCTTTCTCTCTCTTTCTTATCACAGCTCAATAAGCAGGCAGGATAGCCCATATATTATCTATTTGTCCCTGAAGAACAAAAATCTCATGAACAGCTTATTCACTTAACTGTTTTATTACTCTGGTCAAAATATATTTATTTCTACTATCCAAGGAATTGTCTCCAACAAGAATTTAATATGAATGTTTTACTAGCTTGGGAATAAAGGGTATGATTTTTTTAATACCTTCTGAAGTCACTTCTGCTGAAGCAAAATGAGTATAAGTAAGAAGCTTTCGAAAGTATTTTACCCCAACTTTGGGCCAGAGTTCATGACTGCACAAGACAGTGGAGAATAAGGCCAAAGAGCTACACTTCTACTCTTTACTGAACATGAAGTCTGTCATGAAATGATAACTTCATTAAACAAATTCACAAAGGAAGAGACTTTAAAATCAGACAAATTCAAATGAGAAATAAGGCAGGATGAGGGTGATTAAACATTGAAACAAACTACCAAAGGAAGTGGTGAATTCTCCATCTCTTGATGTCTTTAGGTCAAGACTGGACACCTCTCTGGAAGATAGGCTTTCATCAGCACAAGTTATTTGGCTCAATAAAGGGCTAACTGGGTGAAATTCTTTGGCCTGTGTTATGCAGGTGATCAGACTAGATGATCTCATGGTTCCTTTTGGCCTTAGAAGCTATAAATCTATGCCACAAAAGGAAGTGAGGTGCCCAATATCTACTGAAAGTCTTTGCCCTTTTGAAAATCTCCCCCTTCCCAGTGATAACTGCTAGCTCTCTTGAGCAGTAGTTCTGCAAGGACACTCAGTATCATCATCCCCATTTTACAGAGGAGGGAATACTGAGGCAGACAAAGGTGAAGTGACTTACCTAAGGTCACCAGCAGCCCAGTGGCAGAGCCAAGAATAGCCCCAAGGTGTTCTGAGTCTTAGTTTGATGGTGTTTTCTAGGCCAGACTGGCTCTTGTGGGATTGTGATATCAGCTCAGAGTGCAATGTCACTCATGAATGTCTTTAAACATTTTGTAATATTCATTTTATTATGCCATCATTGTGTTTACTGTATTTTACTTCCTTTTCTGTGAGGGATAGCTCAGTGGTTTTGAGCATTGGCCTGCTAAACCCAGGGTTGTGAGTTCAATCACTGAGGGGGCTATTTAGAGATCTGGGGCAAAAATTGGTGCTTGGTCCTGCTTTGAGCAGGGGGTTGGACTAGATGACCCTGATATTCTATGACTGTACATTTTCACTGTCATAAACAATACATAAATATATTAAAGAAGTAGGACTCGGATACAACAGCTCCAGTATAAAATTTTGCAACCTAAGTTTGTTTTTAAGCAGTCTAATTTCTAAATAAACATATACTTGTTTGACACACAACTTATTTTTTAAAATGAAATTGAAATGAGATCTACAATAAGTATACATATATTTAAGGACTCCTATCTAGAAGTTAATGTATTGTATCTGTGTGGTATACTACGTGTACCCAGTGCTTCAATTCAGAAAGATACAAAAATCCAGTTCCAGTTTTTCTTTGTCCCTGTCTTTCCCAAATGGATAGAACCCTCTATCTATTTGACCCTAATTGCAGAATTTCTTATATAACACTTGTCACCTGTGATAGTCACTGGTAGGTTGCTGTTGGGTTTGCCAAACCTCAAGGGAAGGGGCTCTGGCTAACACTGTGAAGGAATAGTTTTAAAATAGCTTAATTGCAGGATGATTTGTGGACACTGAGAGCAACAGGCTGAATTACAATCTGAGATACCACAGTTGGCTTCAATTCCTGCAGGACAGTCAATGGATGAATATTTTAAAGCACAGCTGTAACTTCCACAATCTTGGAGGATATCAGGGCTTCTTTTTTGATGCTCAGAAGGGGCTTCAATGTGACGTTGATCCAGCCTCATTCCTGTGTCACTTGTGAATATCCATTGCATGCATTGGTGCTCACAAATCCAACAGCAGATTTTGTGAGCTATCTCATTGTAAACCTGTATGTCAGACTGCAATAATATAGTATGATAAGTTGTCTGCCAGGCATATTCAATCTATTTCCTACAAATTTAAGTGTCTGCATAATTAACCCCTGCGTGAATCCATGGTCTTGGTTCTGTATTTTTTTTAAGATGGATATAGACCAGTGGTTCCCAAACTTGTTCCACCTCTTGTGCAGGGAAAGCTCCTGATGGGCTGGCCGGTTTGTTTACCTGCCACGTCTGCTGGTTCGGCCGATCGCAGCTCCCAGTGACCGCGGTTTGCTGCTTCAGGCCAATGGGAGCTGCTGGAAGCAGCACGGGCCGAGGGACATACTGGCCAGCCGACCCGCCCGGGGCTTTCCCCGCACAGGCGGCGGAACAAGTTTGGGAACCACTGATGTAGAGAGAGATTTCTAAAATGTTAACATTTCAGCAGTTTGGTGTATCACAACAAAGATATGACCTCTATGATCTGTTATAATCCTCTAAAAAGATTAGGGTTTAGTTCACTAATCTGAATTTTTGCTCTGTAAATCTGAACAAATATTTTCACAAGACCATATTCAATCTTGAATCACATATGCCGCATGGCTAGAACCCTTAGACATTATTTATCAGGAAGACACTCAAAGGAAAAGATGACTTCTTTTCATCTAAAAGATGAATCTTTTAGCTGCATCTGGGTATGGGATTTTTATACAAATAATAGCTGAAGGCGGAGTAGCGTACAATGTCCACAACAAGATGACAAGCTCTCAAAAAGCAATATGAACATTTTCCATAAATAAAATGGGTAAACAAAGCATTTGCACAGTGACATAAAAAACTAGTGATTTTTTTTTGAACTAAGGATTTAACAAAGCAGTTACTTCATGCAGTGTATTAAGGTTTGGCATGATTTGATTTTTTTCGGTAAATGTTGGTAAAAATCGATTTCACTGTACACACACACAAACTGACAAAAAAATTTCCATGAATCAAAACCAAAATGTACACCCAGGAAAAGTAAGAAAAATGCTGCTTGAGAACTTTAGGGCTTGATTTGTATGTGCTGTTGACAATTTGAGTTTCTATGGTTATAAAGTTTTAACTTTTTGAATCTCAATGTCTAATGCCACCACATAATTATTGCCTGATCCTCCAGAACTTCCCACAACTGTGAAAATTTAAATTGATTAAAAACAAAAAGCATAAAATAAACATTGATATCTGTCAAAATTATTTAAAACATTGAATTCTGCCAACACTACATATATTATTTATATTTTTTTTTGGTCTATTATAAATTATTTATGTGTTACTTTGTTAGAGCAAATATGTTTTCTCCAGTATGGGTGACCTGGATACCCAGGGTGTTTTTTGTTTGTTTTTAAAATGATCTCACCTTCCATTGTAACATTTGTAGTCACAGAGTTCAGTCCAGTACTTCAATGCAGAACTGTCACTATTGTTTTATGCAGACAGGAGGGATTTTCCAAAATCAGAGATGACAGATCTCTCATACCACCAAAAAAGCTTGCAAAAAAAAAATCCATTCAATGTTCACTGAGTTTAAATGAGCTGTGCTCTTTATTCAAACTGTAACCTCCTAAATATCAAATCTATGTAAGTATCAGCGGTTTCATCCAAAGTACTATGCCTCTGACATAAATAAAGGGCAGATCCCTGGAGATAAATCTTCCAAAATGACCTTATAGCTAGTTAATCAATGTATCACAATAAATGTATGGCCCTTTTATTTTCTCTGTTATACATTGCCCTGATCTATGTATAAATATTGATGCCAGTGTAAAAGTACAAGAACTTGTAGATCAATAAGAAACACTCCTTCAGGTATATTGATTACCATTTGCTAGAGACTGATGGATTTTTTTTGGGGGGGGGAATTACACTTCCATCTCTAAGTCTGTTAAACCTTTATCCCATAACTATGTGTGGTAACAGAATATCAGATCCTGCCATAGTAAGACCGAAAAAGAAGATACATATTTAATTCAGAATCAGTACTAAAACAAAAGCAATTGTTTTACATGCCATGTAACTCACCCATCTTGGGGATGGTGCATCAGTGCCACTTTACTTTTATCAAACTCTTCCAAGTCCGAGTCCTCATTTAAGAGCACATATTTCTCATGCTTGCCTACCTCCATTATTTTAATTAATTTGTAAAACCTCAAACTAAAACCTGTGAAAATCTCTGCTGCTTTATTCCATCCCTGCTTATAAACATACCACTGTAAACTCTCCTAGCTTTTACCTCCCACTGTAAAGTTCAGTAACAACTTCAGGGCAGAGGACTTCTCTGTGTGAGTTCTCTGAATCTGAAAGGTGATCTTGCTTTGTAACTCCAGGAATTCTTGGGTTGCCTCCAGTTGTCTTCTGCTAGCTCCTCCTCTCACTTTCACAACAAGTTGCAGTCTCAGAATACAGAGATGAGATTAGGTTAGTTGCAAGAAGTAGGGGAAAGTAAAAAGAGGCAAGAATGAGGAGAGAGAGGAAAAAACACTTTCTTTGTCTTTTTTTAACTTTCCCTTTTTTCAACTAGAAAAGCGAGAAAAGGTTTTATTTTAAAAATGGGAGAAACTAACATTTCTCTTATTTTAATTTTTCATCCGCCTTACAGTGGGAAAAGATAGTTAAAGAAAGAGGGAAGGGAACAAATAAAAAATACGCAAAATATTTTAAACCAAAAGTTTAGTTTAATTTTGAACTTTGTTTTCAATCACATGCCTGACAATTTTTGATTGAAAGAAAATGAATATATTAAAAAAAAAAGCTTTAAGGGGAAAAAAAATCCAAACCCTCTATTCCTAGTGCTGCCCTGGGTTAACCTGCCTCTGCCCTGCCTCTGATTACCACAAAATATGGGTGAAATACTGGCCCTGTGGAAGTCATGGGAGTTTTGCTATTGACTTCAATGGAAGGAGGATTTCAACCTCTGTTCTTAAAGCACCACCTACCCTTTATTTTCTGTTATTTTTCAGAAAATATCTTTTGCCCTCATTCTACCAACCTCATTTGTGTTGAGTGACACATACTCACAGGGAAAGGTATTACCCAGCAGGGGTTAGGATGACAGATTAGGCCCTTTGTGCTTGCTTTCTTTTTAGAGATAAAGAACATGAGCAAGTTCATAAGAAGACAGCTACAGAATAAACCTCATCCTCTAAATTCATGCCAATTATGCACTGTATTTGCCAGTGAAGAGTCATCTATCAGCACTTGGAGAATACCCTAGTCTGTTTGCAGAAAGCCAACTGAACATAATATTCCCAAAATCTATTTTTCAGTCCCAAGGGATCTGTTAGAGACTGTCTTACTAAATAAATAGGCTAGCCAGTCCAACATACCTTTGCGTATGGATGTGATGTTTTGATTTGTGGTTTATTTTACAGGATTTACTTACCAAAAAATGTTGTTAGGAGCAAAAGAAATCAAATGTTTTTGAAAAAACTCAACAGTTTAATTTCTCGCCATGTTGTTAATTATTTGTATGACTATAGTGCCTAGCAATCCCAACCAAGACTGAGTCCCCATTGTGCTCAGTACAGTACAAATACACCATCCTCATCTTATCGAACTTGCACGATGAGTTGACAAGACAGACTACTTAAATTGTAAGATCTTGGGGGCGGAGGTTGTCTATTTGTTCTGTGTTTGTACAGGGGCTAGCACAATAGGCTCCTGGCCCATGACGCGGACTCTCAGGAGTTATAGCAATACAAAAGAATAATAAGCATTAGAGGGGAAACAGCAGCACAGATTGTTGAGACACACAGCAGGTCAAAGGCAAAGCCAGGAATTGAATCTTTGTGACCCCATTCCTATTCTAGTGCCCTAAACGCTGTACAACACTGCCTCTCAGCAAAAAGTTCCAGATGGAAATGTGTAGGGCTAGATGGAGCTACCAGTTTACACCAGTTTCAGATTTCTGCCAGAGCAGAAAAAATACTTGCACAGAAAACTTAATGTGTCTCTGGTAAACTAGTAAAATTCACAGTATCATCCTGGTGAGAAGAGATTTCTGAGTAAACCTGTGATCCCAGGATTTTTAGCTAGGGTGAGTTACATGAATAACATGAGAACGTATAGTACATACAGTACTTTTCAAAGGTGTTGCAGCAATGTTCTTAAATTTCAGTTTATAGCACTGCGTTCCCAACTGAATTACCTTCGGGAGCTCAGCCTAGGGTGGCTTTCAATCTGTGAGCAACAACAGCAGCAGCAAAACTTGCAGGCACCCTTAAACACATAGAAGCAAAGTCTTAATCAGTCCAGGGGTCAAATTGTTGTCAACCTGGATAGAACTCACTCCATTTCTGCAAGGGTGGTGGTGGCTCTAATGTTAAAGGGATTTCAACATTTTAATTTACAAAAATGATGGGCCAGATTATGGTCCACCTAATGCCCTACCAACAGGATATACGGGGCACTCTCTTCCACCTTGGAAGGCAGGTGAATAATAGGCAGATGGGAGCAGGGAATGGACATACCTTGGCCATATCCCATCCCTACCACCAATGTGCTGGCTAACACAGAAGCACTAGGGAAGTTATCTGTGTCAGGTATAGTGATAGAGAACGGAGGTCGTCAGGAAGCAGATTCTAACTCGGAAGCACAGTGTTGTTCCTGCTCTAATCTTGGGGCACCACAACTATACCCCACCCTGTATTTGGCGCACAGCCACAATTTAGCCTTGTGCTAATTTCTTCCTTGAGCTAGTTGTGCTTGGTGCGATGCCTCCAGTTTGGAGAAATTACAGTTCATCTGAGGTCACCAGTTAAATTTAGTGGGTTCCAACCCAGAATATTTCCATTGACGGGTTTATTGGGTGGGTGGCTAGAAAAAATTATATTGACTTTAGCATTACATGCTGCTTCAAGAGACTATTGGCTCCAGGGAGACTGTAGATATCATGAGGGTGTGTCTCATCAAGGGGTGATATCCAAGTGTTTGTGGCAAAACATCAGGAGAGGGGAAATTACCTCAGCTAACAAAATGAGAATATAGCACTTCCATAGCTTTTAAACAGACACTAGCAATAATATGTTCCTATGATGCTATGATGATAAAACTGCCTACTAATATTGCAGTATTTTAACATCTGATGAAATTATTTCATTTCATTTGTACCATACATTGAAAAATTGTAAACAGCATTACTAGGATTGAGGAAATCTGCATATTAAAGAATAAAGAATCGATAATAAAGATAAAATCTCTCTGCTAGTTTAGTCTGTGCTCTTGGATTAATATAATATAATATAATATAATATAATAAACCCCTAATGTCCAGCATTTAAAATCTGGCTGTCACAAAAGGTAAATGAGCGTACCACAGGTGTAAAAAAATTGATGGTCTTATCTGTTCAAAGGATGGACTGCTGTTAGAGTCAACAAATACTGTTTAAAATAGGTTTGTATTAGTTCTGTCGAATCAGTGCCAAAAAACCTTCCATCTACTCAAAAATGGAGACAATATGCAATATCTTCCCCCAGAAGTTAATCTGTCAAATTTCCTTGAGTTTATAAATGTGTTATGCCAGCTGGATAAAAAACTCTCCAACATATGCTATGTGTAAGTCATATGTATAGAACATGTGATTCACTCCACACAGTAAGTCATATTATTTTAAAATAGTACATTTTTCTGTATTCCTACATTTTGTTTTTAATATTAATTATTTCCCACCCACCTAACAGAAAAGTGTTTTCATCTCCAAATTACACTACTTACTATCACTTTGATTGAAATTAGTGGTTGTTCACATTAGGCATGAGCCATATCATGCTCATGTCCAGTTATCCATGGACATTCTCTCCATGATGATCTTCCCGTCCCATATAGAAGACCAGTCAAGATGCTTTGAAGCATCATCCCCTTTTTGCAGACCCCCAAAGAGGGCATCCACTGGGGTTGGTATCTATGCAAGAGGAGAGGGCAGGGAGTGCACAGCCCTGGGTTGGGTGGTGCTTAGGAATAATCATGGTCCTCTCCTATGCCTTGTGAAAATTTCCTAGAAAAGTTTATGTAACCCCAGGCTATAATAATAATCATTCAAAACCATAAGACTAAATACTAAGTACTTGTTGTTTGTTATTAACCATCAGTTTATTTTTGTACTATTAAAAAGCTTGATAAAAGGTGCTGGTTGTTCTTTTTGTTTTTAAAGACATGGTACCTGTTCCATCCCACAGAAGAGGAAGGCTGAATCAGCATAAATAATGAGGCTATTGGACTGTGACAGTGAGCAATGAGCTGGGTCACAGGCATTTGACAATCAGCTCAATCAATGTACACTGATTCCAATTAATCACAGCCTATCAGGACAAGGAGCTCAGTGTTTAAATAACAGCGGGGCAATACTTTGTTGATGGTGTAAATTATGCAGTCCAATCTCAGGAAGGCTCCCTAACTGCAGGAAAGACAGTCTATCAAAAAGACTTTATGCTGTGTGTATAACTGTGCCGTTACTGGTAATGTTTGTGCAGGTCATTGCAGATTCAGTTTCATGATGAATTTAATGATAAAATCCTGAAGAATTACTGTTGATTGCTCTTCACATATTCATCTCAGCCATTCCTCTCACAAACTCCCATAGACAGATACACACCAATTGTGTTGTTAATCACTGTCCCAGCCTCCATGGCAACAAATTTGAGAGGTCACTTAGAAATATGCAAGTGAAGAGAGGAGAAAAAAAAAGGGAGAAATAACACTGGGCCAGATCCTGTCTATGCACTCCTGCAGGAGACCAAGGAGCTGTTTATTCCCCTGAGTAGACTACCAGCATTGTGGTAGGTAACAGCACAGAGACAGAGAAAAAGACTACCCACCACCTCTAGGCTGTTACTCCCATCTCATGCAATTAGGCGGGCAGGGACAAGGAGTGGATGGAGCCTTGACTCTCACCCCCAAATTCATCAGTCAGTAGCGCTGAACCATTGCAGAAGGGCTGGCGCCTCTTACTTCCACCTTGAAAAAAAGAGAAAAAATGGACGGGAATATGACATTAGAGTCAGTTCTCTCCCAGTTCCACAGCTGGGGCAGTGCAAAGAGGTGCTGCCCCTGACTTGGTGTCCAGTCAGCCCAATGTTATTATATTATAAAGTTTATTTACAATCTCATGTTACTTTAGCCTCATCAGTCCAAATTTTCCTCTCAGTTAAACTAATGCAACTTAATTTAAGTCTAGATGGGCCAAATCCTGCTTTGATTTACCCCTGTGCAAATCCATTGTCTCTCATTGATCTGTACAAATCTGATGACTTCAGAGGTGTTGCGCAGGATGTGAGATTGTGCTTGATTTGGTCCACTCCATTTAAAAGCTAAGAAAAGCCCGCTATTCAGTTATAAAACACATTTTCAAACCTGTGCCTCTGAAGAAACAATGGATTATTTTATATGATCAATTTTCTGCTCCCTGCCTTAGCCTTGGGATGCATCTTTGCAGAAGCAGAACTATTGGCTGCATTCTCATGGCATGGGCCCTGAGCCAAAGCTCACTAATGTCAATTGGAGTTTTACCATTGACTACTATGAAGTCTCACCTATGCAAGAGAGGAGAATTTGGCCAATTGTATTTTTAAATCACAGAATAGCTGTTTGAGCTTTGTTTAGTCAAGTACAATTACAATTTTTCCCCTTTGGAGACTTCTCACATATCTGAACTAAAGGTCTCACTTCCTTTGTGCACTGTAAAAAGGGCATTTTCTAATGAGGAACACTGAGCAATCCAGTCTGAGTTTAATATAAAAAAACCCCTTCAATGTTCCATCCAGATGGTTTGATCTCAACAAGAATCATTTGTATGAAACAGGTTGCTTGAAATATGTTATATCATTTCATAGTGGTACTTTCAAGAGATTTATCCTTTACAGCATCCAGATGCTGTTATTTCATGGTATTTTTGTATTCCCTGACTTGACCACTCAGATACTAAAAATATGTTCTCCAAGTTAGCTGGAAATAAATGCAGATCCTACACATCTGAAGCATTCTGGCATCTATTTCCATTCAGAGAAGCATAGAACTAGATATTTCTTTCCCAGTCTGAATTTTACTGCCAGAGAAAGAATTTCATAATGTTGCAATACATTTTGAAATAATTATTAATTAATGTTGCTGTACCTCACATTCTTACAGCAAATACAATCAAACACAGTAGCACCAGTGTTTGAAAACAAGATTATAGCTGTCTGTTTGAAATGTTGAGAGCCAACCAGAAGGTGAACATGAACATAGCATTCGATTTCATACTTAAGCCTGCAAATTGCCCATTTTTCCTGCACTTTAGTACTGGATTGCATTTCTTTCTGCAGAAATGGTTTCCATTTCAAACTGTCTATCCAGCTCCAGCATCAGATAACCTGTGTCACCAAGACTATAGGTAAATGAAGTGCATCTTTATCACTCATTCCAATAGGGCATGATCTACTGAAATCTTGGAGAGCTGTTCCCTTGACTTCAGCTGGTTCTGGACCAGGCCTATAGTGATCCTTGTTATGATAATAATGGTAGTATAAGGGAAAAAAAGAACAAAATCCTGGAAGATGGTCATATAGCTAATAATTCTGTCCTAAGGCAAATCCATACATTTACCTTATTCTGTAAACCAAAATTCAACCACATGACTATAACAAGAACCACCCCTTTTATTGGATATTCAATTTAGAATATATGTTTTAACAATGATGAATAAATCCTATTTACATGACCCAAAAAATATTTAATTGAGAGCCACATGGAAATTCTCACCTAAAAGATCTAGAAATTTTGTAAAACGTTTGAGCTGCTTTTTTTTTTTAGTGATGTATTTTTGAAGAAAAGTCCACATCTGGGTGTAAGAGGGCAGAATATTGCCTAAAATGTCATCATAGTGGGCCTGATCAAAAGTGAACTGAAGTCAATAAGAGTCTATTTACTTTAATGGGCTTTGAATAAGACACAGGAAACTGATCCAAAGCCCAGTGAAGTCTGTGGCAGCCTTTGGCTTGACTCCAGTAGTATTTGATCAGCCTCAGGGTAAACAGTAACTGGAAGATTAATGAATATCTGAACATAATTATGCTTTGTTTCGGTGACATCATACTAATAAACTGAGATTATCATTATTGAAACACAATTGGGAATCTAGATTTTAAAATTATGGCTTCTTTGATGATGTCAGGGTGATTCGAAAATGATCATGCTGAAAATATTTTGCTGTAATAGGCAGCAGTTTAAAACAAACAAAAGGAAGTATTTCTTCACATAACGCACAGTCAAGATGTGGAACTCTTTGCCAAAGGATGTTGGGAAGTATAATAGGGTAGGTCCATCAATGGCTATTAGCCAAGCCTGTGTTTGCCTGAAGCTGGGAATGGGTGAAAGGGGATGGATCACTTAATGATTACCTCTTCTGTTCATTCCCTCTGAAGCACCTGACATTGGCCACTGTCAGAAGACAGGTTACTGGGCTGGATGGACCTTTGGTCTGACCCAGTATGGATGTTCTTCATGAGATTCTTTTTTTAATGAATTTTTGCTCATTTAGTAAATTGGTTAGAATAAAGCTAACCAACCTGTAATCATTCTTATGCCTTAAAAAAAAAACCCCAAAAAATTGCAGCATGTCAGATTGAAGTGGAGTATCCGCTTGAAGTCTCTAACAAATTCTGTGATACTAACAGTCTTTGATTTCTGCATTTAATTACCGGTATGTCTCGATTGGATTAGAATAATCCTATTTCTCCTTGTTGCTTGTACTCAGTTTTTGGTACTTGTCTTGCACTTAATTAAAATGCTGCTGCTAGGCTGGTGGTGAAATTAAAGATGATGCACAAGAGAGTTTTGCATCTGGAAGAATATTATTTTTAACCTTAAAACTCTGCACCTTAAGGACTATTTGTGGGTGAACTTTTATTCTGATATTGTGAAATCTTACTAAAAAAATCCATCCATGTTGCTCAAAGGTGAGATAAGGTTCCCAGGAGAGCTGTCCTAAAAAATGCCCACCTTCTAAAAGGATTTCAAACCTGCAGTACTGTACATCATTTCGACCAGCTTTTGCTCTTTAGAATTGTAATTACAGATGTGCCTGAGGGCTCAGAAAATATTTGAAAAGAGACACAAAGAGATAAAATCCACAGGCTGGCACATTTCTAGAGCATAGCATACCTTCTATGATTCAATTATACCTGTTGGGGAAACAGCAGCATTATTACAGTTTTCATTGTGATCACACTAAGTGAGGCCTGTCACTTCATATGACCTTTATAACTAGGACAGTGATTATTTCTTTCCAGAGATTTTCAGCAGGAAATTAGGAGCATCGGGGTGTTAGATGGCTCAGTAAATTGGTAATGGGATTCTGAGCCTTTCACCTCAAGGTCAGCAGTTTGAATACAGCTCAGGTAACTGACTCGTTAACATCTTGTAACCCTTCTGCCAGGTGTTGGCATCAAAAAAGGGTGCATTTAATTTTCAGGGGTTTTCCTTGAAAAAAAATTACTACTACCAGCTTGAGCCCCATCCAGAAACCTTGGAAACAGTATACACTGCCCTGGGTGCTGATAGGCAATTCTTCCTCACTTGCAAGCACTGAATCCAGGATTACAACAAAAGGAACTTTATTTGGGAGGTGCAGGGAGGGGAAAGAAGACAGCAGAATGAATTTGGGAGAACCAGCAATTAACAAATTCTATCATGCAAGAATCCAGCCCCCAGGGTTTTAACAGTAATTCCAACCTCAATCTTTGGCCATTGTGAGTGGCTGGTGTGTCCTTGATACTTTACTACTTCCCGCTCACAATGAGCTGTCCTGGGCTGGAGAAGTCTAAGAATTCTAGCCAATCTGTACTGCCTGGGCTGCTCAACTGACTAATCCAGCTGGAGTGATTTCAGCTTTAATTGCTGGGTCGGGAGGACTGCACCAGAATCCCTGGGTAGGCTGCTGCTTCCTCTGTGGTTTCAGCCCAAGCTGTCTAGCTCTGCCACTGGTCTGTGCCATCTGTCCTCTCAAAGGTGCTGCTGCCACTCTGTGTGATCCATTATCTTGCAGCAGCTGTTGCTGCTGCTTTGCTCCGTCTATTGCCACCAAGCTGCCACGGCTCTGCACTGCCCACTGGGGCAATCCCAGCTCAGATCTTGGGGAGGGATCAGTGGTATCTCTGATCCTTAACAGAGTCCTAATCACCAGGGAAACACTCCTAGCAGCAGGCAGGAGTGCTTCTCCTGGCTCTCTCTCCCTTAGCTCTGTTCAGGATCCTGGACCCAGCTGTGCCCGAGCAGTCTCATCAGGGTAACCCAAGGCACATTCAGTGTCAGTACCTTGTATTTCTCCAAAAGGTCAATTGCATGTTATGGCCTCCAAACTCAAAACTTAACTGAATTTTAACCAAAATGCCTCAAACCATCATGAAACTGAAGGGTAAATGTGACCTGGCCTATTCAGTCAACTGTCCTTGCTCTCCAACCAATGCCAATGGAGCCCTGGTTCACCTGCCATTCTTAAGCAACTCTGGGCTTTGTGTATTCCATTACACCAATAGGTGACAAAAGTGAACTCCCTACATTTTTAAGGGCATGTCTTCACTGCAATTAGAAACCTGCGGCTGGCCCATGTCAACTGACTTGTGGGGCCCAGGCTAAGCGGTTGTTTAATTGCAGTGTAGATGTTCAGTCTCGGGCTGGAGCCCAGTCTCTAACACTTCCCAGAGCCTGGGCTTCATTGTGAGTTCAAACATCAGCTGCCATGGCCAGTTACAGGTGTCTAATTTCAGTGTAGACATACACCAATGTTTCAGGATACAGGACTTACAATCTGATAGCTGTCTCTGTGGCCTTTGTCAAGCATGTTAGTGATTTCAATCCAGTTTTTAGGATATTAGTGTCCTCTCACTGATAAAATCAACAACTACAATAGACACTAATTGGTACTGTTATTCACAGTCCCACCAGAGGGGCCAGGCATTGAGTGGCTATGGAAATTATCTTCTTGCCATTACAGAAGGTCCCTCCAAGTCAGATTTGAGATACATTGGCAAGATAATATATCCTGACACTACCACTAAGGGAACTGTCCCACAATAAATAGAGGACTTTAGTTCGTTGGTTTCTCTGTTTGACATCTTTCACAAGCAAAACCTTCACTTACACATTTACACATTTTACAAGAAAAGAGCAACAAAGATTTTAAAAGTAGCCAGTCAATCAATGAGACCAGCCCATGGTTGGCGTAGTTAAGGGATATGCAACGCTCTTCAGTTGGGTTTTCTAAGTTGTGGGAAGTCGACAAAGTCGAGCACTAACTTTTTCTAGATGGCTCTGTGACTTAATTTTTTTAACCAAAGTTTAGTCACAGAATCTCTTATCTGCTTATCTGATGACCATTCTTTTCTTTTTCTCATGAATGGAAATCTATTTAATATGAATTAGTATAACAGTATCATTTGTGATTGTTGACAACAATGTAAGTATAATTAAAACAACTCAACACTTTTGTATTTAACACGCATGACTGAGAGTGAGGAGACAGGAGTTCTAGTCCCAGCTCTGCCACAGACTTGCCTTGGTCAAATGACAGATCAACATTTCAAATTTGTCCAGCTAAGTTTAAACTAGGGCTGACAAGCGTTTAAAAAAATTAATCACAATTAATTTTGCTTTTAAACAATAATAATAATAAGATTAATAATAATAAATAATAAATAATAAAATAATAATAAGAATACCATTTATTTAAATATTTTGGATGGTTTCTACATTTTCAAACATAGTGATTTAAATTACAACACAGAATACAAAGTGTACAGTGGTCAGTTTATATTTATTTTTATTACAAATATTTGCACTGTAAAAAACAAAAGAAATAGTATTTTTCAATCCCTCCACTGCAAGTACTGTAGTGCAATCTCTTTATCATGAAAGTTGAATTTATAAATGTAGACTTATTTACAAAAAGTAACTGCATTCAAAAATAAAACAATGTAAAACTTTAGAGCCTACAAGTCCATTCAGTCCTACTTTTTGTTTAGCCAATTGCTCAGACAAACAAGTTTGTTTACATTTGCAGGAGATAATACTGCCCTCTCCTTGTTTAGAATGTCACCTGAAAGTAAGAACAGGCATTTGCATTGCAGTGTTGTAGCCAGAGTCACAAGATATTTATGTGCCAAATGCCCTAAAAATTCAGATGTCTCTTCATGCTTCAACCACCATTCTGGAAAGCATGCATCCATGCTGATGACAAGTTCTGCTCGATAACAATTCAAAGCAGTGCAGACCGACGCATGTTCATTTTCATTATCTGAGTCAGATGCCACCAGCAGAAGGTTGATTTTCTTTTTTGGTGGATTTGGGTTCTGTAGTTTCCACATTGGAGTGTTGCTCTTTTAAGACTTCTGAAATTATGCTCCACACCTAGTCCCTCTCAGATTTTGGAAGGCACTTCAGATTCTTAAACCTTGGGTCGAGTGCCGTAGCTATCTTTAGAAATCTTACACTGGTACCTTTTTTGCGTTTTGTCAAATCGTCAATGAAAGTGTTTTTAAAACAAACATCATGTGTTGGGTCCTCATCCGAGAGTGCTATAACATGAAATATATGGCAGAATGTGGGTAAAACAGAGAAGGAGACATACAATTCTCCCCCAAATAGTTCAGTCATAAATTTAATTAATGCATTATTTTTTAACGAGCGTCATCAGCATGGAAGCATGTCCTCCGGAATAGTGGCCGAAGCATGAAAGGGTTTACAAATGTTTAGCATATCTGGCACATAAATACCTTGCAATGCCAACTATAAAAGTGGTGAACGCCTGTTCTCACTGTCAGGTGAGATTGTAAATAATAAGCAGGCAGCATTATGTCCTGTAAATTTAAATAAACTTGTTTGTCTTTGTGGTTGGCTGAACAAGAAGTAGGACTGAGTGGATTTGTAAACTCTAAATTTTACATTGTTTGGTTTTTGAGTGCAGTTATGTCACACAAAAAAAATCTACATTTGTTAATTGCACTTTGATCATAAAGAGATTGCACTACAGTACTTGTATGAGGTGAAATGAAAAATAATATTTATTTTGTTTTTCATTTTTAGAGTGCAAATATTAGTAATCAAAAATAATAATATAAAGTGAGCACTGTACACTGTGTATTCTGTGTTGTAATTGAAATCAATATATTTGAAAATGTAGAAAAACAGCCAATAATATTTAATAAATTTCACTTGGTATTCTATTGCTTAACAGTGCAATTAAAACTGCAATTAATGACAATTAATTTGTTTAATCACAATTAATTTTTAAGTTAATCAACTGAGTTAACTGCAATTAATTGACAGCCCTAGTTTAAACACCTAGATCCTCCCAAAGAGCATCCTGGTTATCATAAGTTTTGAACACCTACAGGTAGTACATTTGAAAAAAATGAGGCCATTCATTTTTACGTGCCCAATTTTTGGTACCTGTGACTAAAAATATTGTCCCTAATGTTTCTATGCCTCAGTTTTCCCATGTATAAAATATTCAACATAACTCGACACAAATGTGAATGTACTGGATATCTGCAGTTAAACAATGGGAAGCCTTTTAAGGGTATGTCTGCACAGCATTTTGGATCAAGCGGGGTGAGCCTCCCAGTTTGGGTGAACAGACTTGGCCAGCAGCGCTTGTGTTAACACTCTAAGAATAGCTATATAGAATGTGCTTTAAAGTTGTGGTTCAGGATCTGAAGCCTTGGGAGAGGGGGAAATGGAGCTAGTCACATTTGATAGATCTTTCTTCCCATCCCCTTGAATGACATGTGTCCTGGGAGGTAGAAGGAAGAAATGTTCTCTGAATTCCTCTCATTGTTGCTGGCTCTTGCATGGGTCATAGTCTGAAGTGGTGTGGTTGAGAAAAACTTGCACAAGTGCAAGAACCAGGGACAATCTGTCACCATATAAAAAGCATATTTTCACTGTAAGGAACTCTCGCCAGTGAAAGAAGGTTACACACACATTTTACAGTTCTAATGACACAGACTACTTCTATGAATAATTAAATCATCTTCTGCAGAAACTATATGCCAAATGCACAGCTTATGTAAATCTATTGAGGTCAAAAGGAAAATCATGGAAAAATATTTGGCTCCTGGTGCGTAAAAGCAAATTCCATCCTTTCTAGCCTATTTGAAAGTTTCTATCTTACACGTAGCCAATATGGATTACAACAGAATTGACTATACTCTAGTTGTTGAGCTATCACATTTCACAATGAAATGGCAAGAAGTGTAGATGACCTTGGTAAAACCATCTCATTTGTATCCATTCTAAATTCATTGTTTGCTGTGTTTTTTTCCTTTGCTGATATTCTCAAGTACTGTCTAGAGTCTGTAGGTTTAAGATGAAATTATGGTCATAATAAATGAACAATTAAAGATTTTGCTACCTGACTCGATTTTGCTCCCTGACTCCAAAATTAACTGATTATTATCTTTGGCATTGTCATCCATTTCAGCTAGTCTAGGAAAACCATGGGTGGTAATTAGTATAAAATCACTGACAAAATTATACAATGCAAGTGTGGTTTTTTAAAATATTTTTTCCTATCATTTAGTTGTGCAAAAGTTCCTTTATACCTAGAGTTCTTCAATTAGTGTTTTAATTAAAATCATTTGTCAATCATCCAATTAACATGTATTTTCCTATTGGTCTGATGACAGAAAGTGCTGCAAGCAAATCATATAAGTGGGAAAAGTTAATTATTTTTTTATGCTGTATATTCTCAAACTTTTATCTGTACCTATTACTTTCAAAATCATGTACTATTAGGGGTTGTATCATTAGTTGCTAAATTATTAGCTGCTAATTATTAGCTGTGGTAGTTAGTTTTTAATTCTCGTTAACTGAGTAGATGTTTTGAGGCCCAGAGCCTGCAGTGCTGACAAAGCTAATGGGAGACTTTATCTTTGAGTCATCTTTATGTGAGTAGCCTGTGATTTTCTGTTTCTTTTTTAAGAGCAGAATTCAGTTGTTTGTATCCCAGCTCACCCAGATCAGCTGTAGGAAATAGGCCAAAGTAATACCCACAGTTACTAAAGTGGTGATTTAGGATTGTTAAATCTATTCGAGTGTGTTTGAAAATTTGTACGTTGTAGCTCTCCCTTCTGATCCGCATTTCCTCCATCCCCAAACCCATAGTTCAGGTTCCTGTAAATATTTTCCTCCACCCCAGCTATATCTGCAGCTCTGCACTGTCAATACCAGCCAAGAGGGTTTACAGTTGTTTCCTCCAAAGGGTGTCTGCTTCTTAAAGTGGCCTGAGAATTATGCAGTCTGTAATATCAGCTCTGGATGATGAAAAGAAAGTTGTATACCCATAATGACTCCAGCTATCCTGCAAATGATTAGAAAATGAAACATCTCTGCAATCAGCTTTGGGTTACATCAGCTCTGCTTGTTTTAGAAGCTGACTAGATACTAGAGCATCACAGTGATGGTGGAACTCATCTAGGCAATTCTAAAAATTAGGGATGGATTCATAAAAGTAAGAGCAAAGCAGGCTGGAGAAAACAGTTATTTCATCTTGAATGATAAATCCACAGTAAATTTTCAGAATGCTAAAAAATTCTATAGCCATTACTTCTATTGCCCCCTTTTTATCTCTAATTCTTGAGCCATTACACATTGTGGCTAATTATCTCCCAACAGCAACCCCTGTAATGAAATCCCCTAGTGAAATTCTGCCTGCCCAGTTTCATTTTCAGCAGGCAGTCTAGCTCATTTTAGAAACCCTGGATCCCCAGGATGCTCAGGATGCTAAAACACTATCAAAAACATTTAGCAATATAAAATATTAAAAGCAGCAATCACTTTCCTGTCTCATTGTTATTACAATAATCCCTTTCATAATGGGAGATTATCTATCTTGACTGCCATTAAACTCCCTTTGTTGAGGCCTCATAATTCATACTGTCATCAATTTTCTCCCAGTATTGCTTGTCATAATACTAGTTTGAAACCTGCATCAGATATTTTGAAGCACTTTACCAACAATTATTAATTAAGCCTCTCAGAATCCCAGTTTGCTGCCCTCCTACTGTGAGATGAAACTGACATCATCATCAACAGCCTCAGACATCATTATTAGAGAAACTGGCAATTGTGGGGACTAACTGTTGCTTAAAAATCTCCCGAGGTATATTGTATCTTCCATTTGTGTTGATACCATATGAAAACCCTTCTGCCATTGGGCCCATTGCATTTCATTATGTGTTTTAGTTGGAAAAATACAATAGGGTGTGGAATGACTAAGAGGAGATTCTTGCAAGTAATGTGGCATATTATTAGCTCAGTCATAAATATGGTCCTTATTAATAACAATATGCCAAAGAAAACATCTATTGCAACATGATCCACATTGTTTGCTCCATCTGATCTGAGCAGATGTACATAAGCAAACCTGAGCATCTGTGGGTAAAAGCATGTAGGGACAATTAGGCTATTGAAAAGAGTGAATGGACTTTTGTTATCTAGAAACTCCTAACTGCAGTATCTTCTCTAGTCCCTTTTATTAAATAGAAAAGACAGTGCTACCTACCATACTTGTCTTTTATTGGTGAATCAATGAAGTGATAAAAGAATATGAAACTGCAAAGATGAATAAGCAAAAAAAATGGCACATGGGAGAGGCAGTTAAAATTAAATGTAAGTAATCATGTACAAATGAATAATTTTAAATCAGCTCTATACTTAAACTTTCTAATTGACGGTGATACAATAGAAAACCTATCGTGGGTAGGAAGCCAGAAGATTAATGTGCCAAGGGTGACACATGTCTGAATGCAGTTTTACTAGAAATAATAGAATTTTAGAAGAGAATTGTCTTCATTATGTAACAGTTAAATAAAGTCCAGAATTCGCCTTCTTAAAAGAAAATATGCTGTTTGTTCCTAATATTCCAACATTAAACAGGTACCTGATAAACACAAGTCTGTGTAGGAAGTTTCTAATTTAATACTCAGAATTTTGTCAATGATTCGTATTATGGGAGAAATAGAAATGCCCAATAAATAATGGCCCTTTGTCAAATGCTTTATTTTCTTTTACCTTGACCCTAATTCTAAAGGGTAATATTTCTGAAGAAGGACTGCAATCAATTTTTCATTTGAAGAAGAGCAATGAAATGTTTAGTATGAAGTTGTACAGTGTAGGACTGGTGCATCATGGAAATTCAGCTTTGTGGCATGTCACAAACATGAGGATCTTGTCTCAGTGGGCTTCACATCTTTGATTAGCAGTAATCAGGATGATTAGCAAAAATTTTATCAAAAAATGTTCATTTACTGAACCCAATGATTTAGAAAACGATTTTGATGGAAAAAATGCAATAAATTTTTTTGATAAAAATGTTGATAAAAAATCTAAAAATGTGGACTATTTAGTGAAAAGCAGAAAATAGATTTCATTTTGAACTTTGTGAAATAGAAATAACTTTGAAATTTAAATTTTTTATTAAATAACTTTTCTGTTTTTTAACCATTTAAACCATATCTGCACATGCGTTTAGCAAAATGAGTTTTACATCTGATTAGCCAGATGTGGCACACTTTCCCAAATCTCATCCCAAATCCACAACTGCAGGACATGGAATATGCATATGCATGTTTTGCTTACTGAACTCTGGCCCCCAGTTCTAAGACAATTTGCCTGTTGTTTCAGTTTGCATGGTGGTTAAAACTGATGGTCTGGCAGTCCCTTCTCATCAATTTATTCCCAACCATCTCACTTATTATCTGTATCATCTTGGGCAATTAACATAGCCACCTTCACCTCCATTTTGTCATCTGTATAATGGGCATATTTATAGTTGCCTCCCTTGAAGGGATGTTGTGAGGCTTAAATGAGGCAATTTTGAATTTGTGGAAAATGCAGCAACCCTACTGAATAAATCTGTAACTGCTGAACAGATTATTTCTGTGTTTATGTGACTTAAAATGCTGTTTTGATTTCTATACTAAAGCTTCCATATCAGTGCAAAGCATTATTACTCAATATTATATATTCATATACATCCCAAACAGGGTTTTGGCTGTTTGTACCTCAATCTGCCTCCAACCCCAAAGAAATTTGTTCCCTCAAATGGGTGCTTCAGGAAACTGAAATCTGTGTGCCACACAGCTGCCTCTTTTCTGTGCACTTAACACTAACAAAAAACAATACAGTGGGGCACTTGCAATTTGACCTGACCTGGAAAAGACTGAGATGAACTTCAAACTATCCCCCCTCTCCTCCTGAGCTAGATCTTCTAATGCTGAGGGAGAGAGAGAGAGAGAGAGCGAGAAAGAGACTCATCTTTCTGACTGGGCAGCTAACCTTTATAAAATGAGTTCCAGTGTTATGCTAATTATCGGGAGTGAGATCCATAGACCAACAAAGGGACCTAAATCCCAGTGTGCAGCACCACACAAATCCTCTTGGAAGCAACTGTGATACTGGCAACTGTGATACTAGCAGACCCGGTGCCAGCTCATGGCAACTGAACACTGACAGTAGCTAGCTGAAATCAGTCCGACTTACCTGCGTGTTAGTATTGTTAAAATAAATAGTAGAATTATAAGAATATGTTTGGTGTTTAGACTTTATTGAATGCTTATGAATTGCCGCATGCATTAATCTCACTTCAATATCTGTATCTGATATTGTAAGGTAATATTTGAGTAGTTGTATTGTGAGCTTCTGTGCCTTTGTAAATCATGAGACAGGAGAGATATGATCTAGTGAGAAGTATCGATCTCCAACAAAAGTTGTTTTGTCCTGCCCAACAGGAAAGATCCATCAATACCAGATGGAATATTGTGGGATGTTAAAGAGGACAAAAAAGATTGGTTGTTCTGCCCTCCCCCTTCCTTTGAAGATGAGACATGCAAGTGGATTCATCTTGTCAGCTGAGTTTTTGCATATCAGAGCACAAGGGAGGAGGGGAATTAAAAACCCCTAAGAAGATGAAACTGTATATCTATGCTGCTTGGACTCTGGGGGCAAGGTTTACTAGCCATGAGCAAGAGATACTTAGCATGGGTTAGCCCTAAAGGTCATATAGAGCTTGCTTTTTATAGAAGCTTCTATTTTTGAAACTTAAGATTGTAACTCATTTGTGCATAGATGTTTACCCACTTTAACTTTGTAAATAACTCTCTAATTTCCTTTTCCGATTTAATAAATCTTTATATAGTTTATTATAGGATTGACTACAAGCTTTGTTGTTGGTGTAAAAACTAACAGGCAATTGACCTGGGGTAAGTAACTGGTCCTTTGGAACTGGGAGTAACCTTCCACCAAATGCATCCGATGAAGTGAGCTGTAGCTCACGAAAGCCTATGCTCTAATAAATTCTTTAGTCTCTAAGGTGCCACAAGTACTCCTTTTCTTTTTGCTGAATATTGCTGTAATTCTTGGTGTAAGGGACCATCTATCACAAAGGTATGCTTAGTTGGGTGGCAAGATAGATTGGAGTACCCAAGGTATGAGACTTCATGTTTAGGCTTTTATAGTACCTGAGGAGTTTACACTTGATAATTGGTTGGTGAAATCTAAGTATAGAATTCACAACCATTTTAGGGGTAGTGGTCTATTTCCTAGCAGTCTGCTCTGGGGTTTCTACTCATCCTCTTGTTCCACTGCAGGCAGCTTTATAGACACCACTGGACTATACTCATTCTCTCTCTCTTTCTTTGATCTAATGACTATTTGAGTTTTTATCCACAGTGAAACAGTCCTTTGGGGATGGGGATGGGCACAGAGAGAGAGATCGAGAGATCCTATGACTCTGTAGTCCAGTGATTTAGGGCACCCACCTGAGTGAGAGATTCCAGATCCAGTTCCCCTGCTCCAATCACTCCATTATTTATCCACAAAAAGAAAAGGAATACTTGTGGCACCTTAGAGACTAACAAATTTATTTGAGCATAAGCTTTCATGAGCTACAGCTCACTTCATCGGATGAAGTTTGTTAGTCTCTAAGGTGCCACAAGTACTCCTTTTTTTTTGCGAATACAGACTAACATGGCTGCTACTCTGAAACTTGTCATTATTTATCCACAGTGGATCAGCTTCACTAGGAGAGATTGAGAAAACCTCATATCAGCCGATCCCACAGCTCAGTGCTAGGACACTTTCCTTTTGACCCTTCTGCTGGGGCAGGGGGGAACTGAACCTGAGTCTCTCACATCCCAGTTATAAGGTGAGCATCATCATCACCACTTGCACCTCTTCCTCCTCCTCCTGCTGCTCTTTTAGGTATCTGCCTCACTCCACACAACTCATTTCCTCAAAGAGCAGCTTCATCACCTAAGCTGTCTGACTCCCAGTGGTGGGTTCCTCTTTGTGGATCACAAACAAAAATAGTTGCCTAATTTGGTGAGAGGGGTGAGGTTTCACACATCTCCCTCTTGTAGGCATCTCCTTTTGGCTAGTTTAAGCAGCTTTACCCCTAGCCTGTTAGCTTTTGTACTTCGCTCTCCCCATTTGGCGCTTCGCGATCCTCCTAAATCCTTTGATTCCAACCCAGGAGCTCACCCATTTTTGCTTGTCTTAGATGCTTCAGACTGACTCCCTATATCTCTAAAGCTGGCACTGTTTTCATCTCGAGTTATAGGATCATTTCTTTTAAATAGATGTAAGGGAATTCAGTCTCGCGGCTAAATATCTATCCTCCTCCAAGCAGCTGACAAACTCCAGTTTATTTGAAAGAGTTGAAGTTCACTGAAAGAGTAAAAACCTACTTCCTTCTTAAGACCACATTTATATTTGAACTGTATGGTCTCAAAATTTAAAGATGGCAGTCAGCTATCTAACTCCTTATCTTCCAGCATAACTTGATAACTTCATTGCAATGATTTCTGCATCTGAACGGGTAACATAGGGAAGAGATAATAATTTGACCTTGAGAAGCTAACAATATTAAAGGAAAACATCAGTGTTCCCGCCTCACACTGCTTGCCTCTGTCAGAACAAAACCAGTGGGTCTGATTCTTCTCTCACATAAAAAAAAATCAGAAGTAAGTCTATTGAAGTCAGTGGAGTTTAGAGTAGAATAAGGGACATTATACAGTGAATCTTATGTTAAGAAATCACTCAAGGGTTCATGAAAACTGGTTACATAACAGTGGTGATAATAATAATGATAAAAAGAATTTTCTTCAAGGCATTTTGCTGTGATCTCTAAAGACAAGAGTTTGTCTAATAGGGATGATTTCCTGGGGCAGTTTTACTGTGTGCTCTAGACACTACAATTACAGGGCACGTCCCCTGAGTATTAGAGATGATCTTGGACAGTGAGGTTAGGATCTGGATGCAGATCCTATTGTTCCTAAGTTTGCTTGTCTATATGGTGAGTTTGAGACGAAAGCTGTAGTTTACACCAGTCTCTAGTAATGATGGGCTAGCTGAAGGATGATTTTGCTTTAATAAATAGTTATTTATGCCATTTTAAAAGCTGAAAGTTGGAGAACTATTTTGTCTTTGCTTATTTGATGTTACTCACAGGAAGATGTGCTGTAACTACAATGTCATTAGATAGAATTTATTTTTTGCAGGTTTATTCTCTTCTTCATGTGAAACCTAATTCTTATTGACATTAATGGGAGTTATGCATCTATGGAGAGGATGCAGATTAGTGTTCAGATGATTCTTTGGCATATGTAAATAAAGTAAAAACAAAAATATAAAGCAAAAAACAAACAAACTGGGTTAGCATATTTAAACACCTGCCCCATAGCTAGAGATAAGATAAGAACTCATCCTCTCATATATTTAGTTCTCTCTCTTACAGTTCACATTGAGTGAGGGAAGTTAAATTACCCATCAGGGACTGTGATCAACAGATACATTCTACTAGATAGTAAAGTGTAGTCTATAGTGAGAGAAGTAGTGAGTAAAGGGTCAATTGAGAGGGAATGTAATTATCTGCTGAAGTATATAGTGTCTTTTCCAAGCCTCAAACCATTTTATGGAATTATGTGCTAAACACATGAAAGAAGCACTTAGCTGCATGCCAGTGGTGGATGAAGTTAGCTCAGGACTGGAAGGCACCTCAGATAAAATGGTGGAATTCTCTTAATCTTCAGATTGCTAACTGAGGGGAAGAAGAGCCTCAGACATAATTTCACTTCTTGTGAAGAAAACACATGTGTACAGGAACTCAGCTTTTTCAAGTATTAGATTGCCATTTCAAAGGAGGAGGGGACTGTTTGAGTAGCCCACATTTGATTAGATCTAGTTGTGTCGAGACCAGTGGGCTGAATAATTAACAGGTGAAAGAAACTTGTTTGTTTCATTATCTGAACTGTTCAAGAACAAGATATCCTTTCCACTTGACAGTTGCATGTGGCTGAACTGTTAAGGAACAACTACATTCCTAGGGAAATCTTTTAATTATTGATTTAAAAAAATGTAGGTATAAACTACCCATAGAATCCATCTGTAATTTCTCCTGCACCAGTGTGACAAGAATTTGGGTATTTACATAATTGAAAATCTGAACTTCCTATATTCCACAAGTGGGGATGTCAGAAAGTCTTTTTCTCATAAATGAATGGCTTGAGATCTCTAATGTTACAACATTTGTAGGTTTGAGTGTGCCTGGTTAGGGACAATCTGACTCCAGAAACTAAAAGTAAAACTGTGAACCTAGCTGAGTTTAAATAAAAATGGCAAGTCCTACTAATACTCACAACCCTCTTCCTGCCTCAGACAGAGGCTAACATGAACCTGGGGGAGACTCTGATTCAGGCCAAACCTAAAACTAGGTCTGTTGTCAGGTTTCAGCCACAATTCTCACACAGCTTTACTGTGTGTACCAGTGAGTGAATATGGGGGAGGAAGAGGCATGACTGATGACTGACATGGATCTGTGACAGAAGATGTTGGGCAATATTTTTGAAAGCCTCCTAAGACCCACATTTACAAAGGTATTTAGGTATTTCAAGATGCAGATAGGTGTTTTGGCAGTCCCACTGGACACCTAACCAAGCACATTCAAGTATCATTGAGTTTCAGTGGAATTTAGGCTCCTAAGGGCCTAAATCACTTTTGAAAATGGGACAAAGACTCCTATGTCATTTAAGGTTAGATCCACAAAAGGGCTTGAGTCTTGCAGTGCCTAACATTGAGGCATCCTTCCACCTAGTGAAATCCTCAGTCTGAGTTAGGCTCCCTGGGTCCCTATGAAATGCCTGGCAAGAGTTAGGCAGCTAAGTAATGGATCTTCAGAAGCCTATAAGCTGAGCAGGAAGCCAACTAAGATAGCCAGGAATGAAATGCTGAGGAACAAGACAGGGCAGATTCAAAGGTACTTAGGTATATAAATCCTACTGATCTGTGTGGTAGGTACCTATTTCTGCTTGAGATTTTCAGCTGTAAACAGTCTCCTGAAGTTATCTAAGACAGGTTAGTCCTCTCTTGTGGAAAAAGAACAAGAGAGAGACCAATAGCCCAGTGGTTAGGGCACTCACCTGAAGGCCCAGATTTAAATCCCTGCTCTGCCTGATTTGACACAGCACTCGAACCCACATCTTCCTTTCCCAGGAAAGTGGCCTAACCATTAGTCCATTGGGTAATCTGAGGTAAGGCACTCTCAGATTGGACTTGTCCAATTTTATAGAGAGAGAGTCTGTAGGTTGATAATTACAGCATTCACCTGAGACACCGGAGAGTTCTGTTCAAGTCACTGCACCAATGAATATTCAATAATGAGGGCCTGATTATCTGAGCAGCTGAGTAGCCATGGTTCTCATTGAATTCAGGTAGAACCCTGCATGCTTAATTCTTTTGAAAGTCATGCCCTCCATGTATAATATTTACCACCATATGTACATAGGCAGCCAGATGCCAAAATTATTGTTGTCTGCCCAAAAGCTGGGGGACAATGAGTGAGGCAGATGATTAGGTCTACAAGAAGCTGAAAATCCCAAAGCATCAGAGGCTGCAGTGTGGAGGATGGGTGGAGGCACAGTATGGATGCAGAAGGGAAGACTAGCTGAGCCAGTGCACAACTTGAAATATAATCAGAGGTCAAACAAATAGCAGTATTTTGGTTAGGCTATGACAGCTGTAGAAGGTATAAGGAAAAAATAAGTGCTCATGTCTGATGTACCAGCAGAGGTGTTTATTCTGTAGAAGTGAGAAGAACTAAGAAGGTGTATACACAATTACTTAAAACAATTTCAGCAAATACAGATTTCCCCCCCCCCAACCGAAAATACTTTGTGATCAAAATTTATTTGCTTTTTCCCAAACCTCAAATATATATCAGAGTTAGACTGGATGTGCTGTTGTCAGATAGAAATAGAAACAAAACAAACAAAAAAAACCCCTGTAGGCAAGGCCATTAACTTTTTGCCCGTATCTCAAATCTTTGACTAGGACTTTTTAAAAAAATATTTCCAAATGATGCTTATTATATTTTATAAAAAGTATCCAGTCACTGGAACACTGAACACTTAAGAATCTCCTTTGTTTGCAAATCCTTATTTTCTGCTAGCTTTTCCAGATATGATAGTGATGGGGGATCCAATCTGTAGATAGGTCCACACCTTAGCAGTCACATTAAAAGGATACTCTGGAAGAAAAGAGAATATTAAAAAAGGTAAGAATTGTTTCATTTATAGGGAAAAGTTGTCTTCTGAGAATATATGTCTTTAACATAATGTTGGAGGGCCTATTTGCCTTTGGTTTATATTGCAATTCATGTGATAAGAAGTATTTATTTTAAAGGTAGGTTTTATTATGTGATACTTGTGAGGATGGACATATTCTGAAAATTGTGAAGTCCTCCATTAAGATGAGTATACAGTGGTTGCAAAGAGACTATGCTACCATCTTCATGTTGGAAGGGGTTTATCCAGAAAAAGGCTAACTCGCATTAGCAGGATGGTGTGGAAGAGCTTTACTGATGCCATCTGTGCCAGTTCTGTGGCTCTTCAATTGAATGGTCTGTCAATTCAGCACTTTTTGTAAGAATTATTCACTCAAAAATGAGTACAAATAAGAACAAAAAATGGATGCAGGGATATAATTTGATACTACACAGCATTCTTTATTTCTGTCTTCAAATTATGTCCCTACAGCCTCATAACATCCAAAATCAGAGCTCTCATTGTTTTTACTATACAAACTTGTCCTTCCCCAAGAATTTATAATTCAGCCATTTTAATTTGTTCTTGGGAAAGTTGGCAAACTGATTCCATATCTTGGAGGGAATTTGTTTGATTGGGGTGGGGAGGAGGCTAAAAGTAGTTAAGCTGGAAATTTTATTTTAGACTTTGAGAGGTCAATACATAATTTGAAAGTTTACAGATGCTTTTCTGATTGCCTCTAGCTAAAAGACAACTGCTCTGATAATCTGATATGCTATCATAGATTCTGGCATGTGTTGATCCATGCTGGATTCTACCTTTTAAAGGCAGAGATACTAGAGCAGGCATGGAAGGATACAGATGCAGTAAGGGGGGAGGATGTAAAGGAAGTATAATCCTACAAAAAGATCTACCTGGGCAAACTACATGTACAATTGATTTCAGCGAGACTCTGCACAGATGCAGGAGTCAGCCTGGCCAGGTATGTAATTCATAAAACAGAAAGTCAGTCCATGATTTCCTCCCATCCCCCTGAAACTCCAGCTCTCCTTGTTATTAACAACATGTTTGGCTTGATCTTTATTCTTTATTCTTCTATTCTATATTTATTGAATTGATTTTTTAGATGACCATCAGTTACATAGTCAATGATGTCAAAAGCATAATTTCATGATTTGCTTAAAGGGAAAAAAAAGTCAAGATTATTTACAGCCAGTGTACAAAGACCTTTCTACAATAAAGTTGTTCTGGACAAAGGCTGTGCTGATGGATCATGTTACAGGCAGAAGAAATTAGACCCTAACATGCTCCTGTTTTATATTCAAATTGTATGCTACACCTAACAAAACCATATCAAGTCTCAGTTTATCAATGAGAACATGGAATATCTTGGTAGCATGACACTTTACCAAACATAAATAACAAGGAGGCACAAAAAACAGAAGTGATGTGAAACCCTCCTCTGGAGTGTATACTAAAGACATAATAGGATGGCAGAAAAAGGAGATTTTAAAAGATACTTTAGTATTTTTCTTACATGAAAAGCTGGTTTCCACCCCTTCCAAAAGAAAGTGCAACAGATTAAGACATCTGCTGTATTCCTTTAAAAGCTCCCAAAACAACATTTGGTATTTTTTGAGCTTTTCATTTCAAAATTATCTTTTAATTACTGACGAGTTGCTGCAGATGCAATTTGGCACTTAACTATGTTCTATCAGATTATGGATTGGCTGGATAGTCTTTGGAATTACTCCCATTCCCCACTGCAACCATTCAATGGTTAGTCCAAAAAACTTTCACCACGCCAGTTTTCTTCAACATCGTTAACCCTAAATATTCAGCAAAAAGAACGAGGAGTACTTGTGGCACCTTAGAGACTAAGAAATTTATTTGGGCATAAGCTTTCATGGGCTAAAAACCACTTCATCAGATGCATGCAGTGGAAAATACAGTAGGAAGATAAATACAGAGAACATGAAAAAATGGAGGTTGCCATACCAATTCTTAGGGGACTAATCAATTAAGGTGGGCTATTATCAGCAGGAGAAAAAATGTTTGTAGTGATAATCAGGATGGCCCATTTCAAACAGTTGACAAGAAGATGTGAGTAACAGTAGGGGAAAAATTAGCATGGGAAATAGTTTTTAATTTGTGTAATGACCCATCCACTCCCAGTCTCTATTCAAGCCTAAGTTAATGGTGTCCAGTTTGCAAATTAATTCCAGTTCTGCAATTTCTCATTGGAGTCTGTTTTTGAAGCTTTTCTGTTTTAAAATTGCCACCTTTAAGTCTGTAACTTAAGTGACCAGAGAGATTGAAGTGTTCTCTGTCTGATTTTTGAACATTATAATTTTTGATGTCTGATTTGTGTCCATTTATTCTTTTGCATAGAGACTCTCCGGTTTGGCCAATGTACATGGCAGAGGGGCATTGCTGACACATGATGGCATATATCACATTGGTAGATGTGCAGGTGAATCAGCCCCTGATGGTGTGGCTGATGCCATTAGGTCCTATGATGGTGTCCCTTGAACAGATATGTGGACAGAGTTGGCAACGGGCTTTGTTGCAAAGATAGGTTCCTGGGTTAGTGTTTTTATTGCGTGGTGTGTGGTTGCTGGTGAGTATTTGCTTCAGGTTGTGGGGGGGATGTCTATAAGTGAGGACTGGCCTGTCTCCCAAGATCTGTGAGAGTGAGAGATCATCCTTCAGGATAGGTTGTGGATCCTTGATATTGCGCTGGAGAGGTTTTAGTTGGGGGCTGAAGGTGCCGTTCTGTTACTTTCTTTGTTGGGCCTATCCTGTAGAGGTGACTTCTGGGTACTCTTCTGGCTCTGTCAATCTGTTTCTTCACTTCAGCAGGTAGGTATTGTAGTTTTAAGAATTCTCGATCGAGATCTTGTAGGTGCTTGTCTCTGTCTGAGGGATTGGAGCAAATGCAGTTGTATCTTAGAGCTTGGCTGTAGGCAATGGATCATGTGGTGTGATTATCACTAAAAAAGTTTTTTTTTCTCCTGCTGATAATAACCCACTTTAATTAATTAGTCTCGTTAGCATTGGTATTTTTTCATGTTCCCTGTGTGTGTGTGTGTGTGTGTATATTTATATCTATATACTGTATTTTCCACTGCCTGCATCAGATGAAGTGGGTTTTAGCCCACGAAAGCTTATGCCCAAATAAATTTCTTAGTCTCTAAGGTGCCACAAGTACTCCTCGTTCTTTTTGCTGATACAGACTAACATTCAAAACCTAAATATGAAACCTAAATATTCAAAAATCATGAGTCAGAACCCTCCAAAAATCATGAGTTTGGCTCAAAAGTATTTTTTCCAGATTGTGTTGCTTGTGGTGATGGGGGCAGGGCTCAAAAAGCCTGAGTCCCGGCTTGACAAAGCCCTGGCTGGGATGATTTAGTTGGGGATTGGTCCTGGTTTGAGCAGAGGGTTGGACTAGATGACCTCCTGAGGTCTCTTCCAACCCAAATCTTTTATGATTCTAAAAGTCTAACTTCCAGTTTATATCTTTTGTTCCTAAAAGCCCATGCTTCAGGGTTCTTGCTGGCCATCAGCAGGGGTCAAAAGGGAATTCCTCCCCACCCCAGTGTTTTCTGGGAGGTTTTTTATCTCCTTCCTCTGGAGCATCAGGGATGACCATGGCAGGAGATGGGCCATTGGACAGGGAGGGCCAGGGCTCTGAGGTGGCACTGAGCATTTATCTCTCTTGTTTTTGTTTACGTGCTCAGAATCTAACTGATTGCCATCTGTGGCATCTGGAAGGAATTTCCTTCAAATCAGATTGGAAGTGACCCTGGGTGTTTTCACCTTCCTCTGCAGCATGTGGGTGTGGGTCACTTGACAGGTTTACATGGGTATATTTTAATTATTTCTTTGCCATTGCAGGGACCCCAGCTACCATTGCACCTTGGTCTCGTCTCCTCTGGGCTGTAATACTTTGATTTAATTTTCAGTGTTTGGGATTAGTGTGTGGATGCTGGGTGGTGTTGGTGGCCAATGCTATACAGGAGGTCAGACTAGATGGTGGTTCCATCTGGCCTTAAACTCTATTACTCGAAAAGCATGGTCCCCTCACAACTCTCACTCCAGCCTGACTGCACTATCTCCTCCATCTCATACACAAATCTTCTGCTTCTGGGCTCCTCATATGGAAACTGGAGGCAGGGACAGTGCCTGGGGGGTCAGGAAGGGGGAGGGGGAGAAGAGGGACATGGGCAATGGGCAGGAATATGAGGCACATCCAGTGTCCTAAGTGGACAGGGACTGTATCCAAGGTGGAGGGAAGAAAACTGGACAGGGACAGTGTGGCTACTCAGAGCCCACCAATACATATCAACAGTTTGGGCTGTCCAGACTGTTGTTGACCCAACTGGTTCATGATTATCACATGCTTTGAGTGACAACTTTGTTTCCTTTTGTTTGCTCCAAAAAAACTCACCTTGAAGGATCAGACCAAATGAAAAAAAATACAGAAAACTATTAAATTTAACCAACCTCACAATCCACCGAGAGATGTTTCTGTTCTTTGCTTGTGTCCTGACAGGCTGTAATTTGTCATATATGATGAAGACTGTCAATCATACATACAGTTTCTGGAACTTTCTGGTAAACAGAGGGACTAGACTATGCATGAGTCCCAGGCTGGATAAAGAATAATGCCACATAGCTCCATATTGTGTCCCAGAAGCTGACAAAGGAGTTGATGCTAATAGCTGTCAGCGCGTGCATATATAAACAGTTTTATATTTGTATTTAATTTTGAGACAGTTATTCATGAGGTTCTCTACTGACAATCACAAGTGAGTCGGGGAAGCGAGGGGTTTTATGGTGCCAGTAACTGTCATTAGAGACTTTCGTCCTCTGAACATCAGTGCTATCTCACTTTCTGAAGCTCCTGTCTCAGCCAGTATGGCAGGGGTTGTCCCAATCTGTGCAGTAGTTTGGACAGTTCCACATTGTGATCTCTGTAGTAGCTTGAAAGAAAAGCTCTAGACTGAGGGAAGAGGGGAAAAGGAACAAAGATAATTTACATTAAAAATTGGCACCCCTCTAGGGAACAATCTTGCTAAAAAAGCAAAGAAACAAACCAAGTAAAATTCTAAAAGGAACAATGTCCACATTTTTATGGCCCACAATTTCAGTTATCTTAGTATCATTGTGACAGGAAAATTTCCTGGACAAACCTTATTAAGTTAAACCGTATAAAACTGAATTCAATACCTTTTGGATCCGTTGTATTAAAATGCATTTGTTTAGGTTCTTGTAGGATTGTATGCAACTTTTCTAGGACACTGACTAATGTAAACCTTGGGGAAAGTTAGTAATGTCAAAGAACCTATATGGGACAATATGTAGGAAATGGATTTCCTAGGAGGTACTTGGGAGGCCTCCTGAAACTAGGCCCTATGGAGAAAAACCCTTTGTTTATTGGTTACCTGCTTCTTGAAACTCCAGATGAAAGACCCCATAATTGTATAAAAGATGGACCAAACTCTTCAAGTGTGTGCTAGTTCTGAGCTGAGGCTGTTATGTGACCATAGAAGAGATGCCTTTGTGGGGTTTGAAGGACTAACCACCAGCCATAGGCAATGCTGGAGTTGAGATGATCACCAGTAAGCTTATTAGCACGAGTGAAGAGAAAGCAAGCAGGTCAGCTTTTACTGTCTGAGTTTGCTAGGAGAATTCACATCTGTGCAGCCTGGAAATATCCTAGTCAGCAGGGACATGCGTCATCACACAAAGAAGCAATGACTGGGAAGCTAAAAGCCTGGATATGAATGCATTTGTTGGACAAATAGAGGTGTGGTTATCCTGAACTGTAGGTTTAAAAAAAAAAAAGAACCATCTTTTAGTCCTGAGCCCCAAAAGTGATGTTGCATGAGTTTTTCACAAACTGTAACTCAGATCTCTAGAAAAGTGGTACCTCTTGATCCATTGGTGGGTATTTTCGGCCTTTGCTTTTTCCCAGGCATTTTGTCTTCCCTCCTTCCAGCAGCTGACACCAAAAGCCTTTCTGAGGGTCAAACCTAAAAGGGATAATATCTTATGAAAGGTTTAATTATGGAAGAACCTTCAGCCACAAAATAGTCAGTTAGCCAGCAACTGCCACTATGTGATATCTCAGATTTTTACTTCTTCCAAGTAGGGAGAGATACTGGTATTACAGTGTCTTAGAGGGCCACTGTATGCTCAAGAACAATTTAGGCAGTGCAATACATGTTTGAGAACATTATCAATTGCTTGAAGATATCCATTTCTCCAAAGAATCTACAGGAGCCCCATGTGTGATGTATACTTACTAGATAGTCTCAGATAGCCCCTGTCTCAAAGCATATCCATCATTGCAGGCAGAATCTACAGCAAATATACAACAGACTAAGGACAACAGGGAGTACTTAACTTTAACTACTGTGCTTTGATGGAACAATAGATATGCTAAGTGAGTTTCCATGAGCTGTTTGAAAGACACTTCCTTCTCTTGTCTGAAGGGGTCAGGAAATACAGAGAGTGGCAATTCCGTAAGCAGGACAAAGACAGAGGTGACAAAGAAGTGAAACTCAGAGGGAACCTCTGATGGATACACAAAAAGTTTGGGCAGGAGAGGGTAAGGAGATTCATAGATTCATAGATATTAAGGTCAGAAGGGACCATTATGATCATCCAGTCTGACCTCCTGCACAACGCAGGCCACAGAATCTCACCCAGCCACTCCTGCAATAAACGTCTCACCTATGTCTGAGCTATTGAAGTCCTCAAATCATGGTTTAAATACTTCAAGGTGCAGAGAATCCTTCAGCAAGTGACCCATGCCCCATGCTGCAGAGGAAGGTGAAAAACCCCCAGGGCCTCTTCCAATCTGCCCTGGAGGAAAATTCCTTCCCGACCCCAAATATGGTGATCAGCTGAACCCTGAGCATGTGGGCAAGATTCACCAGCCTGATACCCAAGAAAGAATTCTCTGTAGTAACTCAGATCCCATCTAACATCCCATCAGAGGCCAGAGTCAGTAGGTACACTGGGAGAAAAGGCTCCATGTTTTTTTTTAAAAAAAGCAAGCCATGCACCACAACGAGCTTGCTGGATAGTCCCGTAACCTTGATCCCAGCCCAAAGAATTGCTGTAGTATTGAGGAAATGGAAGCGCAGAAATGCATGTAGGATTTATGATTTTTATATAGATATGTATTTCTTATGTTATTAAAGAAAGACCAATGCTGTGTTTGAATCCTGTGGAAAGACTATGTGTTATGTGCTATACCTTATCATACGTGTGCTGAGAGTTAAATTGTAACCCAGCACCTTACACCTTCAGGAGGTTCTGAGATGAGGCATGTTTAAGCTACAGGGGAGCCGGAAGAGTCTGGTGTCAGAGTGCTGGGCGGTGAGCTACATTGTCTAAATTCTCAGGAAGGCGTGTTAGACAGGGAATCTGCACCTGGAGAGTGTGCCAGGGATGTCAAGCCAATGGCAGAGAGTGACTGGACTGTTATACTCAGGAAGCTTAAAATACACGGGATCCAGAATCGATTCCCTTCACAAAAGTCTTGTGAATGGTCAGCAGGAGGCACTTGACTGGACTTGTGACACCAGGCACTTTTTCAGGTCAGAACTTGGTCCACTGGAAGTGCCAGAGATTTAAAAAAAGACGTATGGACCATGTTGACTTCAGTGGAAGCTAGATCAGGTCTCCTCTGTGTGCATGCACACATCTGCCAGTAGTACTTTTTTAACAACATATTTCTTAGTTGTGTGTGTATTTTTGAGGCAACTAAAGTAGTGTTTAGATCCTCTGGAAGAAGTGGTTGTTTTGCCATTAATGTATCACTATACCTGGAGGGCTGGTTGCCTCATATAATTAGTTCTAGATGTCACTTTCATTCTAAGACAGGCATCAGCATAAACACTGTCTCTAAACAATCTTTGCAGAAATTTGAAGTCAGATCATCATGTGTTAAAATCAAAGATATAGGAACATTAGATTATGGCATTAACACACTAAGGAAACAAGCAAAATATAGTGTTAAGTTTTGAATGTATTGCTATGGGACTTAGCAGCATGCATAAAACATTGAAAAGGCTTGCATTTTTGCTGTTCAGCAGCTGTTTAAGAAGGATGAAGTATAATTGGCTGAAATGTAAAGTTAATTAGTTTCAGAATGTTTTGTTGCCCTGGGCCTATTCCTTAAACACCAATACACCTGCAATTTGCTACTGCACATATGTGAACTCATTTCAGGAGAAGGGAAAGGGGAGGGGGATCTTTTTTAACCCCCTGCCCAGCCTATTATCCCAGGGCTAATCCTTCTAGCCTAAATTGTCACAGTAATTGTATCAATTAAAATTAAACAAGTCATTGATTAAATGGATATATTGATGGTAGATTCATTTCTATTTTGGACTTTTCAATCTGCTCATTGCATAGTGAAGTACTTTGGCTGGCTTGCACTAATTTCCCAAGAGAAGAAGTAATATAGAGTGCTGTGCTAAAGGAAAACTGTAGAACTATGCCCTAAACATTTCTGTCTCAGTATGAGTATATTCAACATTATGGGAAAGTCCAAAATTATAGAATGAAAAAGCCAGGCAATTCAGTTAAACACCCCATTTTGCTCAAGTTCTTGCGACTGTATAAAGTTGTACATTTTGTGCAAAGTATCTTATGTGATACTGTATTTGGGTGCAATGGAAATACTTAAGAATACAGTGTTAGCCTTAGCTGTAACTCAAATTTTCAAAGGAGAGCCAATGAGACCTCATATTTTGTAATTCCCCCTGCCCAGCACCTATCCCCCTTCCCTACCTTATCTAAGGAACTTATATAGCCTCTGTTAAACTGAGAGCCTCACAATGTTTAATGTATTTATCCTCACAGAACTCCTGTGAGGTAGGGCAGTGCTATTATCCCCATTTTACAGATGAGGAATGGCAGCAGAGAAAGACCACGTGACTTTCCCAAGATCACACAGGAAGTCTGTAGCAGAGCAGAGAATTGGACTGGGTATCCTGAGTTCAGACAAGCACCCTAACTGCTTCTCCTCCACAAAAAACCCTTCAGGGTTTGCTCCAACATGGAAGGAGCTACAGGATTTGCCCTTCACTTAGCAACCCCCAGGGATTCACAGGAGGTTAGAGGCATCTTTGCTGCTGCCCTGACTCTGGTGTTCACGTGTCTCCCAGCTCCATGACAGCTTAGGGTCTGTTTACACAACAGCTGGGGGCCAACTTCACAGCAGAAGTAGACAGACGTGCTAGCTCTGCACAAGCCAGCACACTAAAAATACTGTGACTGCAGCAGTGTGGACTAGTTACCTGAGTACAATCCCACCTAACCCCGGGGTTGGTAATCTGGCCACAGGAACATGGGTGGCAGCTCAAGATGACCATCTGAATACATACCCAGGGGGTTGGTGGGATTGTACTTGGGTAGACAGCCCATGCCACTGCAGCCACTCTGCAATGTTTAGCATGCTAACTTGAGCAGAGGTAGCATGTGTCTTTGAAGCACTTGGAGGAGAGGAACATGATCAGGAACAGTCAACATGGATTCACCAAGGGCAAGTCATGCCTGACCAATCTGATTGCCTTCTGTGATGAGATAACTGGCTCTGATATGGGGAAAGTGGTAGACAAGATATATCTTGATTTTAGTAAAGCTTGTGATACAGTCTCCCACAGTATTCTTGCCAGCAAGTTAAAAAAGTACAGATTGGATGAATGGACTATAAGGTGGATGGAAAGCTGGCTAGATTGTTGGGCTCAAAGGGTAGTGATCAATGGCTCAATGTCTAGTTGGCAACCAGTATCAAGAGGAGTGCCCCAGGGGGTCAGTGCTGGGGCTGGTTTTGATCAACATCTTTAATAATGACTTGGATGATGGGATAGATGTGGTGTTTAGATGTTGTTTGTAATTATTAGAATTGGGAGCACTGGCTGTTGGGAGTCTGAAAGGACAGGAAACAGGAAGGAGGGGGGAGGAGTTGAGAGGCTGGGAGAAAGCTACAGGGGGTGCAGCAGCAGCTTGGTAAAGAGGTTTCCACTTTGAAAATAAAGTCCTGTTGAAGCTTGTTAGTACCTTGCCTGGTTGATACAACATTTTGGCAATGAGGATGGATCTTCTGCCTCTGAACCCACCAGCATCCTTTCTGCAAAGCCCAGGTGAACCTCCAATTGCTTTTACTACCTGGATCCATACGTTTGAGACTTATCTACTTGCAATCAGTGCTACAGAGTTTTCTGAAGTAAGAAAGCATGCTCTACTAATCCACTGCCTTGGAGCAGAAGGGCAGCATATATTTTATACTTTTCCCCTTGCAGATGATAAATATGAGACTGCACTCACTGCATTAAAGATTTTTTTTTATGCCAAAAGTGAATGTAGTAGCTAATCACTACAGATTTCACCAGCGTGAGCAGAAACCAGGGGAAACTATAATGCAGTACATTACTTCCCTGAGGAGTCTGATTGTAATTTGTGACTTTTCAAATATGGCAGATGAGATGATTAGAGACCAGCTCATTGAGAAAACAACCATGCTTCATGTAGAGAACACTTACTTCTAGAACCACAACATACACTAGAAAAAGCAATAACCATTGCTACTCAGATTGAGTCAGCTACAGCTGAAGCCAAAATAATGAGCATGGATACAGGAGGCACAGTCCAAGCTGTGACTCCTTTGCAAAAAAGTTCACTACCACTGCAGACACACAATTGCAAGAGGAAAACTAATGAAAAACCACTGAATCAGCAAATTCAAAATACAGTAAAAATATTTTCACTGTGGATCCCCACAACATCTTGCAAGCTACACAGGATGTCCGGCAAAAGTAACTCAGTGCAATCATTGCAAAAGAGTGGACATTTTGCTAAAGTATGTCACAGTAGCCAGTTCAATCAACAGGTGCATGCAGTTACAATACCAGATGTTACTGTGCTGAGCATGGACAAAATCACTTCTGTACATATTCCAGAACAGATAAAGTGCACTGTAAATGTTTCTGCCATACCCTCAGGTAAACCACACTCTATTCAGCTAATGTTGGACACTGGCTCAGCAGTATCTATACTACTTGATTCCATCTATCTGCATTACTTTAAAGATGTGCCTCTTACTGAACCCAAACTTCACTTGGTGTGCTATTTGAAAAACCATATTCCAGTACATGGCTGTTTGCCAGTAATAGTTACTTTTAGTGATCGCTATGTAACTGCAGAGTTCTAGATTGTCCACAAAGGCACTCCTATCCTTGGCAGAGATTTATTGGCTGCTTTAAATCTCAGGGTAGTTAATGGATGAATTGATCTTCCACAGCAAAGCACTCTTGCGGTACACACACCAGTTTCAGCTGGGACCTAACACCAGGTTGAGGAGAAACTTGGCTGTGCTTATGGGTTTCTGCATAAAGTTAAAATGCAGAATAATGTGATGCCTGTAGGACAGAAGTTACGGCGCTTACCATTTTCAGTCAGGGAAGCTATTTCAGAAGAACTTAGAAAACTTGTTCAAAAGGACATTATTGAAGAGATCGACTCCTCGGAATGGGCTTCACCTATAGTAGTGTTGTAGAAGAAGGGTGGAGGCATTCGCTTTTGTGTGGACTTAAGGGAGCCAAATAAAGCTATTGTGATTGACAGCCATCCTCTTCCTCACAGAGAAGAAGTATTTGCAGAACTCCATGGAGCAAAGATGTTTTCTATTCTTGATTTGCAGAGAGCATATCACCAGGTTATGTTGCATGAAGACAGCAGAGACCTCACAGCATTTATTACAGGAGAGACTATTTTGTTTTAAATGTGTTCCATATGGTCTCACATCTGCCCCAAGTGCCTTTCAAAAAATGATGTCATTGATTCTGAAGAATCAACATGGAGTTCAGTGCTATCTGGATATTATCATCATGTTTGGAAATACTTTGGAGGAGCATGACAATAACCTGCAGTCTGTACTAAACTGCATCAGCACAGCAGGCCTCCAGCTCAATAGGTCCAAATGCAAATTTAGACAAACTGAACTCTCTTTTCTGAGGCATACAATTTCACAGGCTGGACTAAAACCTGATCCAGATCATATCCTGGCAATTTCAAATGCTCCTCTGAAAATCATAGAGAAGAAGGGACCTTACACCTATCGACTTTCTGATGGGTGGGTATGGAATGCTTCTTATCTTGCACTTGCCTATGCACCAAGAGGAGATTATGCCAACACCAAGTCTGCATTGGATGACTTTACCATAGTACCTACACAACAAGACATTACACTGGAACCGGGGCTTGAGAGATGGCCTGTCAGACCCAGACGACGACCTGTCTGGACTAGAGACTATGTTATGTAGTATCTTCAGTGTAATATTTCTGCCAACAGTATAGTGTCTTGTTTCATATTTGTTCCTGTGGTTAAAACAATATTTATTTTAATTGGGAGAGTTTCTTAAGAGAGGAGGGAATGTGGAGTTTAGATGTTGCTTGTAATTATTAGAATTGGGAACACTGGCTGTTGGGAGTCTGAAAGGACAGGAAACAGGAAGGAGGGGGGAGGAGTTGAGAGGCTGGGAGAAAGCTACAGGGGGTACAGCAGCAGCTTGGTAAAGAGGTTTCCACTTTGAAAATGAAGTCCTGTTGAAGGTTGTTAGTACCTTGCCTGGTTGATACAACAATAGATTACACTCTCAGTAAGTTCGTGGATGACCCTAAACAGGGGGGAGAGGTAGATTGCTGAAGGGTAGGGATAGGATCCAGAGTGACCTAGACAAATTGGAGAATTGGGCCAAAAGAAATCTGATGAGGTTCAACAAGGACAAGTGCAGAGTGGGGTCATGTTCATCTCACCAACCTTATCTACTCCCACAGGGCCACTATGTCTTCATTCCCTCCTCCCATAAAGAATGGGTATGAGGGAAGATGGACAACCTTTTCCAGTGTGGGGGAAGAGGGTGATCCAGGCACACAGGGTTTCTCCTGTCAGTAGAGCTAATTGTAACAGAGGACTCATACTTTGGCTTAATATCCCAATCCTTCAGTCTCCAAAATAGTCTCTCTCTCTCTCTCTCTCTCTCTGAATCACTGTCTGACAGGAGACTTGGAAGCAACAGTTCTTACATCATGTCTGCTCCAGTTAGGAGAGTGCTGTATAAGAATCTAGACAGATCAGATTAGATCTGTATTAGCTCTGTGCCTGGCTTTCGCCTCTGTGAAAAGCAGCAGTTTAGTGCTGCCTGGCCATCTTTCTCTTCAACCTCTCTAGCCCCTTTGTTCTCTGAATGGGAAACACAGCTGCTGAGCCTCTCTGTTAACCATGTGAACACACAATCCCCACTTCTCTCTGCCTCAATGAGGAGAGGAAAGAAAAATCTACAAAGGAACTACCAACTCAAACTGCTGCAGAGCATGTGTTGTTTGTGGAATCAATGTGTTTAATGCCCTCTCCTACCAGACAGTCTGGGCAAAGCAGGGACATCCTGTGGCCCAGAGGATGCAGCTAGAAAACTGGATAGGGATACATCTTTTAAAAAAAAAAGAAGTGTGTATGGGGGGGCACTTGGTGAGTGAGGCTGTATTAACTTTTGAACCTCTGAGGGGTACTTGCACATGCAAATAGATATTTGCCAAGGCAAATTAGGTAACCACACATCTCATGTAATATTTGCCAGCAAATCCAGTAACTGCATTCAGAAAGATATCTGGATGTCCAATTTACTGGATTTACATGGCAGACTCCTTCTTGCTCCCACAAACACTGAGCTTACCTTTTGTGATGAAGTGGAAATTTTCTGTAGTATTTTTATTAATCTTATGTGTGCCTCAGTTTCCCCTACATTTTGTATGGCTAGCTGGGGTGGGGAGAAAAGGACTCCACTCTCAGGGAAGGCTCTGAGACATACATATGAATGTCTGAGCCTGAATGGGTCATTAAAAAAGGAACTGGTGGAGGTTGACTCCAAATCAATGGAAAATCAAAGACGACTATGGAAAACCCAATCACCAGGACATTGCCACCTAGCAACCAATGACCAAGAGGGATATGGATTTTCCCACCTCTCAGCAGGGAAGCTGAGAAAAGATCCCAGCTAGAGAACAAAGGACTGGGAAGGTGTGAAGTGGGAGGATAAGAGTTGGCTGCTGGAGGGAGTGGGGGTTCTCAATGTGGGGGTTCTTCCCTCACTGGAGGGAGTGGGGCTGATCAAGAAGGTCAGAGACAGAGAAAGCTTGAACAATGGGGTTCATTACAGTTTGGCTAGGCTCTGGGCTAACCAAAAAGGACTTTCTCTAAGATAACTTAAGGTCTTCCTATGCTGTGTTCCAGTTGGCTAATAAGTCCTACTGTTTTGACAACACTGTGTATCACAAATACTTGCAAAAAAAGAAAAAGAGTACTTGTGGCACCTTAGAGACTAACAAATTTATTTGAGCATAAGCTTTCGTGAGCTACAGCTCACTTCATCGGATGTATTCAGTGGAAAATACAGTGGGGAGATTTATATACACATACAGAGAACATGAAACAATGGGTTTTATCATACACACTGTAAGAAGAGTGATCACTTAAGAGGAGCTATTACCAGCAGGAAGGAGGGGGAGAAGGAGGAAAACCTTTTGTGGTGATAATCAAGGTGGGCCATTTCCAGCAGTTAACAAGAACGTCTGAGGAACAGTGCGGGGTGGGGCGGGGTGGGGGGAGAAATACCATGGGGAAATAGTTTTACTTTGTGTAATGACTCATCCACTCCCAGTCTCTATTCAAGCCTAAGTTAATTGTATCCAGTTTGCAAATTAATTCCAATTCAGTAGTCTCTCCTTGGAGTCTGTTTTTGAAGGTTTTTTGTTGAAGGATGCCACTCTCAGGTCTGTAATCATGTGACTGGAGAGATTGAAGTGTTCTCTGATTGGTTTTTGAATGTTATAATTCTTGACGTCTGATTTGTGTCCATTTATTCTTTTAAGTAGAGACTGTCCAGTTTGACCAATGTACATGGCAGAGGGGCATTGCTGGCACATGATGGCATATATCACATTGGTAGATGTGCAGGTGAATGAGCCTCTCATAGTGTGGCTGATGTGATTAGGCTTTATGATGGTGTCCCCTGAATAGATATGTGGACAGAGTTGGCAATGGGCTTTGTTGCAAGGATAGGTTCCTGGGTAGTGTGGTGTATGGTTGCTGGTGAGTTTTTGCTTCAGGTTGGGGGCCTGTCTGTAAGCAAGGACTGGCCTGTCTCCCAAGATCTGTGAGAGTGATCGGTCGTCCTTCAGGATAGTTTGTAGATCCTTGATGATGCGTTGGAGAGGTTTTAGTTGGGGGCTGAAGGTGATGGCTAGTGGCGTTCTGTTATTTTCTTTGTTGGGCCTGTCCTGTAGTAGGTGACTTCTGGGTACTCTTCTGGCTCTGTCAATCTGTTTCTTCACTTCAGCAGGTGGGTATTGTAGTTATAAGAATGCATGATAGAGATCTTGTAGGTGTTTGTCTCTGTCTGAGGGTTTGGAGCAAATGCGGTTATATCGTAGAGCTTGGCTGTAGACAATGGATCGTGTGGTGTGATCTGGATGAAAGCTAGAGGCATGTAGGTAGGAATAGCGGTCAGTAGGTTTCGGTTATAGGGTGGTGTTTATGTGACCATCGCTTATTAGCACCATAGTGTCCAGGAAGTGGATCTCTTGTGTGCACTGGTCCAGGCTGAGGTTGATGGTGGGATGGAAATTGTTGAAATCACGGTAGAATTCCTCAAGGGCTTCTTTTCCATGGGTCCAGATGATACCGCATTTGCATTTGCTCCAACCCTTCAGACAGAGACATTGTTTCATGTTCTCTGTGTGTGTATATAAATCTCCCCACTGTATTTTCCACCGAATGCATCCGATGAAGTGAGCTGTAGCTCACGAAAGCTTATGCTCAAATAAATTTGTTAGTCTCTAAGGTGCCACAAGTATTCCTTTTCTTTTTTGCGAATACAGACTAACACGGCTGCTACTCTGATACGAATACTTGGTGAGGTGCATTGAGTGTACAAATCTCTATCAAGAGCCTATCTCAGTTGGACTTGCTGATCAGAGCTCACGGTGTGAAGCAGAAGTGCTGAAGGCCCAGAGGTTCAGTCTAAGGAGGTGGTGAGGCCTAACCTATGCAGGGAGAGACAGACCCCTTCAGGATCTGGCACACTGAAAGGGTTCCTCCTAGAGACTGTTTCAGAGCTGTAAATGTAGCACCGATCCTGTGGATTGTGACATCTTTCTTTAGCATTTTTTTAGTTGAGGATCACAGAGCATATTTACAGACAGGAATTAATTCTTTCAACATTAGTTTAATTTCAGTTTTTACAAATGCATCAGAATAATAAAAGGAAAACCCAAGTCTGGTTTAGTAGTGTATGTGAAGGATGATAGGTTAGGATTTAATTCTGCACTCACTTAGTGCTGGATGGAGTGCTTACTAACTACTGAATGATATTTACCTCTGGGCAGGGCTATAAGCAGCACTTATGTCTCACTTGCATCCTATTTTGAGGGCTTCAGTAGCATTTAAGTGGTGCGCAGCCCTTATTCTTTGCACCAGGGTGAATTTTATGCTCCTGTGAGAAGCCATATTGATGTTTATGGATTACACATGGCAATAAGCTTGTTGTCCAATAGTATTTGCACAATTGGGTCCTTGGCTTGCATTCTGACAATTTAAAAAATGTGTGTTGTATGCTTAATAAACAGCAATGACTTTGAAGGAGCCTATCCAATTGATTTTATATTGACATTCTTAATGTGAAGCTACCACATTGTTTAATGTTGTTTCCTCTTCCATGCAAACCTATGTGTTTCCTCCACACACTTGCGTTCTCAGTGTTTCTGAATTGTGATTGTACAATTTTATAGAACTGTTTACAACTCATTTTCCTGTTTAAATAAAGGCGATGGACCAACTTTATACCTGGTGTGTGACTCCACTGACTTCAGTTTAGTTACCGAAGGGAAAATTTTGTCCCCAGATATATTGAACACATAACAAAGGCCTGGAAGATGTGCAGTGTGGCAGGTATGCAAACATCAGGAGCTTAGCTATGTATTCAAAATTCCTGCCAGCACTTTGAACACATTATGAACCAAGGACTTACAAAATTACATTCCAGAAAATGAAACTGTTTACCTAGAAAAAGCTATTTTGAAAAGCAATGTTTTTTAAGAGACTTTTTTTTTAAAAAAAGAAGCCTGCACAATTCTGGGCTTATACTTAGTATAAGGATCAGTATAACCCACAAAGTGTTGTTTGTTCTGTAAAAGATTGACGAGGAACCATTTCTGTATTACCCTCATGTAAAAGTGGAGGCGGTGTGTGAGAGATGAAAACTCCCTGCTGGAGTTATGTCATTCCTATGGTTGTATCTTCCTCCCTGTATCATTCCTATGGGATGGAAGAGTGTAGGATTTGCTTCTTCTCCTCCCTGACTGTGGAATGGACATGGATTACTACCCCAAGCCCTGCAGACATAGGAATCTGTAGGAGGCAATGGCCACCCAAGCAGATCCTGAATATTTTGGGAGCCCCGTAGCCCTTCACCTTCCTAAGAGGCTGTTGGTTTCTTGGCTCCATGGAATAGCCCCAATACAGTGCTTGCCCCTGGGATTCAACTGTAAGTGTGGTTCCCTAATGTGGAAAAGCCCAGTGTAAAAGCTTCTTCCTTATTTACTGCGGGACTGGGAGGGTTAATATCCACCCAGTCCAAATTCCTGCAGAGATCCGAGAACTGAAAGTGAACTCTCTGCAGGGACTGGGAAAGGACAGGGTGCCACAAATACTCCTTTTCTTTTTTGCGAATACAGACTAACATGGCTGCTACTCTGAGACAGGGATATAGTTAACCACCCTTTTATGGGATCTAGGGGAAATCTATATCTTTCAGGTCTCCTACATGTGTAGATCTCAGACCTGAAATGAACTCATTACAGGCACCTTTGTAAGGACTTCACTGATCCAGGGCCATTGAAGTCACTGGAAAGTGTATAAAAAGGCACACTAGACAGTGAGGATACTCATCTGATTGCCTTTGGGCCTCACACTGGGGGATGAGCTTCCACTAAATATTATAGGCAGAGAAGCTAGTGTTGCCTATGTTTAAGGCTGCCTGACACTTCCCATTATAAGATCTTCTTTTCCGTTCTTATAACTTCGCCAAACTTTAAAGCTGAAATTTTCCCTGTTGGGTGTTTTCTTCAGGCTGAATTTTTTGGGAAGTTTCAGCAAAGCCATTTCTGAGCACAAGATTAGGGAAAAAATACATTGCTTTGCCCATGACAAAAAACCACAACTCTTTCAGCTGAAGGGAAACTCTCATGATTAAGGCTGTTAAATGATGCACTAGGTAACTGGATTCTATCACTGCCTCTGGCACCTTAGAGACTAACAAATTTATTAGAGCATAAGCTTTCGTGAGCTACAGCTCACTTCATCGGATGCATTTGGTGGAAAAAACAGAGGAGAGATTTATATACACACACACAGAGAACATGAAACAATGGGTTTATCATACACACTATAAGGAGAGTGATCACTTAAGATAAGCCATCACCAGCAGTAGGGGGGGGAAAGGAGGAAAACCTTTCATGGTGACAAGCAAGGTAGGCTAATTCCAGCAGTTAACAAGAATATCAGAGGAACAGTGGGGGGTGGGGTGGGAGGGAGAAATACCATGGGGAAATAGTTTTACTTTGTGTAATGACTCATCCATTCCCAGTCTCTATTCAAGCCTAAGTTAATTGTATCCAGTTTGCAAATTAATTCCAATTCAGCAGTCTCTCCTTGGAGTCTGTTTTTGAAGCTTTTTTGTTGAAGTATAGCCACTCTAAGATCTGTGATCGAGTAAGATCAGTTGGAGATCAGTTGGAGAACACTTCAATCTCTCTGGTCACTCGATCACAGATCTTAGAGTGGCTATACTTCAACAAAAAAGCTTCAAAAACAGACTCCAACGAGAGACTGCTGAATTGGAATTAATTTGCAAACTGGATACCAATTAACTTAGGCTTGAATAGAGACTGGGAATGGATGAGTCATTACACAAAGTAAAACTATTTCCCCATGGTATTTCTCCCTCCCACCCCACCCCCCACTGTTCCTCTGATATTCTTCTTAACTGCTGGAATTAGCCTACCTTGCTTGTCACCATGAAAGGTTTTCCTCCTTCCCCCCCCCTGCTGCTGGTGATGGCTTATCTTAAGTGATCACTCTCCTTACAGTGTGTATGATAAACCCATTGTTTCATGTTCTCTGTGTGTGTGTATATAAATCTCTCCTCTGTTTTTTCCACCAAATGCATCCGATGAAGTGAGCTGTAGCTCACGAAAGCTTATGCTCTAATAAATTTGTTAGTCTCTAAGGTGCCACCGGTACTCCTTTTCTTTTTGCGAATACAGACTAACACGGCTGCTACTCTGAAACCTATCACTGCCTCTGACACAGAATTTCTGTGTGATGCTAAACAAGTCCCTTAAACCATACTTTTAATAGGTGATTACTAATTGTGCATTCCTCCTTTTCTGGGTGCCTGACTTGAGACCCTAGTGTTTGATTTGCAGAGGTGCTGTTGATTTGCAGTGAATGCTCAGAAGTCAGTGGGAGCTATGCTTTGAATAGATGAAATGTTATATAATGCTAAGAACTCTCAAAAATCAGGCCAGATGCATCTCAAATTGGGCATGCAAGACACTGACGTCATAAATACACATAATCTGTGTCTCAGTTTCCTATCTGTAGAATAGGGATAAAACCCCATCACCTCTTAGGGCTGTTGTGAAAAATAACCTGAATAATGTTTGTGAAGTACTCAAAAACTACAGCGAGGAGCACCATAGAAACAACCATGAAGAAATTAATAATTCTGTCTTCAGAGCAGAGTTTGGATGGTGTGAAGTTCTGGGGGCCTCACATTGAGCTATGGGTGTGGGGAGAAATGGACTAGTTGTTCATTCAGTGAGCGCCATCTATCCTGTGCACTGAATGAGGCAGGGGTCCTATAGGGAAAACAGTATGTGATTTTATGATGAAAGACTGCATCAGAATGGATATACCTAAGGGGGCTGATTTTTGAGTGCCTGACCTTGCAAACTTAATACTCTTTTAATGTAATTTTTTGTTTGTAACTAATGATAAATTATCTGTGGGATGTATGGATGTACATAATCATATTCAACAGAAGAGATTAAAGTTATAGACTCACGTAAGAGCTTCAGAGTAATTATAATGAGGTGAGACTCCCAAAAACTTCTGCACTTCATCCATCACTGTAGCTGGGTCACTTCTTAGCTGCTGTCCATCAATAATTAGCAACTGTAAGGACAGATTGTCCATTTAAGACAAAAGACTCAGTTCAATAAACTAAGCTACTTCACTTCCTATGTGACACAACTTAAGGCAAGGTGGATTTGAGATAATATGGCAAATAGCAGTCGTGCAATTCAGCTGTTTCTAGCCTTAATTTCTTTCAGCTCTGCATCTTGTTGGAGATGTATCGTCTTGCATCTGGCAACTGAGGGAACCGCTTGGATGCCTACATTGTTCCCCCCAGTATAGTTATTTTTGCATGTACAAGCAAAGAATAAAATCAAAATCTCAACAATTTACAGAATACTGAGAAAAACAGATTTAAAAAAAGCTTGATTAGATAAGTCAGACATACAAAATATTCAAAATCATTAAAATACACACTAAGCTTTCAGAGAAATAAGCACATAAATATTTAGTAAGTAAATAGTAACCACTATGCAGATACAGTAGATTGACAGTATTTGATAATCAATATGTAATTATTACAGATCTTTCAAAAGTACGTTAACAAAATTTGGTCTGATGTGCTGAACTGGACTTTGAGTCTAGTTGGTAAAGTTATATATAGAAGCTTTTGCAGTACAGAACTGTACAGATAATAACTAACTTGGATGGGTGTGTTTCATATTTATTGTGAGGGCTTATGAATTATTGACTTTTTTGAGTGCACATTAGTAAGCACAATAAGTGCACTTTCTGCATGCACTCTATAAAGAATGAGTTCACATTGTTGTGTATCTTGTAAAATTAATCACTGCAACTAGGCAAACATGGCGGTAGCCAATTTTACAAGAAATATGTGCCTGCTTAACAGCAGGGTCTGCATTCACTGTGATGAATTTAACTGCTGCAGGGGGGAGAAACCTTAACATATGTCTTAGGAGCAGGAGGCCCAGCCTTAAGAACAGAGAAAGCAAACAGGTAATTGGAGTCCTGGCTCTCTTGGGGACCCAGAATCCCATGCATGTTCTGAAATTTGTGGGACAGCGTTATGTTCCCCCACCCTTAGCAGGACCAAAGAGGGAGTAAACAATTTTCTGCAGGAAATCCTACCTGCCATAGATCCCCCAACTTGCGGGCATATTTTTTTGTGAACTTTGCATCCCATGCAAACTCTGCTGCTCATAGGCCGGTACTTGTTGCTTATCAAAAGAGAAGCAGGGAGCAGATACAAGTCACTGACAAACTCAGTCCTCCTCTTACTTACTAGCAATGGGACTGGTCTGTTTCCCCCTTTGTAGTACAACTTGAGGCCATGCAACAGAAAAGGCCAGTCATGGAAAGAAACAGACCCTGTAGATCTTCTGGGCTTTCTAGCACTTAGTCTACCTAGAAGACACAGCCTGTGCTTCCTAGTTTCACCACAGAGTTTCTTTAAGTCCTGGTCAGATGAGGCAGTCACAGGGGAGATTGCTTACTACCATACATATACCTTTTCCTTCCATACCCATTTTTCTTTGTAGGGGCAGAAGGTAAGATTGAGCGTACGGAGCATCCATAGGTGTGCATTGTGTTAACCTGTTTTTTGTCAGGAAATAGGTATTCTGGGAGGGTTTTTGTAAAGATGAATTTTATCTAAGCGTTTGTTTATATAGATTTTCCTTGAAAATTTTCCAAAAATCAGTGAAAAAGCATCACAAGCTTATATGCAATAATGGTATAAGTTGAGATTGTTGTTCCCAAAATCAGTGAGCTTTGTGAAATGGCTGGCAGGAAATTACCTGGGAAGTGGGAAAGTGAGTTAGCCATCTTTCTATATGGGTAGCGTACCACCCAGGGATCAGACATCTCTTCTGGAGAGTTCTTAACTCTGAGGGAGCCCAATGGTCTGATGTAATCACTTCATAGAAATTGAACTTCAAAGCTGCAGCTTCCTCATGAGATCGCTGATGCTAGTGTACAAAATTGAGAGACAAATAGCTATAATTAGCTAATTTATTTGAGCATAAGCTTTCGTGAGCTACAGCTCACTTCATTGGATGCATTCAGTGGAAAATATAGTGGGGAGATTTATATACACAGAGAACATGAAACAATGGGTGTTACCATACACTGTAAGGAGAGTGATCACTTAAGATGAGCTATTACCAGCAGGAGAGCGGGGGGTGGGGGAGAGGTTGCGGGGAGGGGAGGGGCGGGAGGGAAACTTTTGTGGTGATAATCAAGGTGGGCCATTTCCAGCAGTTGACAAGAACGTCTGAGGAACAGTGCGGGGGTGGGGAATAAACATGGGGAAATAGTTTTACTTTGTGTAATGACCCATCCACTCCCAGTCTCTATTCAAGCCTAAGTTACTTGTATCCAGTTTGCAAATTAACTCCAATTCAGCAGTCTAGTTTATTTATGCTCAAATAAATTTGTTAGTCTCTAAGGTGGCACAAGTACTCCTTTTCTTTTTTTGCGAATACAGACTAACACGGCTGCTACTCTGAAACCTATAATAAGCTAGTAAATTAAGCCATAATTGAGTAAATAAGTGAAAATTGTACTATTTCAGACTTCCAAACTTAGTTAAGAATTTAGCAAATTGTAGCTTCACTGCTATTGTGTTACTGTAATGAAATATCCTAAATGGATAATGATCTCATTTTCAAATGTTAGTTGTGGCTATCATACTCTTAATAATAACATCACCACCACCACCACACACAATACCCAACCACCCAAGACAAACCAAAAACCTATGGCTGTTTCAATGGAAGATTATCTATGGTTCTCTCCATTGTCAGGTGTTGTGGGCTTGAGGAAGGAGAGCACTTGGTGAAATTATGTGGCCTGTATTATCGAGGAGATCAGACCAAATGATCCATTCTAGTCTTAAAAATCTAAGAATCAACTATTTTACTAAGAAGAGATTACCCACACACTCAGTTAACTGTTTGTAGAGACCAACAAGCCCATGTTAAAACCATATAGAGCCTAATTTATTGAAACATTCAGAACTCGTAGCATTTCACACGTACTTTTGCAATCGCTTGGCAAAGGTATGCACCAGCTAGTTAAGGCAGTGGAGAGTCAGGCACTAGAGCTGCTTATACAATAGGAACAGTTGGACCCTTAAGTCGCCACAGTGCAGCTCTACATTTTGTAGCACAGTTGGCAGTTATGGTCTAGACAGGACACAGCCTTCTACCATCTCAGACTTCAGTTTAGGATGACCAAATAACAAGAGCGGGGGGAGGGTAATAGGTGCCTATGTAAGACAAAGCTCTTTAATATCAGGACGGTCCCAGTAATATTAGGATGTATGATCACCCTACTACAGTTCTGCCAGTGTTGGGATTGATGGAGCCACACTGATGGAGAATTACTAGTAGTCTAGTCCAAATTCTGCCAGTGTAGATGCAACCATAGGGCCTGCTTCTCCTCTGCCTTATGACTTGTGTAATCTTTTGTGAATGTGCTCAGGATGGGGCTGGAAGGAGTGTCAACTGGCGTGGCGAACTAAGTGCTTTATATTGTTAGTTGCAAACCTCATCATAGGGTATCAGAATTTTTCTACTTCATGCCTAGTTTAACTTTATAGATGACACTTTTGACATTGCTCTGGCTATTTCATTTGTCTATACAAATACGTCAAGTTGCTATATATGTTTAAACATTTTTTTTAAAACACAGGTGTTGATTTTCTCTTTTGGGGGCCAACTCATCTCTCCTCTGGAATATCTCCCAGGAAGGGGCGTGAATTAGTTTCCACTCTCTGCTTTTAATTTCATTGCCCATTTCTCAGTGGCAAGTTCCCTACCTGATACCAGGAGTATGCCCGATCTGATGGGTCAATGAGAATGGTGATGATCTTGGCCTTGGGGACCAGGGAAGCCGCTCGTCTGGGAGCCTCCTGAGAATGGAAGTAGTTGGCACTTTTCTCAAACAGAAAGTCAGTGGTGACATTCAAAGGGGTAGGGAAGAAGTCCATGTACCTGGGAGAAAGAGACAGTGATTCGTATTAAGAAAATAATAAATTGTCTTATACATATATTTTGCATTTCACAGCACGTGGAAATGTTAATCTTCCAACGTAATTCACAAATGGAATAAATCAAAACTCAACTGGGCAAAAGAGTCATTCTAAAGTTGTAATAGTACAACCACTGGCTACGGGATCAATGATGTGAACAGCTAAACACTGTGACTGTATTGGCAATGATTTTCACGAGTGATAAGGAAAGTACTAATTGTACTTATAATGAATATTGAGTGAATAATTGGAAATACTCTTTTTCCTAGGAGAGCATTTTTAACAATAAAAGTGTTGGAGATTCACAACTAAGCATTCCTAATCTGAAGTCAAAGTTTGTACAGATTAAAGATGTGAAGTGAGATTCTAGACTGTACTTCTAGTAGGTGTTCCAAAGAACCTGCTGCCCAGTGGGAGGAGAGGATAATGTGGCATTAAGCCACTTTTGCATCCTCCCAGTTCTGCACTGCTCTGAGGAATGGAGCGGTCCCTGGCATAAATTAGACAGTCTTGGGGGAGGAGGAGGGGCAGTTGCGGGAGGCTGCTTGCGTTACAGCTATAGCAGCAGTGCTACCTGGAATCCAAACAGTGCTACATGCTTCAGTCCCAGAATGCTCCCTATGCCAGCCTGTGTGTCTTCCTCAGTTGCTATGCTGGAGAAATTCTATCCTGGCTGGATCTGTGCCTTTTGAAGACCCTAGCCCTACTACAGTCCCTTTACCTGGTGTAAAGGCCAAAGTAGGCATTATAATCTCACCACAGACATAAAAATGCTGTAGATGGAAAAACATGGTATAAATTGTGATATGTTTGTTTTTGCACTTCCAATCTAATTTGCCGATTGTGGGCCAGTCAATGGAGCTGCACTAATTTACATCAGCTGAAAGGCTGGTCCTTTTTATTGTGCAGAGCAAGATGGATGTTTTAGAAACAAAGTCAATATAGAATTATCTTCTGCTTTTTGTTCCTGCAATGTCACTATAGGTTCATTATCCCATATATTATTTGAATGCTTCCATGGATACAGGCCATGCATCCAGATGTATGTTGGGATTAACAAAATAAATCTGCAACCCCCCTCACCTTTTGTTATGATACAATCTCTACATGTCTCAGACAAACAAAAATTACAAAAATAGACATGCATCTTGCAATGAAATTCAGGCTAATAAAAGGCATCTGAACTCTGGTAATATCAATAGCAACGTGAGACATGCTGCATTATGTAGTATGAAAAAATACACAATGAAGCGTTTCCATCTGCTGGCTTTTCACAACATTTTTAACCTAGTAATTCAGTATTTCTCTTAAACTAAGTGTAGCCACTATGATAATGTTGTTCTCAGTGATTTTTTTAAAATATGTCATGTAGTTATTTCTATTCTTTGTTGCAGCATATTACAGTTTTGTATGATTTAAACAATTCAAGATTAGCCTTTTAAAATGCATATATTTCACAACATTCTCCCTACATATTAGCTTTACTATAAGTGTGACGACAGCTAGTACCTTTTGGTACATGAATTGTTATAAAATAATTTCTTTAAAGATTTAAAAACCCATGTTAATGAGTCCGAGAGGAATGACAATCTAAAGTTCCTTATTAATGGCTAAATTCTGCCACGCTTTGTTATGCTGAATAGTAATTTACTCCACAAGCAGTCTCGATGGCTAGATTATGCCACATTTACTCATGTAGAATAAGACCCTACTTTACAAGTAGTTCAATCTGAGAAAGGGTGGCACAATTTATTAAAATGAATAGGATCACGATGAAATTGCAGAGAAAGGTATAACACAGCGTGGGGAGAAGGCGTCAGAATTGGGCTCTCTATTGTATTAGTTTACTAGAAACTATGATAGTTATTGTAACATCTAAATAAAATTAAGGGCAACACTTGATTAAGTGTCCCATCATTATGAATTAGTTTCTAATTCACTCTGATAGTGCAGGCATAGCAAATTCATCTGGTAATTATGTGGTTGTCACATATAATTCTAAAATTGTTCCATTGTGATTTAGCATGTGTTAATAAGGGACATTTTTTTTCTGTTAGTCTTCTTACCAATCAATTCCCTTGTGATAATTGTTTCCATTGAAGAACTGAACTTCTTCAAAAGTTTTTGGATTAGGGAGATTACTGATGATAGAAGGATGCATTAGGAGAAATAAATAAAGTGCAGTTGTTCCTAAAAGGAGAAAAAAACCAAGACACAGGATTATTTGACATAGTTAGGAATGATAAAATACATCTAAAGCTTTTAAATTTAAGCAAGTATTTCTGAACAAAATGCACAAATGAAGACGAAAATTTAAAAAGGGGTTTTTTTATAAGATACATTCTCATTAATGAAAGGATGTATTAGCATGCTGGAGTTTTAAATATGAAGAGATAATACATGTAAGTTTATTTGTTCTGTGGTTATTAACTCCTTCATTCTCAAGAGTCCAAATTCTGCTCTGATGCAGGTGTGAGGTTTCTATTCAAGTCAGAGGAAGCCATGTTTGTGCATACAATGGCAGAAATAGGCCCTAAATTTTGCAACATATTTCATGTTAAAACAAAGCATGTTTTGTACAGCTTTTCATAAATAATTATTATAGGATTGTTTTCATTTCTTTTAGTCTTTGTCAATATCTGTTTACCTGCTCTGGATTGCTACATGTTACATACCCTCTGCTTAAGTGATAACATTAGTTCCCACCAAACTAGACTAAGGGCAAGTCTACACTACAAAATTAAGTCGTCCAAAGTTACATTGACGTACAGATACTGCAATAATTAAGTCGCTTTTGCATGTCCACACTATGCTCTTTGTGTCGGCGGTGTTCATCCTCACCAGGAGCACCAATTTAGCTATCAGTGTGGGGCATTGTGGGACAGCTTCTGAAAGGCAGCAACAGTTAGTGTAAGCAGCACAGTGTCTATGCTGACACTGCGTTTACCTAATTACATTGACCTAAGCAGTACGCCTCTTGCGGAGGTGGAGATATTAAGTCAGCGTGGGCAAATTACATCGATTGGAGCTACATTTTAATGTAGATGCTTACAGAGTTAGACCAGGCCTAAATTCATAAGTAGCTGGGATGTCCTGTTTGCAGGAATCACTAAGAAAGACAGTTTCATACTCGCTATTTTGCCACTGGAAATGAAAAGTGTGGTGCAACTTGAGCTTGCAGCAGAATGTCTTTTAAAACTTTCTATTAATTGATTATACACCATTTAAAATGGCTGTCTTTTTAAAGATTTTTTCACATCTTACCTCCAGGTTGAGATTTATGGTGACTTGGTTGAGAAATATATACATTTTTTGTTTTTAAAAGAGAACAGGAATTTAAAGGTATATTCTCAAGGGAATGCCTAATGCTGAGAGCAACAGTAATCAGTGTATAATGACTATCACTGACTCATCCTGTCTACATTGTCAGTGGCACAATGGTGTGTGTATGTATAGCTCCACGCAGCAGTGAAAAACAGGCCGCATCCACATTGTAGTGTGTAGCTACATGTGGCAGTGAATAGCTCTGGCCAGGGGATGGCAGCAGGACACTACACTATTAAAAACAGCAGTGTAGATGGGTGTGTGTAGACAGCTGTGTAGGGTATATACCCTAAGGTTCTGCATGTCTTTACCCATCTAAGCAGTGCCTCACTGTCTACACTGCTATTTATATCCATACTCAGGAGGTGCAGTGTCTGTACTCTACACACACACACACATACGTGTAGACGTAGTCTATGTAACCTTGGGCAACTTCTCTTTGCCTGGGCTTCCACTTTCTGTAAGATGGTGATAATACTAACTATCCCACAGAGGTGTTTGTTGGGCTTAAAGTTTGTAAAGCACTTTGACATCCTCAAATGAAAGGGACTATATAGGTGATAAATACTCTTATTAGGATTGCAAACATTGTGAAGATATTTGGTCAGAGCTCTTAATAGTTATCTTATCTTTGTGTCTCACAGCATAATAAAACGGGTGTTTGTTGCGAATGTTTGCTCTGCTTTCTGACTACTTCCATATTACATGTCTGCTAAATGCAGAACACATTGACACAAAACTTAAATCAATTTCTGGGGAAAAATGATTACATGAGATCCATATAAATACCTATCTGTTATATAGTGCTATTCATCTTTAGATCTCAAAATACTTTACAAAGGTAGGTATCAACTGTAGAAAATATAAAATAATTTAATTGAAAACATCATAAGTGAAATGCTTTAACTCTTATTATCCTTCAACTTCAGAGAAAGTAATCAGGACAAAATTATTCCTTACACTGATATATACTGAGTTCTAGTAATTGGCCATATTTGTTTTCATTGTGGTGGAATGAAATGCTGCACCTTCTCTATGAATTAAATTCTCCCCATGTACAGAGTGCCAGTAAAGAAACTGAGTGCTACTGAAATCCCATTTTAAAAAATAGGGCACAAGTCTTGTGCTGACCCTATGCGGGGAGGGGAGGGGGAGGAGGTGAATTTGAACCTGTGTTCTGAAAATTGCATTGGAATAAAGCATGGGAACAGTATCTGAAACATAGCCTAGTATTTTGATGTGCAGCCTCCCTTGTAATGAGGCTAACTGCTCCCACCCAAAAGTTATCACCAACATAACCAATCCCATAATTAACAGGGAAAAAGTATTCCTTTAGATTAATAGGAAGGAGTATAACTGCAAAATGTTGCTATTTTGACCTCAGGAGCCTTTCCACTTCAAAGAAAGGTATTATCAAAACTACACAAGCCTCTTGATTCTGCAAAATCAACTGGAATTCCCATGAGAATAGGCATTTTTGTGAGATATAACAATACATCTGGTCGGAGTACTGTGATAACAACCTGGGCTTGGTTCTAAAAGTGGCTGATGGTTCGGAAAGAGAGTTCCTATTTTATCCAAGCCACTTTCTCCCCATAAGCAATGGAAGAGTTAATAGCAGCTATCGGTTTCTATTCAGACTGTATTACCTCTTTACAGTTGAATTTACTCTATCATGCATTATTCAAAAATAAATATATACAACACCAAAAAGTGGGCTACAATATGCTTAGAATCACACCCTCTGTTCAAGTCATTGCAATTCACCATTTCTCACCTGTTTTCTGAGGTCCAATCACAAGAAATTTTGGAAGATGGTAACAAGTTTTATCTCTGGACCAGATATCCCTATGACGTTTATCATCACATGGATTCTGAGGGGGAAAAAAAGACAATTATTTCTGCCACACTGGAGGAAATTTCAAATGCCCTGATGCAGTAGAGATTTACACAAATACTTAATTTTATGCACTGGGGTGAAATTCTAGCATGGTTGAAGTCAGTGGTAACACTTCAAATTTCACCCCAGGAATTCAGTTCTGCAAGAAACTAAGCACTCTGGCCCTAACCAACCAATCAAGTAAGAATGCTAGGCACATGCTTGAGTGTTTTTGCACATCGGGATCAGAGTGTTCCATATGTTGTGGGATTAAGGCCTAGAGTAATCCCAATGAAATCAGTAAAGTTGAGCAATTGTGTACATTTTGCAGGCTCAGTGTCAAAATGAAAATTTTGTGAGGCTATAACATTTCCTTCTTTCTCCCTATGTATTACGTGCATGGGACTTCTATGTTTATAGATTTGTTGATATTTAAACCCAGAAAAGAACATGATGATTATCTAGTCTGATCTCCTGCTTAACAGGCCAGAAAATTTTACCAAATGGTTCCTGAATCAAGCCCATAATTTCTGGTTCAGCTAGAATATCACTTCAGGTATCCAACTTCTCTCAAAATAAGGGCCCCAAAATAAGCGTAATGTTGTTACAATGGCGTCTGAAATACAGAATGCAATAAGGGAACTCAGAATACTCATTTATATAAGGTGTAAATGTGATTGGCACTTCATAAATGGATAGACAGATGGACTGATCTAGATAGATAAATGTAATTTCCCCCTATTGTAAATAAGCATTTGAAAACTAAGATGAGAGGTTATTTTATTGACATGATACAAATGTTCACAATAAGTAAAGTGTGAAGTGAATTTCAGTATTTCTGCTGGAAATGCTTACATACTCATACAGTCAGGAATAGGCACACCATGAGAATTACCTGACCAATCACAACTACACAAAACTCAAATTAGAAGATTCATTATTAATCCATAAAATATCAGGGCCACCTCCTTAGCTGGTATGAATAAGTGTAGCTCAGTTAAAATAAATTCATTGACATCTGATAAAAGATACGTCCCCAAATTTTAAGTTACTACAGCTGGTCAGCATTTTTCAAACACAAAAATTTTGAAATGGAAAATTGGGGGAGAATAATCTTTCATTCTTAAATTTGTTATTTTTAAAGTCTTAATTCAGAACCTACTTTTTTTCCCTTTCACTCCCTGCCCACCCCACAGCCCATTTTCATTTTTCCATTTTTTTTAAAATTGAACTATTTCTCATTTTTCAAAAAAATCTAAAAATATTAGTCTAATAAATTTGAAGTGAAATCTGCTTGCAGATATTCCATGGGCCTAAAATAAAGCTAAATTAATTGATTAAGTTGTTTGCTCCACATTAGTCAGCTCTTCTAGTGACTGAAAGTCATCTCAATACAATTCTGTATGGTGCAGTTTACAACATGAGTTGCTGGTTATAATTCAGTTCCTAGGGAACAGCTACTCACAGCATAATTAAAAGTCTTGTGGCAATCTCTTCTCTGAGGCATAGTGCCTGAACTATCTTCTCATCCCTATAGGAAATCTCTCTAAGTCAAGGCTGACGTACAGCAGTCTGGAGAAGCTGGCAGAGCTCCTTCTTGTACTCTACCTATAGAGGACACTATTCCTTAGTTCTGCCAGTGTGACACAGTTCACAATCACTATGGCGCTGATCAAGCAAATGAGTCAATAAGACTATTCATATGCCTAAAATTAAAGCACTCGCCAAAAGGCTTTGCGTGATTGAGGCCCAAGTTCGTTTTAGACTTAAAAGGAATAAAAATTAAGTATTAACAAACAAATTTCCATTTATGGTTAAAATTATTCATTACTATTATGCCTTCTAGCTATTCATATTACTTACTAGGTAACAAAGAAGTTTCAAATATATAGTAGTTAGTGACAATTTAAATTTACATAATAATACAAAAGACAGGAAAAAAAGAGAAATTTAGGATATTATTCAACACTAACATTCTACTACATGTTAATGCAAAATAAAACTGTGTGAACAGAAAATCCGAAGAAAAAAGTAAGAGTTGATTATTCTTTCAAGAAGTTATTTCAATGATGTTGTCTTTGCATAAGCTGGTAATGGAAGACCTGACTTGCTAATGCATTAAGTTAACAAAATATAATGGGACAAATTTTTAGCTTGTGCAAATCAGTATAGCTCTATCAATGGAAGCTAGGCCAATTTATACATTAGCTGCAGATCTTGCCAAAACTAGTTAAAAACATATTCTATTCTCTTATACCACCATAAGTGCACATATTTCCTTTGAGTTATTCTGGATTTACACTTGTGTAACTGAGAATATGCTTTGGCATATCATGTGCTGAATCAGAGAGGAACCATGAATATGTGATAATTATTTGTCAATTGCTATCCTGGCATTACGGGCAGCATTGGCATTTATTTCAAATGGAGGTGGAAACTAGTTATTATTGAGTTGGGGTAAGACATTTCTCTATTTTCAAAGTAACTGTTTATGCTAATCACTATCTCCCATATGGGACTTTTTCCTTGCTGTTTTAAAGAAGGGGATATTGTATTCTGGGAATCCTTGCTATAGCTGCAGTGACTTAATGCTAGTGATTCCATATTAATGGACACAGTGAATCTGCATTGTGGTAGATCTCACTCATCTGTTTTCATCCTAATGACTGTGCATCAAGATAAGTTAATACAATGTGATGCATCAGGAAAACAAGAGGGAAGAGTGAAGGGAAGCCCAGATAAATAGCAACCAACTGCTCTTAAAGTGATTGGTATTTGACTGAGTTTAAGCAAGTGCCCTGCTTTATCTATGCAGATCACATAACAGCTAACAAATATGCAAATATATTCTCAGTCAAAGCTGTTGTCTTTGAAGAAAATAAAATAAACCCCAAAAGGCATTTAAAACAAAATAAAATATCTTCATTTTTAATGTGTCTTTTTGCAAAAGATTTTAGAAGTGCATTGTTATTGAAGAATTATAAGTGGGACTATTGACAGGTATGTTATATTACCTGCCAGAGAGGGTCCTTTTGCTCAGGGAAGAGTTCAAAGTACTTGTAAGCCAGCTGAACTGGAGGCAGAGTCTGTAGTTTTAGGTTAGTCCAGCTCTTAAGAAAATTGGCCAGATTCAAAAAGGTATATAACCCCAGGCGGTCATTCCCGTAGTTGGACAAATGGGTCATGAAGATGCTGATCTGAAAGGTAAACAAAAGTGTTTTATAAAACTTACAAACAGCAGGACATCAATAGATGGCAGTAGCTGTATTTGGAAGATTGAGTCTTGCAATTTCCTATAATAATAATAAAAAAAACTAAACTAGCTGTGCGATTAGTTTGCACATTCACACTCTAACTGGGAGGCATGCCTCTCTGAAAGTTTTACAGCCCCAACTTGGTCTGCATCTGCAGCATCCCTTTCGATTTGTTCCTTCATCAACTTTCCCATGAACTGACATTAAAATGCTACATTTAGACATTTTCCCTTCTCTTGTTTCAAAGTTTAGAAACAAACCAAACAGTCCTGCACTCCATTTTCTCTGTTGATTTTAATCCAACCTCTCTCAAACCGTATGCCTAGAAGAAGATGATTTTTTCTGACCTTCCTCAATTGTCTTGTCTGCTATAATATTCATAGGTTCCTAATACTTCCACAATTCATTGCACTCCTATTTTTCACCCCAAGAAACTATGAAGTGAATTTACTCCTCGTGAAGGTGCTGATAGCTTGAGCCAGATCTGATACTTTCAAATGCAGTGTAGGTTTTCTCACAAAGCACTTAAATCTCCCCTCCTCGCCTGAATTTTGTGTTTGTGAGAAGTTCCAGAAAAATCTTAGAGAAGACTGGGATCATTTATCTCAGAGACCATACATTCTGGGCTACAGGAATAACCAAATCCTCACCAGTACAGATTAACTCCTTTCCAATATGGCCACTTCAAAAGGGAAAGTTCAAGAATTTTATTAAGATGACGTTAAAATAAAAAGAAAATGGTACAGAGTTTAAGCGTAGAAGTTTCTGGTTATCAGAGAATAACGTACAGATTACCAAGTGGTGTGAAGTTCAGTTTAGGATTAGATGGCGTAAGGAATACATAATCTGCAATATCCCCATCTGGGGGTAAAAGGTTAGCAGGTCAAAGTATAGACATTGAGATATGAGGGTACGTTGTTCATATAATGGCTATGTTCAGGTGTGGAGTGTAATGAGTGGATACGATGATTAGGATGGATATACCCTCATTTGGTGAGATTTAAATCTATATGCTCATTCCATCTCTGCAGTTTAAACTGCAAACAGTGGTGCTGACTAGTGCTAATTGTAATGGTGCTGTCTGATGTAGCCTTATCCTCCCTAAGAACTGGATTGATCCCAGCATTTCGTATAACTTTCACCAACATATAGCCAGGAGCCTGTATCAACTCTCAGCCTGTATCAACAAGACTGGATACAGTTTGGATTCAAACTGGTGGCTGAGAAAAGAAGGCTCTATTGCCTTACCACAGAGCATCCTTTCCTCCCTCTTGACTTCCTTACTTGATTTAAGAACACTTACAATTCCAGTCCTGGTATTCTTTTACAGATTGAAAAGTTGCTGTGATGGTTTTGTGATGCCATAAAACTCATTTTTACTTGTTCCACTTTTGCTGATATCAAAAGACATTCTTGTTTATTTGAATTTGATAATCTCTATTTTTGCTTTAAAAAAACAAACATCTAGAAGTGTGCATTGTAATATGAGGCTCCAAAACAGTAGCAGACATGTTTCTGGGGGGATGTCTGCCCTTCATTGAAGTGCCTGTTAAATGCTGCAATAAACTATATGCTGCTAAAGAGGGCTATAGCATGATACCTAAGACTGAGTGAGAACCTGCATAAAAGGATGAGTTGGTGAGTAATGAACTGATAAGGGATGGTTCAGCACATTAAAGATCAGATTCCCTAGAATGCTGATCTAAATATCTATCTATCTATCCACAATGAAAGAGTGTTTGTTTCTGTAACAATGGGGACACAGGTTTACTCTGATGTCATTAGGCACTATCTCTTTACTACTAACCAATATGGCTCATCCCTGCAAATTGCAAGAGCCTTCTGGCCCTCATCCAGGAAAGAAAGTGAGTGGGACTATCTGCTTTCTTAAAGTTAAGCACATGCTTAAGTGCATTGCTACAGCAAGGTCAAAGTGCTCAGGCTTGAGCCCTAACAGAGCAGTGGTACTAAGGAAGGCTGCACTCACACACCGCACCATGTCTTTCTACCTCTCAACGTAACCATAGCATAGAAGCAGTGCATTTTCCATTTCCACCCTTGCAGATCTGCTCATGACCCACTTCTTTAAGAGCGGCCTCACATTGTTTAAAAACCATGTCCATTAGTTTTTTAAATTATTTATAAGGCTTTGAATACTTTTATGAGGTGAAGATGGATGGAATTTAAGAAAATGTCTCTCAGGGCTTATCTCCAGTGCATTTGCACTGTGCCCACTTTATTCCACAAAAGATAATCCATTCTTCATTTTTATTCTGTTCTGAGCCTCCTCTGAGCAAAGATTGGGAAGCATACAAGAGTTTTTAAAATCAATTGGACTATGCTTAAACTGCTAATTTCAATGTTTATGCACCTTATAATTTAGCATCATTTGAAATAACTAGATTGTACATTAATATTTCCAGTGCTCAACACTATACACATGTAACAACCCTGATATTCTGGGCCATTTAAGGCAGCATGTGTTTCCTTCTCTGTACACAAGTACACCTCTCATAGTATTTTCAATAACTCTACCACTGTGTGGTTCAGTTTACATAATGAAGCAGTATACAATACACTGGTTAATAATAGTGATGGCCAGCATTCTGGCAAGCATAAAGATATTGGACAATTTCAGAAGAATCTTTTTTTATTTGTGTACTCACTTTACTTTTTTTTAAAAAAAGAAAAGGCTCTATGTTCTTGAATTCATCTCATAAAAAGATGCGACAAGTGCTTCCTATGAACTATTTAAACATGATAAAATGAAAACATTTTAGGAAATATTAGAGAATATAATTTCCTCTATGAAGCATCTCTTGTTTCTGATGAGTGCCAGACTGCCAATGGCATTTAATAGCAAATAAAATGCATGTAGGTAAATCCTCTCTTCCTCTTTCCTCCATCTAGTGAAAATTCTTCTTGTGGAAATATATGCGCAGGAGACCTTTCCGAGGTTTAGCTCAGGTAACTTAATTTACTTAGAGCTATACCCAAACCAAAACCCAAGATATGAATATCCCTGAACTTTGGGAACTTGGGGAAGTTCAGATCTATGTCAGCTCAGGCCAATTTTACTATTCAACCAGCAATCTTCTTCTCCTCTTTGAAAGTGAAAAAGAATGTTTTTAAAATCATTAGTTGCTGCTTCTTTCCAAAGTAAAGGATAATAAACTAGGACAATATCACCCCTTCATGAGTGTAGCATGGATAACCATCTTACTTACAGTACTTCTATATCTATGAGAATATAATGCTCGCTAAAATGACTGAGTTGGCATGATGCTCTTAACTTCTGTGCCCGGAAAGATAATGGAGCAAATAATTAAGCAATCAATTTGCCAACATCTAGAAGATAATAAGGTGAAAAGTAACTGTTAGCATGGATTTATCAAAAACAAATTGTGTCAACCCAACCTGATCACTTTCTTTGACAAATGGTATATCTTGATTTTAGTAAAGCTTTTGATACTGTCCTGCATGATCTTCTTATAAATAAACTAGGGAAATGCAACTTAGATGGAGCTACTATATGGTAGGTGCAAAACTGGTTGGAAAACCATTCCCAGAAAGTAGTTATCAGTGGTTCACAGTCATGCTGGAAGAGTATAACGAGTAGGGTCCTGCAGGGATCAGTTCTGGGTCTGGCTCTGTCCAATATCTTCATCAATTATTTAGATATGGCATACAGAGTACACTATAAAGTTTGCAGATGATACCAAGCTGGAAGGGTTGCAAGTGCTTTGGAGGACAGGATTAAAATTCAAAATTATCTGGACAAACTGGATAAATGGTCTGAAGTAAATAGGATGAAATTCAATAAGGACAAATGCAAAGTACTTCACTTAGGAAGGAATAATCAACTGCACACATACAAAATGGGAAATGACTGCCTAGGAAAGAGTACTGCAGAAAGAGATCTCGGGGTCATAGTGGAGCACAAGCTAAATATGAATCAATAGATTAATGCTGTTGCAAAAAAAGCGAACATCATTCTGGGATGTATTAGCAGGGGTGTTGTAAAGAAGACATGAGAAGTAATTCTTCTGCTCTACTCCACTTTGATTAGGCCTCAACTGGAGTGTTGTGTCCAGTTCTGGGAACCACATTTCAGGAAGGATTTGGGCAAATTGGAGAGAGTCCGGAGAAAAGCGACAGAAATGATTAAATGTCTAGAAAAATTACCTCTGAGGGAAGATTGAAAAAATTGGGTTTGTTTAGTCTGGAAAAGTGAAGACTGAAAGGGGACATGATAATCATTTTCAAGTAAATAAAAGGTTGTTACAAGGAGGAGGAAGAAAAAATGTTTTTCCTAACCTCTGAGGATAAGACAAGGACTTAAATTTCAGCAAGGGAGGTTTCGGTTGTACATTAGGAAAAACTTCCTGTCAGGTTAGTTAAGCACTGGAATAAATTGCCTAGGGAGGTTGTGGAATCTCCATCATTGGATATTTTTAAGATCAGGTTAGACAAACACTTGTCAGGAATGGTCTAGATAATTAGTCCTGTCATGAGTGCAGGGGACTGGACTAGATGACCTCTCGAGGTCCCTTCCAGTTCTATGATTCTATACGGTGAAGTGCATCTAGGGATGACAGTGCTAGGGATGTGATGCACAATATTGTTGCACTGCATGTGATCAGGAGGAAAGGACTCCTCGCATTCAGAAACTGCTTAAGGAAGAGTAGGGCAAGATAGAGCTCAATAAGGCAGCATGTGTTTCCTTCTCTGTACAGAAGTACACATCTCACAGTAGTGTCAATAACTCCACCGTGTGGTTTAGTTTACATAATGAAGAACAGGGTATAATACTCTGGTTAATAAGTGATGGCCAACATTCTGGTAAGCATAAGGATAGTGGACATTTTTACAAGAATCACAAAACGGGCACAACACAAACATAGCAAAAAGACCCTAATCACAAGACATCCCAGATTCCTATGGGAATCTGGTTCAGGTTCAGTGTAGAAGTAGGCTTAAGATTAAACTGCAATGAGCAATGTGTACTAAATGCATGCAGATGAACAGAAAACTACTGAATAAAACCCATTGCCAAGCTATATGCTGAATAAAACCAATTGTGCATTTGCTTATTGTGAAGCTCATGTTATGCTCATGCTATTTGCTGTGAGGGCAGTACCTGGAATGCATAGACAGCAGCGTTCATTCATACTGATGGGATATCTTATTAACCTTGACATTCAACAGCCAGCCATCTCAGGCTGATAGTTAATTATGGAAGAAGAGGAGGGCAGATCATTAAATGCTGGGTGTGTGTAGCTGTAAAGAATTCTCTTTTTACTTTCTTCTTCCCCTTCCAAATCTCTCCTTCCTGTACTCTGCCCTTTAACTTCCCCTCTCCTTCATCCCCACCCAAAATCCCTTTTGCATGTTTCCTCGCTAAGGCCATGTCTACACTAGGGAGCTTACAGTGGCACCGACACAGCCGTTCTATGCTGGCAGGAGAGAGTTCTCTTGTCAACATAATAAAACCACCTCCACAAGTGGCAGTAGCTATGTTGTCAGGAGTAGCTCTCCCATCAACATAGTGCTACGCAAACTGGCACTTCTGTTGGTGTAATTTATGTCGCTTGGGGGTGTTTTTTCACATTCTTGAGTGACATAAGTTATACCAACAAGTGGTTGTGTAGACATGGTGTCAAGGCTGATTCCCCACTCTTGCACTTTGAGTGCAAAGGTGGGGGCCCGCAAGGATTCTAAAAATTAATACTGGCTACTCCAGGCTTGTATTAAACTCCCAAGTTTACAGCTTCTCTCTGACCTTGGTTAGGTAGATGCTGCCACCACCCAATTTCCCCCCCCCCCCCAAAACCCCCCAAAACAAAAAACCCTTTAAACCCAGAAAGGAACACTTGGGAATTCCTCCCTGTGGGGTACCCTCAAGCCCTTTCACACACACACCTCCAGGGAAAAGCTGAGAAAGAAAACAAAGGAAATCAGCTGTTGCCATCAGCTAATTAAACAACATATGCACAAACTGCTTAGAACACAAAAATCCTAATCCTGTTCTTAAAAAAAGATAAATTTTATTAAAAACAAAAAGAAAGAAAATACATCTGGAAACTTAGAGTATTGCTAGATTTAAAAAAGAGCAAATATAATAACTAAGCGTCAAGAATGGTTTTCTTGAGGTCCAGCTTTACGGTTACAAGAAAAAGAAAAGCATTTAGGGGTTAACACAAAGAAGTCCACAAGACAAAGAAATAAACCTAATTGCATCTTCCTAGACATTTCCTGATCTACTTACATATATGGGGTTTTAAAAGAGTAGTTTCTAGGAATGATTTGATGATTTTTCATACCTGGCACAAGCTCTTATAGCATAGTCCAGTCCTGTCCCTGCTCTCCTGGGGAACAACCACAGACAGACAAAAGGGGAGTCTTGTTTCAATTTTAAAAAGTTATAGCCTTCCCATTGGCTCTTTTGGCCAGGTTCCCACTTACTTCCTTTTACCTATGCATTAGACTTTTTAAATCTTTACAGGTAAAGCAGGTAGAGAACAGCTACCATGAGGGATTTTATAGCCGATTGGCTGGCTGGGTGTCCATAAAAGGGAGCTCCCTCCACCCCCTTCATTTATCACACATGGCCTTACTCTATTTTCCCTTTTTTTTATTTTTTTACTCTATTTTCCCAGAATCCCCCTTTTCTACCCAAGCCATTCTGTCTCCTCCCTCATTTTATAATAAGAATGAAAATACCTAGCTCTTATACAGCACTCTTCATCTCAAAGTGCTTTACAAAGGAGATCAGTATCATTCTCCCCATTTTATAGATGCGGAAATTGAGGCACAGAGAGGGGGAAGTGACTTGCTCGAGGTCACTCAACAGGCTAATAGCAGACCTATGAATGCAACACAGGTCTCAAGTCCCACTCCACTGTTCATCCTCTAGACCGAAAGGAGATGAAGGTCCACCCTAATCCAGAGGGAGAAAAGTCAGGAGCTCCAGAGTTGTCAGAACTGCTACCCAAGTAACACAAAAAGACTAGCACAGATAGTAGGGACCCACTCCTTTATGTCAGTGGGACTTCCCTTACCACACCTGCCCTCAGTCCAATGCAAAATGAGCTGGCATGCACCCCTCAATCTACTGCAGCCCCTATCTTCTCTTCACCTACACCAAGGGAGAGGAGCTAAGGGCCCACAACATAGCAAACACTTTAGTACTGTTTGTCAAATTATGTATATTTTAATTCTACATTTTTCCTAGAAGATGTCTTCAGGTCTATAGTTTCTAATGAATAGGCATCCACCACACAGAACCAACACTATAACGGTCACGGATCTGACACGTTTAGTTGCAATCCCAACAAAGAGGCCCAGGATTAAACAAACACAGAGGCTGAACCAGCATTTCATATTGATCTACTCCAGGTCATTGCTAATACACAATTACCACAATATCGAGGCACCCCCTGTGGATGGTCATTTCATACTTCAGCAACATTATAAGGCTGTTACTGGAAAGCTTGCACTGCCATTGCCTTTTGTGATGATAAACAGTCCAAGATTGTCAATTTATCTCCTTTTATGAACACTGAATCACTTAAAATAAATTGTAAATGGAGAAAAAAAGGCCAAGATTCAGTTCAAGGGCTGAGGCAGTTCTGAATTTGTTACTGGAATTGGTTTACTTATCTCTCTTGATGTTAGATACTCTAAGCTGACACTATGAATAGGTTCAGCATAATAAAGCAGTTTGACTATCACCTCTTTTCTAAAAAAACAAAAAAGAGAATGCTTTGAGAGTTCAGGCCACCTGTGCGTTTAATATATCATTTTGGTTGGTAAATTACATTATTTCCATTGGGGTATGGTGAGGGGGTGAAGAGTGGTGGTTTTATATTTTTTCTAACATTCAAAACTCAACAGAAGCTACATTCTGCATCTGGTTATGTACCAAATTCCCAGTAATAATATTTGGTTAGTGACTTATTAACAAATTAGAACTGTTTTGACTTGAGACAGCTGAGCATGTAAACACTGATCTTCCTGAAAAAAGAAGCTGGGCAGTGACTTAATCAAGACAGAACCACGAGGGCAGCTGTTCTAACAAAGAACAGAAGGCTCTGGCTACATCTCAAAGAACTATTGCTTAACAACCCATTTTTCTTTCCTTTCAGTGTGGCCCAATTAATTATAATGGCAACACATGCTAAATACTGTAATTAATTTTTGTGCAAACTTTTTGGGCAGCAATTTGGCAGTGGCTTAGGGCTCCCTCAGCCATGTCCAAAAATTAACACTATTTTAGAAGGAAATTTCACAGTGTGGGAGCCAAAAGTGACTTGCAGACAATATGAATTTAACGCAAGACTTACTCATAGAATCAAATGAAAACTCCCTTTTTGTTACTTAGAAGAGCTTCTGCCTGTAGCTTCTAAGGGCTCAATCTTTACCTTATCCTAACAGCTTTGTGCAGTTGCTGAGACCATGCAAAGCTGCCTTAGAGATGTTCTAAAAGGGCCACCTGATGCAGCAGAATTCTCAGATGGTGCAAAGCTAATATAGCTAGTGCTGGATGGCCTTCACCCCTACACTTCCTGTATTTTGGGATCAAAAGAGGGCGTGTCAGAGGCAAGAGGGGAAGAGGCAAAACCCACAGCTGTTCTGGCTGCAGAGTCTCATTCGCTGTAAGAGTCTCATCCATGATAATGTGATACATAGTTTTCAGGGCAGTGTTTTATGATGCGTTTGTACAGCACTTAGTACAATAGTGCCCTGATGCATGATTGGGATGTTACCACAACACATATAAAATATGCAGCCTGAGGGGGTGGATCTTTGCTAACCAAAACATTCTGGTCACTAGTTCATTTTTATAATTATGTCTGTTGAGGTCGATAGGCCAGTTCACACCTCTCAGAATTACTTCAGGCTGGCTGTAGACTAAGGAAGACATCATTACATCATTTTACACTTGGTTCACATTTTCAAGGTCCTCTCCTTAAGTCTGAGGTCTAGAAGTATTTTGACAATGAAACCCTATCTTCCAGAACATCAATGGCTATTTTATTTGATGATCAAAATATTTATCAATAAAAATATTCATTAACACACTTCACAATGTAAGTAGCAATGGATGTTCATGTCAATCAAAAATTGACATGAATAAAAACTTTAAAAAATGTGTTTTACATTTTGCTACAGTTTAGAAGTGATACATTTTCTAATCTCAAAATTCAGAAATATGTTCATTAGGAAAAGCTGAAGAGTGTTAAAGTGTTCATTTTAAAATAATTTTAACTGAGATTCATATTAACAGATCTACTTATGGACTCCCATAAAATTTATTCTGTAGTCAGAATTTGTTATGAAAATTTGGGGAAAATGCACTCATTATTCATAAAAACATAAGAATGGCCATAACGGGTAAGACTAGTGCTCCTTCTAGCTCTTTATCATGTCTTCTGACAGGGGCCAGTGCCAGAGACTTCAGAGGGAATGAACAGAACAGGACAATTCTCAAGTGATCCATCCCCTGTCATCCAGTCCCAGGTTCTGGCAGTCAGAGGTTTAGGAACACACGGAGCATGGGGTTGTATCCCTGACTATCTTGGCTAATAGTCATTGATGAACATATCTGCCTATTAATTTAACTGGAGGACCCCTGGTTTTTGTGTTATGTGAAGGAGTAAATAACACTTCCCTAATCACTTACTCCATACCATTCATGATTTTATAGCCCTCTATTATATCACTCTTTGGTTGTCTCTTTTCTAAAATGGACAGTCCAAGTCTTTTTAATCTCTCCTTGTATGGAAGCTGTTCTATATCCTTAATCATTTTTGTTGCCCTTCTCTGTACCTTTTCTAATTCCAATATATATTTTTTGAGATGGGGTAACTGGAACTGCATGCAGTATTCAGCGTGTGGGTGTAGCATTGCTTTATATAGTGGCCTTATAATATTTTCTGTCTTATTATCTATCCCTTTCCTAATGGTTCCTAACATTCTGATAGCTTTTTTGACTGCCGCTGCATATTGAGTGGATGTTTTCAGAGAACTATCCACAATGACCCCAAGATGTCTTTCTTGAGGTAACAGCTAATTAACATATTTTGTATGTCTAGTTGGGATTATGTTTTCCAATGTGCATTGCTTTTCATCTGCCACTTTGTTGTTCAGTGAACCAGTTTAATGAGATCTCTTGGTAACTCTTTGCAGTCAGTTTTGGATTTATTTTGAGTAATTTTGTATCATCTGCAAATTTTGCCACCTCCATGTTTACCCTCTTTCCTAGATCATTTATGACTATGATGAATAGTACAGGACCCAGTAGAGATTCTTGGGGGACCCCACTATTTATCTCTTTTGGCTGTGAAAAAGACCATTTATTCCCATGCATAACAAAGGGGTTTAATCCCTGATCTAAATGCAAATCTCAAAGCAGTCTTAACTCCGGAGCTATCACAATGACTATAATCTTTCCTAATTAGAGTTTATAGATTGATACTTTGTTCATTTATTTTACCAGTTGTGTAGCTTGAATGTGAAAATAAATTAAAGAAATGTAACACAGACCAGTAAGTGCACAATGGCATATTTTGTAAAATTAATTAAGTTTTAGTAATACAGGAATGCACTAACACTTTAAACGCTAGAAAGAGGCTGCAAATTTTTAGTGCTGATTAAGTGTAGTGTGTAATGATGAGTGTAGAAGGAAGTTCTGCTGAGTTTATTCTGCATTAACAATGTGCTTTCTCTAATCTTCAAGTAGTTTAAAATATATTAAAATATAAAATAAGTGTTTTTGTAAAATAGTTTGCTGGAAGTGATGTTAATCTCAATTATAGACATACAGTTGTCTCTGTACCTATTGATTTTTTTTAAAAATAGGTTTTTTTATATAGCACTTTTCATCAGCATGTCTCAGAGTGCTTCAGTATTTAATGTATTTATCCTTACAGCACCTCTGTGAGGTTGGGAAGTATTATTCTTCCATTTTAGTCACAGAACTAAGGCAAAGAATGGAATCCATGAAGGTACTTAGGCACCTAAACCCCAGGACTTTGATGCCTAAAGATGCAGATAGGCACCTTACCTGCTTAGAAACTCTTGAAAAGCCCACTAGGTGCCTAACTCCCAGGAATATTTTAGTTCTCACTTCAAAGCATTTATCTCAAGAGGTTCTCCTGAATCAACAATTTAGAATTGTTTCTCAAGGGGTCTTCATCAATGACAAGTTTTAAATTAAGCAAAGATGTTATTCTAAAAGATTTGTGCTAGGAATTATTTTGGGGAAGTTACATGATCTATGTTCTATAGTAGGTCAGACTAGATGATCAGAATGGTCCCTTCTGTCCTTGTAATTTATGAAGCCTAAAAATAGTGGACCAGATCCTCAGTTGGGGCAAATCAGTTCAGTTATGCTGATTTGTACACTGGCTGAGGTTCTGGACAAATAATGTTGCTGTCAGTGTTTTTCAGAAGCATGTGGTCCACATTCCACAGCTATCAATATCCCTGCTGCTCAGCCCAGCCTATACAAGAGAAACCAGCACATGGCTTCCGGTTTATCTTACAATGGGACATCTGTTCAGACATTGGACTAAATTCCCAAATAATAACTGGAAACTGATTTTTAACACTAGTACTGAAATGATGACTGAACCAATACAACCCATGCAGAAGGACAATCTCATCCAACCCAAGTATCTTAAAAATATTGCAGTCAAGCATTGGTTCATATCTTTATGATGTGTATTCATGTTGATATTTAAAAATGTGCCTATGGATTGATTTAGCACTTACACACTGAAAAAAATTACAAAACTTTATGTATCATTAGTGTGCTCCACCTCATTCCATCAGTTATTCAATAATTGAACAAAAACAATATTTCCCTTAATGTCCTGATTCTGGGCTCTGCCTGCCCCCTTTTGAAAAATCCAAGAGCAAAGGTAGGCCTTGCAGCATGCCTAGAGGGCAAACATTATTGCTGTCAGAGAATTGGCTGTAGTAATTGTTCATTGCTTTTTCTTAATTTTTTTTCTCCTTTACCTCTTAAAAAAAACAAGAACATTAATTTTCTTCTTCGTGTTGCAAGTAAGGGATTTTAGGATATATTTTGCACAGATGACATGATACAAATAAAGTTGTACAGTAAAATACGTCCAGTAAGACTGTGTTCATATCATATAGTTGCAATAAAATCCCTTACATGAGGAAGCATATTTTTGATCATCCTCCTCTCTCTCTCTCTCTCTCTCTCTCTCTCTCTCTCAGAATATCCAAGGAAAATTAGTTTTGCTAATCTGTCTCTTCATTTTACTAGGAAAGTGTTCTATACTTGTATCAACTGCAAACTTCCATAATTGGATGTAGCTGGCAGCATGGTGTGTGTGTGTGTGTGTGTGTGTGTGTGTGTGCGCACGAGCGCATGTAATATAGCATTAAGAAATGTAATATACTCTCAAGTGTCCATTTACCAATAGCAAGTAGCTCTGATAATTTGGCCATAGAAATCCCTCTTTCAGTTTCAAATGTTCAATATGTTCTGAATCCTGACAGTCTATTAGAGATTACATCCTTCTATTGTTTATGAGCCATAGTTCCATTCACTGATGCTGAATCCCAGAACATTTAGACCTGTTAATTGCACAAACAGCAGCACTAACACAAAAAGGAAGTTGAAACTGATATTTTGTGTTGACAAAGCACTAAATTTTAATAATGACAAATTGTTTCTCCAGAATTCAGCACTATTCATATTCGCGACCCTTCTGCAACTGAAGCAAAGAAATTTGTGGCTGAAAATTGTACCCTTACTTTTGCTCTATTCCCCTTCTGAAAGTTTTTAAAATTTTACCATTTTACAATTTTAAAATTTACCTGACTCCATGATCAAATATTTTCTAAACATATTTTCTCTGAAGAAAGAGTCACAAAGGCAATATTTGGAAGGAATCATGCTTCTCCCTTGACTAAAGCAGCAAAAATTAGGCTGATTTATAACATATTTCCCATGATTATGTTCATTATAGAGGCGATATTACAACTGCAGTCTCCCATTGATGTCAATAGAAACTGTGTACTTGAATCAAAAGTAGTATGTGGCCTTAGGTTCCACTTTTTCTTTATTTGGTTGATGTGATTAAATGAATTATTCTCATAAACTTAAAGTACTTCTCTCCCAGTGAGACTAAAGATATTGTATTTATACCTATAAAACTGCTTTTAAACACAAAGTAAATTATATACTGTATTTACCTGTCATGGCTTCTTGCAGTTATTTCTTTAGTTGTATATACATTTAATACTATCTTGCTATTACAGATGTCTATGATTCTAGATGCAGAAAGAGACTTCTTCTCCATGAATCATAACTGGCCCTTTTCTTTTCAGCTATCTGTAGTATTAATGAGCAGCTCTCACCTCCCAGCTTCTCTCCCCCAGACAAAGCACAATAGTGTCAACGCTGGCATAGCACACTCTGAAACCAAAAATAACTTGCGACTCTGTTGACATTAGCAATCTCACTGTATAGCTACAATAGGATGGTTTAAGTAACTGAAACTTTAGGTCCAATTAGTAGACAAAACCATATTTCACGTAAGTGCTTGACGCTATACTTGACACTAGGAAGCATATCCAAACCTCCTTGCATTCCTTTGACATGCAAACCTCCAGCAATGTGATACTGGAAAGACAGCTTCTTGCATGGGACCTCCTTTCTTTGGAAGTAATGATAATAATTTGTTTTGTCACCATCTGTATTTTCTCAATGGATTATAGAAAACTAAAATATTATCAACAAGTGGATTTTTACTGTGATTTGAGATTGCAACAGCACATCAGATGATTAGGCTTTACTTTTCTATAGGAGTTTAGTGACCCACTGGCAGGAGTATGTTATTAAATTATTTCCCCCACTCTACTCTATATCAAATTAATATTAAATTGAATTTATTAAATGTATATATTTATTATACATTCTACCCTATGTTAAATAATTCCCCTCACTCTCTTCTATATTTTTCTCAATCTACTCTATAGAAACTGCAACTTGGAAGAGGCTCATTCACACATGACTTGTGTGCCTGGCACAATCAATGCTGATTAGTATGACCTGAAGATGTTGTCTGTTTGTGCAAACTATTCAGATGTAGTAGAATAAGCATACAAATTGTTTGTGTCATATCTAGCCTTTAAAGAGGGCTCTATTTGTGTTGGCTCCACAGCTAATTCCTCATCCTCAATAAATTAAGCTTCTTTCTCCGTACTGTTTTAATTTGTTCTAAGTGACAGTTTTGCATAAAGTGGGTAAAATCCTGGATCTACTGAAATCAATGGCAAAACTCCCACAGACAATTTCCCACGGTCTTCATTTCACCCTTTTTGTTTATCTGTAAGATGGAAGGGAGAGAAAGGGGAAGGAAGATGAGGAAAAAGCGAAATGTTTGAATAAAATATGTCTGGAAAATTTGATATCTACAAGCTATTAAATTCTACAGTCAAAATACTTCACTGTTTCTCCAAAAATCTTTGTTCCAGTCAACATTTACCTTTTTTGCTGTTGAAAACAGAAAAGGAATACTTGAGGCACCTTAGAGACTAACAAATTTATTTGAGCATAAGCTTTTGGGAGCTACAGCTCACTTCATCGGATGCATTCAGTGGAAAATACAGTGGGCAGATTTATATACACAGAGAACATGAAACAATGGGTGTTGCCATACACACTGTAAGGAGAGTGATCACTTCAGACGAGCTATTACCAGCGGGGATGGGGGGGGAAGAAAACCTTCTGTAGTGATAATCAAAGTGGGCCATTTCCAGCAGTTGATAAGAATGTCTGAGGAATGGGGGGCGGGGGGAATAAACATGGGGAAATAGTTTTCCTTTGCGTAATGACCCATCCATTCCCAGTCTCTATTCAAGCCTCAGTTAATTGTATCCAGTTTGCAAATTAATTCCAATTCCGCAGTCTCTCCTTGGAGTCTGTTTTTGAAGTTTTTTTTGTTGTTGAAGAATAGCCACTCTTAGGTCTGTAACTGAGTGACCGGAGAGATTGAAGTGTTCTCCTCTCTCTCTTAGGCTTGACATTCTTGTCAACTGCTGGAAATGGCCCACCTTGATTATCACTACAAATCATAACATACTAAATCCTTAAGTTATATTTAGTCCCTTAGGACTTGAAAACCCTTCCCATGGGAGCATCACTTACTCATGGAAGTAGTCCTATTGTTGGTCGTAGCGCCACAGGTGTGAGAAAGGGATTGCTTTTACTTTGTACTTATCTGCTTAGGAGTCTCAAGATGTGAAAAATATTGTAAGTACAATAGAGCACGTAGTACTATATTTCTCCATTATATTATTAGGAAATATGCTTCAATGAATTTTTAAATCTGTTTCTTTTGAAAATTCTGACCATTGATTTTAGAGCTGCACACAAGTTGGTTTTTTGTAAGAATTTTTCAACCTCCTGTTTTCCTCCCTACTGAAGTTTCATCAAAAGTATTGTGAATGGAAGTTTCTTTTATTAAACATATATGGCTTATGAGCATTGCAAAGAAAGACAGACCCCCCCCCAAAAAACCACCACCACTACCACATACTTCATTCCTTTTTGCAAATTCAAAGTGTGGCTTTATCTTGATGTACAGGGCACATGTTGCTTTTACTACCAATTTAAAATTATGCAAATTGCACCAGAGAAACAGTGTTTTGGGGGCTATTTTCTTGAGTCACTTTTGTACACTAGCCATTTCAGACAATATTTTAGAGGCATCAAACAAACACCCTTCCAGAGTCTCCAGACCAATGGTTCTCAAACTATTTATCTTTGTGAGATGCATATGCAGCTCTCTATATGTTAGGTGGGCTGCATCCACACAATATAGACTACCCTGTACATCTACAAAAAATAAGGTTTAGTATTTGTTATAGGACAGCAATATGATTCAAATCAATATAGTGCCTTTCATTTCAACACTGGCAAATGTCTACCAAGAGCATTTTAAATTAGCAAAATAAGTCAAAACATTAACAGTTAAAATTAATTAATTTACTGTAAGGGTGGCATGGCATGGTGTATTGCCACCCTTACTTCCATGTTGCTGCTGGCCATATGGTTGGCCTGAGAGCCCAAAGTATGCAGCTGTGGAGCCGGCCTCCAAAGATGGAGAGCCCTGCCAGATGCAGGATGCCTCCTCCAGCCAGGCACTGTCCCCCATGAACCCAGCCCTGCCCCTAGACTGCCCCCAAGGCCAGGGACTACCCCTGCCAATCACCCACCCCCCTGGGACTATCCCGCCAGCATGTAGACCCCACCCAACTCTGGCCTGGCACACGTGCCTGCCCTGCAGAGACAGTGTGCCCTGACCAGGGCATAACACCTCCTCCCCCCAGGACTGCTCCTCCAGCATCTGCCCCTCATGAACCCATCCCCCCACTAGCAATTGTCCCCAGCTCCCCCATCCAGGGACTGCCCCCAACCCTCTACATCTCCCTCCCTGTACCCACTGGTCTCCTTCTTTGGATGCAGCCATGCAGCCCACCCTGCTCACCTGCCACTGTGGTCCTAGTACCAGGGCACCTGCTTCAGCTGGGGTCACTGGACCCATGATCCTTGGGTGGTGGGTGCTGAGCATCCTGGCCTCATGCCAGTGCTGCTGGACCTGATCCCACCATGGGGAGAAGGAAGCTGATGCCACTGGGTCTGATCCTACACTGCCCCATTTTTGCACCCCTGCCAGCTCTGAGCCCCAGGCAGGTGCCCCTCCCTCCCTGCCTTAGTTATGGACTGGAATGTCACATGAACTGCAGCTGTGTGCTAATTGGACTGCATGTTAGAGAACCACTGCTCCAGACCCCAAAGATGATCAAAGGAGTTCAAACACAAGAATATCTAACTAATCATCAACTCATAGTGAAAATACATTCTTGCATTGCATACTCCATGTTAACATCTGGCAAATTACAAATTACTGAACTGGATTGCTAACCTCCTGGGCCAAAATCCACAGCTGGTATAAATCCACACCTGGTCCCCTTTTGTATTGTGTTAACTTCTAATACCAATTTATATCCCACTCCTATCTACAATCAGTTCTGAAGTAATGTCTGACTTTAATGGGAGCACTCATGTGTTTGTGATTAGGTGGGATAAAACATAACCTCTTCCTCTTTGTTCTTAACTTTATGAGGAATATTTCCCAAATCTTATTCTTATGATAAAAGTCTCTTTGTAGTGTTCTCCTATGAAATTCACATGAATGCATTTAGCACAATTCCATCCAATGGATCATAATTCTAAATAATATATTGCACAGGGTTTTTGTGGATTAATATTTAGGTTTTGGTGCTGGTGCCATTGACGTGAAAGAATGACAACACTGACTACAGAACAATTTGATCTGAATTGATGCTATTTAAGTTTCTCAAGATAGCTTTATCAATGCACCACATTCCTGACCTGCAAGTCCCTAACTGTTCTAATCCAGGGCTCCTCTTGAGTAAAGACAGTCAATCATGGCAAATTTATGGTGGTTTTCTCATGTCTACTATGCCTATCTACTCTAAGCTATAGATGGAAATTGTTAAATTTTTATCATGTGGGTAACATCTCACATTTGATCTTATGACTCCCAAGGTGAATGGCAAACAAATGCATGCCACCTTGCTTCAAATGTAGCAGATATTATTCAAAAATAATGATGGTAGATCAAATAAGAGTAATTAAAAATCTCTTATCTGACCAGTGCTGAAAATGGAAAGTGGGGGAAAAAAGCAGGGGATTTCTCTCTCCTTTTACTTCAAAAGACTGCAGAAATAGTCCTCTAATTTCATTTGGATTAATAAACAGTACGTTAGTGGCATTTGGTTACAAGAGAGAGGAGCTGAGTGAAAGAGCGGCAGAGGGAAAAGTACTATGACTATTTAGCAAACCAAACTGAAGCAGCATTTTATTGGTATCATTATTATTCTTATCTGAATTGGTTGGAAACTGAGAAATTGGCTGACTCTAGTAAAGTGGGCATATTTACCCTTTATTCTAAGGCATGAACACCTATTTTCTGCTAATCTTTGGGCTAGATGAGTTAGAATAGTTAAAATTTTAGGTTATACACCTTCCCCCTACCTCCCACACATAATACAGCTTTCTTTGGTGATACATTAAAAACTGAATTACTCAAATATCCATAATAAACTTTAACAGTTGAACAACTGTGTGTTAAACTCTTAATTTTTTCCACTCAAATCTTCAACTCCAATGAAGTGTTATGGAAAATAGCAAAGCATTATCATGCCTTGCTAAATTCGAAATTAGATACACTAGTCATTATTTTCTAATGATATGGCCTTCAGCACTGTAATATCTGAGCATCTCCAAGTAAAGAGTGAATTTTATCCTCACAATATTCCTATGACATAGGGATGTATTACCTCCATTCTACAATTCATAGAATCTCAGGGTTGGAAGGGACCTCAGGAGCTCATCTAGTCCAAACCCCTGCTCAAAGCAGGGCCAAACCCCAATTTTTTGGCCCAGATCCCTAAATGGCCCCCTCAAGGATTGAGCTCACAACCTGGGTTTAGCAGGCCAATACCCAAACCACTGAGCTATCCTCCCTGCCCCACAGGAAAGGAGGCACAGGGTCAGTTAAGGGGTCTGCCAAAGTTTATTTTAGAAATCATTGAAGGAGTTCAGAAGTCATCCTAGGTCTCCTGAGTCCTAGTCCAGTGCCCTATCCAGTAGGCTTTCCTTACTACCTCATTATACACATCAACATATTCCTTTTTGTCTGTCTCCTCTCTAATCTATAGTTCTAATTTGCTAAAATGAACGTTTAGTTATCCAGAAAAATATCTCCTCCCAAATATTTCACCTCACACTGAAACTTAGTAGATATTCCTCAGGACTACATGAAGTAATATATGGATGTACTAATAGAATTTCAACTTGTGTTAAGCATAGGCTCATTTAATAACATTATAGCTACCTTATCCCCTTTAGGTTATATGAATTGGGTTCTATTCAAAACAGTCTCTCTGGAAGAATTGTGGAAAGTCAGGTATTAGATGCAAATATGGTGAAGGGCCAACATTACAAGATTTTGGTTTCATGTAAAAATAAAAAAAATAAATGCCCACTTTAGCACTACTCAGAATGAATGACACTTCTACTAATATTGTTCAAATGACTCATTATTAGCACTTTAGTTTACTAGAGAAAAAAAAAATTCTTACGCCAGAGGGCTTTCCAAAATTTTAGAAGTTTTAGTAATGGAAAAATGATCAAGCTAAAAAAGAGGGTACATGTGACAAGTACTTGGAAACACAGCTGCCCATTTTACTTCAAAGTTTCATTTTTCTTTCCTTATTGAATGGGATATTAATATTTCTTCTCTCCTTACTGATATTAGTTTGACTCATGTGACCTATAGTTTGTTTTGTATATAATGGTAAAGTCACTCTGCAGCACTCTCTTTCCCTTTCCGCCTCTCCAGGGCCCCATTAGAACTGTAAAGTTCACAGTATTTCAGGCCAAAGTACCCCTTCATGGTGGGAATCTAGTTTATTTAATCTTGTACAGACTCTCTAGTGGCCCTATAGACCCCAAACCCATTCCTCTTAACTAAGGGAACCTCACAGTCCTCCTTCTTGAACCTGGGCTGTTCTTCTCCCTGATCTCTTGACCAGTTCCAGGCTCGTAACAAAGTCCTTCACAAAACAGAACTCGCTCCTCATAGTCCCAAACAAACAGAATCCTTCACCAGACCCAGACCCTCCTTCCCAAGGGAACTGATCTGCCCTCCTCTGATTCAACCACCACTCCCAGACTTTACTTAGCTAGAGTTCAGCATTGTGGCTCTGACTACTAAACTCCCCTGTTATCAAGGTCTTCCCTGAAGAAGCCCTTCCCACTCTTTGCAATTTTCTCAGCTTTCTTCTCTTCCTGCAGCATCTTGCTGCCCTTTATAGGAGAATCACCTGATCCAACTCAGGTGTGCCTCTTTAGTAGTTAGGGTTGGCTAGCCTCAGGCCCTCCAGCCTTCAAAAGGTGAGCCACCCTGTTACATGGATCTATGTGAAAATGGTTTATATTAGTCACTTGTGACTCTCAAAACAATATTTTGAAAATTAATAAAAAATATTAAAAGTCAGAGTGGACATTCAAGCAGATTCTCACAGATCTTCAAATTAATTTTGCTTTTTTTCTCTCATTTTTTTCTTGTAGTCTTCAATTACAATATCTTAATCTTTGTTGATTTTTTTAAAATTTAATTTAGTAGCAAGGAATATTCATTTATTCGCTTAAAGAGAAGTATGACTACTCAGTTCCTTGATGACATCATTGACCAAAGGAAGAAGGAGAAGAATTACAGTGGGCTTGACTGAGGAATTTAAAATGATCTCAGGTAATGAAAGCTAACCAACTTTTGCCTTTATATTGTCTCCATCATCCTTTGAGCTCCTATTCACTGAGAGTGATGCTCACCCAGATGCAGAGGGACCTTGCAGAGCTACATGTCCCAGTTAAGCTCCACAGTGGGGATATGTGGTGGGGTTGGGAGAGTGCAGTGGCTGCATAGGGGACCATCACATCTATGTACCATAGAGAGGGCTTTGCACTGGCTCTGAATAGACCAATTAAGAGGCAGCATTGGAGTGGGTGTGAAAGAATCCATAAAGTCCACATGGTACGAGCAGATAGTGGATACTATTTCAGTCAGCAGGCCAGAACAATGGGCAGGGAAAGGCTACTATGCAGACCTGTCATCAGCCTGCATACTGGGGTTCATGTGATTTTACCACTCTGCCCCATTCAGTATCCTGTAAAAAGCCCATTTACTCAGGGTTGTTTTTTTTTAAAGGAAGGGTAAATTTCACCCTCAGCTTGTATATGGTCATTTATAAAATCCTGACATGTAATTAATGAGACAGCTTAGTCAATAACATTATTTAAGATCATCCAACAGGGATCAGCATTTAACTGTAGATTAAATATCTCTACAGCAAAAGTAATTAGTTTTCTAGAATTTCCAAAATCTCTGAAGGGAGCTTTTGAATGGATCCCATCCCCTCTCCCCCCCCCTGCGCCTTTTATAGTTACTGCAACATTTCATCCAGTTTGACTTTTATGCTGATGGAAACAAACTGCTATTACATTCCTTTGAAGAAATCCAAACAGGATGCCTATGTGTCAAGCAATATTAAACCTCAAAGTTGTGTAAACCCCAAAGGATATGGAGCTATATAATGAAGTGCATGTTTGCTGAATCCATGTAATACCTACATGGTTATGATTTTTGTTTAAAAACAACACAATGTGTCAATCAAGACTATATGTAAACAATTGAATGGCATTCAGTTGGAATCCAGGAGCAGGAAGCCAGATACTAATAACAGTAGTAGTAAATAGTCATAAACATTTCATTTGATCAGAGTGAACTATACATAGCTATTTATGCATCTGACACTGTAATTTTTCTACATACTGCACATGCAGCAGATCACCTAATAAAACAAAAGAACGTATCTCAACATTAGAGTTTTCCCTTCTCTGAATTGCATCCTCAATAACCCCACTGACTTTCATGTCAGTTGTTAGCCAAAACAATATTTGTACAAAGTATTAAACCAATTCCTGAAGTGAACTGAGTGACAGTGAAAGATTTCAGACTGACCATTTTAATGAATGATAGTTTTAACGAGCATTCAAGTATAGCACCGGCAATGATAGCACAGGGTTCATCACACAGCGGCTATTATGCCTATAACCAACTAGCTTCATTCCCTTAGGGTATGTCTGCACTGCCATTAGACACCCATGGATGGCACGTGCTCGCTGATTCAGGCTTGTGAAGCTCAGGCTAAGGGGCTATTTAATTGTGGTGTAGATGTTTGGGCTCAGGCTGTAGCCCGAGCTCTAGAACACTCCTACCTTGCAGGGTGCTAGAGCCCAGGCTCCAAACCAAACCCAAATGTCTACAGTGCAATTAAACAGCCTTCTGTCCCCAGCCCCACGAACCTGAGTCAGCTGGCATGGGCCAGCCGTGAGTTTTTAACTGCAATGTTGACAAACCCTTAGAGGTTAATTTAGTTGCATGATCATTCAGGACATAGTGAAACAGTGCATTTAGCCCCTATCTTCTCTGAATATGAAACTTCTAAGAATATGAAATTGTACCATTGGTGGTAGTGGACATGTGTCTATGTCTAAAACTAAATGGTAGTTGGACTGGGAATTTGGTTTGGATCAGAATCTGGTTCCTTTTCTGAAGCTTCTCATGACCCTCTAAACCTTTGAAATTTGCTAAAAATGAGCTGAGAATCTTACAGAAACAAATCTCTCTCAAGTTATTTCCCAAGTACTTCATGCTGCCCCATGACTCTGAAAATCAAATGCTTGGTATTATGGCATTTGATCTTTTCGGATCCCAACCTGGAACCTATGAGTATAGAGGTACATTGAAACAAAAGAGTTTAGGAATAAAGTTAACTGAATTTTGGAAACCTAAAAAATAATCTGGCTTTGAGTTTTGGCTAAAGGGTTGGGGGGGGGAGGTGATTCTTATATTATCTGAACCAATATGTTCATTCCTACCAAAAGCTTGATTGAGGTGACCATTTCATTTTAAACTGACCAGTAAACTGCCAGGTGATTTTAAATCCTCACCAATATGGAGGACTAAATTAGAATCACTAACCTAGAAATAGCAAACCCTATTATTCTGAGTCGCCTTCTCTCTCTTACCAATATATGTTTGCAATGCTATCCATGTCTCAAGAACTCTCAAGTTCCTGAGAATGTTCCAGAGTGTTCCAGTGAGAATAGTGAGAATATAACCAACTGCTCTGAGACAAGGTGAATATTCTTATTTATTATGCTTCAACAGTGCACTTGTTGTCGTATAAACAAACAGAAAGATATGTGGCATGATTCTGCCTTGACTTACATATATTTTACATCAGTGTAACTCATTGAATTGAACCATTACTCCTGATTTATACCACTGTAAGTGACGGGAAGACACAGGCCCACAGTTTCCAGCTTAAGAAGCTTACGATTCACTACAGAAAAAACAGGACAGACATACTCATTGATCAGATGCTGGCAGGAGCTTCAGATAAGGAGGGATCTTGCAGCGGTGATTCCTAGATTCCTAGATTCATAGATATTAAGGTCAGAAGGGACCATTATGATCATCCAGTCTGACCTCCTGCACAACGCAGGCCACAGAATCTCAGCCACCCACTCCGTGAAAAACCTCTCACCTATGTCTGAGCTATTGAAGTCCTCAAGTCGTGGTTTAAAGACTTCAAGGAGCAGAGAATCCTCCAGCAAGTGACCCGGGCCCCATGCTGCAGAGGAAGGTGAAAAACCTCCAGGGCCTCTTCCAATCTGCTGACCCCAAATATGGCAAATATCAGCTAAACCCTGAGCATATGGGCAAGATTCACCAGCCAGATACCCAGGAAAGAATTCTCTGTAGTAACTCAGATCCCCTCCCATCTAACATCCCATCACAGGCCATTGGGCCTATTTACCATGAATATTTAAAGATCAGTTAATTGCCAAAATCATGTTATCCCATCATACCATCTCCTCCATAAACTTATCGAGTTTAATCTTAAAGCCAGATAGGTCTTTTGCCCCCACTGCTTCCCTTGGAAGGCTATTCCAAAATGTCACTCCTCTGATGGTTAGAAACCTTCGTCTAATTTCAAGTCTAAACTTCCCAATGACCAGTTTATATCCATTTGTTCTTGTGTTCACACTGGTACTGAGCTTGAATAATTCCTCTCCCTCTCCGGTATTTATCCCTCTGATATATTTATAGAGAGCAATCATATCTCCCCTCAACCTTCTTTTAGTTAGGCTAAACAAGCCAAGCTCCTTGAGTCTCCTTTCATAAAACAGGTTTTCCATTCCTCAGATCATCCTAGTAGCCTTCTCTGTACCTGTTCCAGTTTGAATTCATCTTTCTTAAACATGGAAGACCAGAACTGCACACAGTATTCTAGGTGAGGTCTCACCAGTGCCTTATATAACAGTACTAAAACCTCCTTATCTCTACTGGAAATACCTCGCCTGATGCATCCCAAGATCGCATTAGCTTTTTTCACGTTGATGGTTCATAGTCATCCTATGATCAATCAATACTCCAAGGTCCTTCTCCTCCTCCATTACTTCTAATTGATGCGTCCCCAGTTTATAACTAAAATTCTTGTTATTAATCCCTAAATGCATAACCTTACACTTCTCACTATTAAATTTTCATCCTATTACTATTACTCCAGTTTACAAGGTCATCCAAATCTTCCTGTATGATAACCCGGTCTCTCTCTAAATTGGCAATACCTCCCAGCTTTGTATCATCTGCAAACTTTATTAGCACACTCCTACTTTTTGTGCCGAGGTCAGTAATAAAAAGATTAAATAAGATTGGTCCCCAAACCGATCCCTGAGGAACTCTACTGGTAACCTCCCTCCAGCCTGACATTTCACCTTTCAGTAGGACCCGCTGTAGTCTCCCTGTTAACCATTTTCTTATCCACCTTTCAATTTTCATATTGTTCCCTATCTTTTTCAATTTAACTAATAATTCCCCATGTGGCATGGTATCAAACGCCTTACTGAAATCTAGGTAAATTAGATCCACTGCGTTTCCTTTGTCTAAAAAATCTGTTAATTTCTCAAAGAAGGAGATCAGGTTGGTTTAGCACGATCTACCTTTTGTAAAACCATGTTGTATTTTGTCCCATTTACCATTGACCTCAATGTCCTTAACTACTTTCTCCTTCAAAAATTTTTTCCAAGACCTTGCATACTGCAGATATCAAACTAACAGACCTGTAGTTACCCGGATCAACTTTTTTTTCCTTTCTTAAAAATAGGAACTATGTTAGCAATTCTCCAATCATATGGTACAACCCCTGAGTTTATAGATTCATTAAAAGTTTTTGCTAATGGGCTTGCAATTTCAGGTGCCAATTCCTTTAATATTCTTGGATGAAGATTATCTGGGTCCCCCGATTTAGTCCCTTAACCTGTTTGAATTTCGCTTCTACCTCAGGTATGGTAATATCTACCTCCATATCCTCATTCCCATTTGTCATGCTACAATAATCACTAAGATCCTCTTTAGCCTTATTAAAGACTGAGGCAAAGTATTTGTTTAGATATTGGGCCATGCCTAGATTATCCTTGACCTCCACTCCATCCTCAGTGTTTAGCAGTCCCACTTCTTCTTTCTTTTTCTTCTTATTTATATGGTTACAGAACCTTTTACTATTGGTTTTAATTCCCTTTGCAAGGTCCAACTCTACTTGACTTTTATCCTGTCTCACTTTATCCCTACATGTTCTGACCTCAGTAAGGTAGCTTTCCTTGCTGATCCTTCCTATCTTCCACTCCCTGGATGCTTTCTGCTTTTTCTTAATCACCTCTCTGAGATGCTTGCTCATCCAGCTTGGTCTACAACTCCTGAAAGGCTTTGTAGAAGAAGCAAATTATGAGGAGAGATTTAAGGAAAGAGAAGATGCTTGAAAAAGGAAACTTCTTAGTATGAGGGCCATTGGTTTTAGAATAAGGTCCAAAGATGAGAGTGGGAAGAACAAGGCATAGAAAGGGAGAGGAAAGCAAAAGAAGGAGTAGGGATGAGCACAGAGGTAAACAGAAACAGTACTGTGCAGTTTCTTAAGCTTTGGATGAAAAGCTTCAACCTGATGATGGAAGCTGAAGAGGACCTAATGAAGAGATTCAAAGAAGGGAGTAATATGAACAGGGCAGCCAAAGAAGAAAATGATTTTAGCAGCAGGAGTTTGCATGAGATGGAAGGGAGCAAATGAAGAGCAGGGAGACTAGAGAGGACAAAGGACATAGTAGTCCAAGTGAAAGATGATCAAGGTATGAACAAGAGTTTTGGCAATAAAGCTGATGAGGAAAGGACACGTTTTAGACATGTTGTAGTGTGAATACCTGACACAATGAGGGAGAGTTGAGAGGAAAGATGAGTTCAGTTTTTGTCATATTGAATTCGACTTGGCAGAAGTACATCCATGATTAGATGTCTGAGATGCAGTGCTTAATTTGTAATGAAAGAGGTGCCAGAGCTCAAGCAGTTAGGTGCTCGGGCTCAAGCAATTTTTTTTACTTTTACAACTAATATGGCAAGCCTAGAGGTGCTGAGGCTATGAACTGCCAAGCTGAGAGGTGCTCGGGCTCAGCCCTGGCAAAAATTAAGCACTGATAAGATGGAAGTGATAAATAAGAGACCTGGTTCTAATTGTGTTTTGAACGATGTAATAAATTACATCTGTTGCCACTAATGCAGCGCTCTGTAGTCTCTGTGTGGAAGTCCCTCTGAAGTATACTAGTATTCCCAGTGAAACTTTTGTGCGTGTCCCCATGTATCATATAAATGGCTACATAACAACTATAAATCAGCCCCTTTAATCTGATACCACTTATAAACACTGATTAAGTTTTTTCACCAAGGATGTTTTCTTTTAAACTACAGAGAAAGAAATTTCAAGAAAGTTGATGTAAACTGGAGATAGGGAAGATATATCATCCATTTTCATAACTCTCCCATTGTCAGGTTGCTATTCTTGCAGTTTTATGAAAAGATGCCTGCTTTATGTTATACAGTATCTATAAATGATGATTAATTAATCCATTTTGGTGCCCTACTCTGAGCAAACAAACTTCTAAGTTAATTTAATTCTACACTCTTGGTTTCAGGGGGGAAAAATCAGTTCACTAGAGCATATAATATTCGCAAATCAGCCATTTTCCAATTCATTTTGAATAGTGAACACAGCAGTTGCAATTTTATTCTTGTCCATTTACTTCTTCTATTAAGGATTCATTTTAGGTAATCAGAGAATTTTGAATCAGCTCTTTTTTACCTTAAAGGTTTGTTTCTGACACTTTAATGAATTAGTTTATAGTGTGTGCTTGAAGGTAACCATTTTTTTATCCAACAATCCTCTAGTTGACACAGTTATTTATTAGTATTTCTGCTATCACATAACTTGTAACTAATTCTGATGAAGTACTTTCAAGTATGTGGTGAAGTATAAGCTTCCATAAAAAAAGGAAAATGTTATATAATGGAATTTGTAAGAAAGGAAGAAAGAACACACATTATCCTTCAGAGATTTTTTCTATGCTATGAAGAAGTTAATTAGTTTCAAAATATGATGCGGCTAAAGGAACAAGTCTCTTCAGACTAATACTTTGCTGTACAACTTCACTCCAGTTATAGTTTGGCTGGTGGAATGGAGGCAGAGAAAGAGAGAGAAAGAAAGATTTATAAAGAAAAATTGTTCAAAAAGCCTGAGCAAGGAGGAAACAGATTAAATCATGCACCTGGAGTTGGACGATAAAGTGGCCTCAACTTTTATGTTTGCACCATAATTTTTCTATCATGTTATCAGCACTTACAGGACTTCTTGTTATGAAAGGAGGTATCCTGGGAAGAGGGTGTAATTGTGCAATAGATAAGAGTTCTTTTATAGTGTGATATCTTTCAATACAAATGTAAGTTGGTTGCATTGAATTGAAATATATTTCATGGCAGAAAAAAAAATGAAAGCCTTTGTACCGCCACACGTATGTAAGGTATTAGTGTTTTGTATGCATAAGAGAAATATAACACTATTACAATTTTCAGTTGCATCCATCACTTCTTGCAAAATGTAAGGATTCCCTTCTTTGTGTACATTTATACTGCAATAAAAACCTTGCAGCACCAAGTCTCAGAGCCCTGGTCAACTGACTTACGCTCATGGGGTTCAGGCTGTTGAACTAAAAGTTGCATTGGAGGCATTCAGGCTACGAGATCTACCCTCCTTGTTGGGTTTCAGAACCTGGGCTCCAGCCTAAGTCCGAACATCTACACTGCGACCCAAGACCCACAAGCTAAATCAGGTGAGATAGGCTAGCTGCAGCTATGCCATGGATCTTTTATTACATTGTACATGTATCCTTTAATTCTACCATTTGGAGAGGTGTCACAGGAAAGCTGCTCTGCACTGGATGACCACTAAGATAACATCCATTGGGGGTCTGCCGATGAGGAGTAGACTGCAGGGTCAGAGCCTTAGTTTGTATTAGTTACAGTATATGGGGCTAATTCTCTTATTTTAAGGCAACTTTACACTACTCAGGTGTAATTACATCCATATTAAGGACCCTTTACACTGCCAGATGTAATGTAAGTGAGAATCAGGCCCAATTGTTTTTTTATCTGTTTTGTTTGTTTTAATGATCATAAATATATCAGGACTCTCAATTGCATTAGGTGAAATTCTGACCCACTGAAATCAATGGAAAACTCTCATCAACTAAGAGAAGGCCAGGATTTCATCCATCATGTTATGGTTCCCTGAACACCTCACAATCAGGCTCAGTAATTCCTATTAACTAACAGTTCTTAATACTCCAGAGTATTTTGACTTCTTTCTTTCTTTCTTTCTTTCTTTTAAAGATATGCAGAGCCATTTTATTTGCAGGACTCTGCTTAGAACTGCATTATGAATCACTTTTGGTTTACAGTCTGTTTCCTTCAATGCCCAAGGTTATTTTTTTTATTATTCTTTCTGCAGCTATACTCAGAGAAACAAAGCAAATAAAAAAGAAATATTACTAATATTCAAGAAATTTCATAATAATACCCCCAAATCTCTTGTGAAAAGCATAAATTAATCCCTCTCTGCATTTACGTTTAATATTCTGAAACAATACTGTGTAATTCTCATCTGTTTTAGTGATGAGAGCGAACTAGGAAATAAGATGAACAAAGTATTCTAAGTATGGCACATGTGGGATATGCATAATCTACATCTAACAGACTGAAAATGAACAGTAACTCTTTAGTTACAGTGAAATGTTTAAAATGTAAATATTTAAGTGGCTTTGAAAATTAAAAATGTCCCACGATGCTTACAAAGAGTTTGCCTTTCTTTGCTGTCGGTGATCATTTTTTGTTCAAAGTTAGAATAATAACGTATATTACTATGAATTGGCCACAGCTCCTGCATAGCTGAGTTTGAAATTAGCTTCCAGTCATAAATCTGACATTCACCTTCCCCACTTAACTTTGCAAAGAAACAAATCTTTCTGAAATTTTATATGCCACACCTCATCTCAGGGGAGAGCTTCTCTGGTTTAAAAAAAACAAAAAACCCCCCGCAAAAAACGGGATTTAAAATGACTGTCTCAAAGTCTTCTTTTTAGTATTTTCTAACTTTTTCTTGTCTTTTCTTTTTGACTTTTAATATCTGTAAAATGGCTTGGTCTACAAATTTCAAACATGATTTGTTTTGTTAGCCTGAGGATAAAATACTTTTAGGCGTGGCCTACATTAGGAAATTAGGAGATTACCTATACTAATGGGAGAAGGCCTCCCATCAGCGTAGATAGTGTTTTCACTGAAGCGCTACAGTGGTGCAGCATTTTAAATGTAGACATACCCTTAGTGTATGGAACTTAGAGGGGAACTTTCAAACACATACTAAAACCCATAAGAACAGCTTATGATACCCCACACTGAGGGTAGGTCTCATTAAAGCAAGGTTATATATAAAAAAAGGAGCAATGGAATGACAAAGAAGAGGAAAAGACAGGATTCAGAGTAGTAGTTGTGTTCGTCTGTATCCGCAAAAAGAAAAGGAGTACTTGTGGCACCTTAGAGACTAACAAATGTATTTGAGCAGAAGCTTTCATGAGCTACAGCTCACTTCATCGGATGCATTCAGTGGAAAATACAGTGGGGAGATTTATATACATAGAGAACATGAAACAATGGTTGTTACAATACACACTGTAATCAGAGTGGTCACTTAAGGTGAGCTAATACCAGCTATTAAATGATCACTCAGGTTACAGTGTGTATGGTAACACCCATTGTTTCATGTTCTCTATGTATATAAATATCCCCACTTTATTTTCCACTGAATGCATCTGATGAAGTGAGCTGTAGCTCACGAAAGCTTATGCTCAAATAAATTTGTTAGTCTCTAAAGTGCCACAAGTACTCCTTTTCTTTAAGGGGAAAAGATGAAGCAGTTGTCCAGCTCAGCTCATGTTGCCATTGGGTCAGGCAGCAAGGAGGAACTGTAATTCCCACCATCCCCCTCAACCCCCCGACAAACACACCAAAACCCCAGCGTGTACACGCATGCCTGGCTGAAGAAAGTTTAAAATACTTCTGTTGCTTTCTGGAATTCTTGAACCAAACTTTAGAGACTAACCGTTCAATGCATTAAAGTTGTGATAGACACAGAGTTGGGTGTGCCTTGAAGTGTCAGTATAGAATCATAGAATATCAGGGTTGGAAGGGACCTCAGGAGATCATCTAGTCCAACCCCCTGCTCAAAGCAGGACCAATCCCCAACTAAATCATCCCAGCCAGGGCTTTGTCAAACCTGATCTTAAAAACCCCAAAAGGAAGGAGATTCCACCACCTCCCTAGGTAACACATTCCAATGCTTCACCACTCTCCTAGTGAAAAAGTTTTTTCTAATATCCAACTTAAATCTCCCCCACTGCAACTTGAGACCATTACTCCTCATTCTGTCATCTGCTACCAGTGAGAACAGTCTAGATCCATTCTCTTTGGAACCCCCTTTCAGGTAGTTGAAAGCAGTTATCACATCCCCCCTCATTCTTCTCTTCTGCAGACTAAACAATCCCAGTTCCCTCAGCCTCTCCTCATAAGTCATGTGTTCCAGTCCCCTAATCATTTTTATTGTCCTCCACTGGATGCTTTCCAATTTTTTCACATCCTTTTTGTAGTGTGGGGCCCACAACTGGACACAGTACTCCAGATGAGGCCTCACCAATGTCAAATAGAGGGGAATAACCACGTCCCTCGATCTACTGGCAATGCCCCTACTTATACAGCCCAAAATGACATTGGACTTCTTGGCAACAAGGGCACACTGTTGACTCATATCCAGCTTCTTGTCCACTGTAACCCCTAGGTCCTTTTCTGCAGAACTGTTGCCTAGCCATTCAGTCCCTAGTCTGTAATGGTGCATGGGATTCTTCTGTCCTTTTTTGTTTCATTTTTCCTTGTTTTTCCATTTTTCTCCTTTAGCTATAGCCATTACTTGGGTCACACTTATAAAGATCTGTGCTGACATATACCCACAAGGTTTAAAATTATTTTACATATTTGTAGATTAACAAGCAACTAACTCCAGGAATGGTTTGGAGTGAGAGGGTGAGGAATAGGTGATGCGGAAATATGGAGGGACAGGAGGCCACGAGAGAGAATGCTTCAGCGGGCCAGTAGACTGAAAGGAACACACACTGAGTGGAGTTGCATAGTTTTGCAGTTAGCTGGTTTTGGATTGTGGGTCATGAAATGGAGCCAAAAACTGGAAAGCACCACTGGGTTGTAGCAATGAAATCCAATTAAGTGATAATAAAAACATCAAATCAATTTTTCCTACTTTTTCTGAACATGGCTGCAGTTATTTTTACATGGGCTGTTGATTTCTAGAGTAGTGCCACACAAGGTCGATCTAAGATGTGAATGTGAATAGCATAGCTGAAGTCGATGTACTTGGATCTACTTACCGCAGTGTCTTCACTGTGGTAAGTTGACAGCTGATGCTCTCCCGTTGACTCCACTTGTGTTTCTCATTCTGGTGGAGTACCAGAGTCGACGGGAGAACACCCAGCGATTGATTTATTGTGTCTATACTAGACACAATAAATTGACTCCTGCTGGATCAATCACTGCCCGTCGATCTGGCTGGTAGTGTAGACAAGCCCTATACAAAGTAATCCTTGGCTGGCTTAAAGAAAGATTTCAGGATAAATAACTCTTTCTCTTATTTGTGAGGAGATAATATTTAGAGCCGTATTTATTAATTTATCTTGTAGGTTAAACATTTAAGAGTCTGACTTTTATAGTCTGTGAAGCAAGGGAGTAAGAGAGATGAGCATGAAAACAGATACTGTGAGACCTTGTAGACATTGAAGAAGTGATATATAGTATAGTCTGTGTGAGTTTGCTTTAAATATGTCTCAGTACTTCTCTGGTGACTGAACAAAGAACACTGGTTTAGGAATATAGGACAATCACACATTGTTTTGAAGCTAGTTTGTGGACATAGAAAAGATTTCTTAATTTTTTATTTTCAGAATGAGATTCTCCAAATGAGTTGTTGAGTTAGAAAATGACCCTCTGCTATTTAAAGTATTTCAATTTTGGGGGAGGGTTGCATTACGATTTATCGTACTGAAAATGCGAACATTCTTATACTAATAAAACCAGTTTCTGGAGAAAGTTTCCAGTTATGAAAAAAAGAGCCTTGCATGTTATTACAGTTCACATTTTTTAAAGCAAAAGAACAGGTTTATTTCATTAATCCCATTAGTTCCACCAACCTTTTGGATAATGAGGATAGTAGATGACAGACCTGACCATGAGTGTTTTTTTTTAAAAATGTATTAGTCTGTGATTATCACATCACAATTCTTAGACCAGCCATGTAAAGCTCTGTTTCAAATGTAAGCAGGTTGCTTAAAGGTTGAATTTAATGCTAATTAGCTTCTTGTTTACCTGTACGAAGAATGGCAAAGAGGGAGGTATACATAGTCAGTTAAAGCTGGTGTGTGTGTGTGCGTGTGTGTGTGCAGGCACACGTGCACGTGCGCACACTTCTCTTCTACCTGTACCAAGAATGGCAAAGAGGGAGGCATACACAGTCAGTCAAAGTTGGTGTGTGTGTATGAGCATGTGTAAAAGCAGACAAATGTTAAGGGGAATGAGAAGGAATTTTACAAATATATCATAGGAATGGGCAACATAGTACTAGTGAGAATCTTCTGATGATTAGCTTAGTGACAACTGTATACAAAAAACCCACAGATCACCACACTTACCGACACAGATCCAGCAACTACTGCAAACACATCAAAAATTTGTTATCTACAGCCAGGCACTCACACACCACAGAATATGCTCTAAGGAGAAAGTCCAGGGTACACACCTTAACACATTTTAAAGTGCCTTTACCAAATGAGGACACTCCATCGTGGGACAAGCCACCCAAATACCCCAAGAGAATCGACTTCAATACTTGAGGGAGCATGGGAGAACCCTCTGATTGCACACCCTCAGTTGTCATCTATTACCCCATACTGGAACCCTTACAGGGTATCATTAAACTATTAGAGCCCATACTTGATGAGGATCACATCCTGAAATAAATTTTTCTGAACCCCCACTTCTGGCCTTCAAATGACCCTCCAATCCAATGAAGTGAGCTGTAGCTCCCGAAAGCTTATGCTCAAATAAATTTGTTAGTCTCTAAGGTGCCACAAGTCCTCCTTTTCTTTTTGCAGATACAGACTAACACAGCTGCTACTCTGAATCCAATCTCTCCATCATCAGAAACAAGTTCCCCGCAGACCAGGATCCACCAACTCAAAGCAACACCAGACGCAAAACCAGACATATCTCCACTTCTATTAACACCCCCCCTCACAACACACCTCTCAAGATCAATGGGTTCTACATATGCCTATCACAACACATGCTGTGCCTCTTCCCATGCACTAAATGCCACAATAACAACTATGTGGGTGACACCAGACAATCACTATACTCTTGAATTAACTCACAAAATGATAAAAGACAAAAACACCGTATCACCCAGGGGTGAGTACTTTTCACAAAGCAATTACTACATACCTGACTACTCAGTCCTCATCCTTAGAGGAAACCTGCACAATATCTTCAAAAGATGAGCCTGGGCGTTTAATTTCATATCTTTGCTAGACACTAAAAATCAAGGATTTAATAAAGACACTGGATTTATGGCTTATTACAACAATCCATAACCCACTAACCTCCTCTTTTTTGTTCTATGACTGCAGAGGTGTTAACTGGCCACTTCATCTTGAATGGTGTCTTACAGTATGTGTTAACTCATGCTGAACAAACAGCTCCAACTTGTATTTAGCTGTGACACTCTGAGTACCTTTTCCAGACATGAAGAAGAGCTCTTTGTAAGCTCCAAAGCTTGTCTCTCTCACCAAAAGAAGCTGATCCAATAAAAAAAAAATTACCTCACCCAACTTGTTTCTCTAATATTCTAATTATGTCATAAAATGGACATCAAACCAGAACATAACAGAATACTGATCTCAGTTTGAAAATTAAAATCTCTATTAGTAAAACACCCCCCCCCACACATGTCTACACTACAAACGTATGTCAGCCTAAGTTACATTGGCATACAGCCACCACAGTTGGAACATTGCTTTTGCACATAGTTGGCTCCTTTTACTGGCAGTGCACATATTCATTAGGAGAGTGATGCAGAGTGCAGTGCACTGTGGGTAGGTATCCCACTGTGCAACTTGCCACCATCCAGCACAGTGTCTTTTAGGACATTTTTGTAATGCCTGATGGAGTCAAAAATGAGTCATGTAGGGGGGACTGGGAGCATGGGTCAACTTTCCATACTGCATTATTCTCCATCCCATAATTTCATCTGCATCCCATAATTTTCACACTTTCTTTTCAAAATCCCACAAATCCATGTGTCCCTCCTCACGGTCTGCCAGCTCTAACAGAAGCATGGAGCCTGTATAGCTCTGCAGTATTGTCATGAGCATTGCAAGCACAATGCATCTGATCCTGCAGTATTTGCAAAGCCACAAGAGGAGCTGTGGGGACTATGATGATTCCTTGGAAGCCAGATTATTGTGGGACATAAAAAGAATCAATTCAAGATTGTTGGTGGCATTCCTGGAGCAGCTAGAGATGGTGGAGAGCTGATTCTGGGCCCAAGGTACAAGCATTGACAGGTGGAATCACATTGTAATGCAGGTCTGGGATGACAAGAAGTGGGTACAAAGCTTTTGGATGCACAAGGCCACATTTCTGGATCTGCGTCTGAACTCACCTCAGCTCTCCAGTACAGGGACATCAAAATGAGAGCTGCACTAACAGTTGAGAAGAGAGTGGTGATTACACAGTGGAAACTTGCAATGCCAGATTGCTACTGGTCAATCAGGAATCAATTTGGAGCTGGGAAATCCACTGTGGGGGCAGTTGTCATGCAAGTGTGTAGAGCTGTTAACTGTCTCCTACTATGCAGGACTGTGATTCTTGGCAATGTGCAGGACATAGTGGATGGATTTGCAGAAAACTAAGGTTAGGTGATATCCCTATTTTGGCATCTGACCACCTGGCCACAGAGTGCATCAATGGAAAGTGCTATTTTTATATGGTTATGCAAATGCTGGTGGATCACCAGAGACACTTTACTGACATCAGTGTCAGCTGGTCTGGGCAGGTGCATGATGCTCACATCTTTAAGAACACAGGAGTTTTCAGAAAGCTGCAAGTAGGGACTTTCCTGACCAGTACATTACCACTGGGGATGTTGAAATGCCAGTGGTAATCCTGGTGACCCTTTGCTCCCATGACTCATGAAGCTGTACACCAGCCACTTCAAGAGCACTGAGGAGCACTTCAACTACAGGCTCAGCAGGTACAGAATGACAGTTGAATGTGCCCTTGATCATTTGAAAGATTTTTGGTGTTGTTCACTCACAAGATTAGACCTCAGTGAGAAAAATATCCCTATGTTCATAACTACCTGCTGTGTCCTGCATAATATCTGTGAAGCAAAGAGGGTACAAGTTTCTGCTGGGATGGAGGGCAGAGTTGGAGTTGTTGTCTGCTGAATTTGAACAGCCAGATACAAGGGCTCTTAGAACATTCTCAATGTAGTGCTTTACAGTCTTGGGCCTGAGACTCAGGCTCCTTGGAAGTATCCATGGTGCTGGTGGAGTAGGGATGGGGTCTTTGCTGAGTATGGCATGCATCTCTTTGTAAAAGCGGTAGGTCAGTGGCTTGGCACCAGATTGATCGCTGGCCTCCTGGTTTTCTGGTATGCTTGGCACAGCTCTTTTGCTTTCATGTAGCACTTTTCATGGTCCCTGTTGCAGCCCTTCTCCTGCATCCCCCAAGCAATCTGCTTGTAGATGTCCACATTTCTGTGCTTGCACAGCCTCTTCCACCCACATGCTCAGGAGACCCAATATCTCCTGTCTAGTCCAGGCAGGAGTGCTCCTGGAGTGTGTAGCCAGCATAGTCAGCTGGGCAGTTGAACTCAATAACAGAGAACTGCTAGGTGTGATCACCAAGTCAGGCAATCAGAAAAAAGAATTGCAAAAATTTGCAGGACTATAAAGGGGAGGGCGGCTTCCATTCTACCTAACCCCTGGACAGTAGAGTTCACAATGGTGACCAGAGCGATCAGTTTAGGACATTGTAGGACAGCTGTTGGCAGCCAGTAATGGTCGACATAAGAAACACAGTGTCTACACTCACACTGCATTGACCTAACTACATCAGTTGTGACTCTGTGACTCTCAGGCAGATGGTGTTATTAAGTCGGAGTGGCAGAGCACTTACATCAGCGGGAGGCAAATTTAAGTGAAGATATGCACAACTAGGTTTATGTAAGCTGCCTTATGTCGACCTAACTTTGTAGTGTAGACCAGGCCATATAAAGATCTGAATTTGAAAACTAAAATGTTAACTAATAATTTTATTTATATCTATACACACACATGCACACACAAACATATATATATATATTACTAGTTTAGATTTTAGTTTTCAAAATAAGACATGCATCCTGTGATGATATTCTGATTTTATTTCTATTATATGAAATAGACTGAATTGAGAAACAGCTTTTCATGCAGCAGAATGACAGATGCTCACTTCACTGAACCACAGTTGAAAAGCATGATTTTGATTTAATAAAGAAAAAACAGTTATTGTTTCTAACTATCCATAAATGTAGCATTTTTTTAAAAAGTTTCCTTTATTTTTTAAAATATTTTGCTATTTGGCTGGATGTAGTTTTATTTTAGTACATTTCTGACAATAACTAGACTTAGTAATCAGAGTTATTTGATCAAATTTTTGTTTGGACCAATGACACACAAGCAACTATGATGTCCATCATCTTATTCTGACATCTGCATAAAAGAACAGAGGTAAAGCTGCTTCAGAAACAGTTGTGCCCTCTCAGTTAACTACAGTCTGGGGGAAAGAATAACCTTTATGAAACATCATAACAGGGCCTTTTCAAATCATTAACACATTTTCTTAAAGTTTGTTTGAAACTTCTGCATCCAGCATCAGCACAAACAGTATCTTTGCAACTTTCCTGAGTAACTGAGATGTATAGTACTTGAATTTCAAGTCTCTTATTTTAAAGGAGTACTTGTGGCACCTTAGAGACTAACAAATTTATTTGAGCATAAGCTTTTGTGAGCTACAGCTCACTTCATCGGATGCATGAAGTGAGCTGTAGCTCACGAAAGCTTATGCTCAAATAAATGTGTTAGACTGTAAGCTGCCACAAGTACTCCTTTTCTTTTGCTAATACAGACTAACATGGCTGCTACTCTGAAACCTCTCATTTTAATGATTTAAAGGCAACAGCAGCTGCTTGTTCCCCTTTAATGTTTCATTAAGGCATTTTCACTTTAGGTACCGTCAAAAACTCAATAGGTAGGTTAGGCCTCAGACTGTCCAGAGCCCCAGGTAGTACTATAAATGAAAGGGGTATAGGACATGTAGTCAGAAGCCAAAGGGGTCCTTGGGGAAAAAGTTCAAGAAGCACTGTTACAGTTAATGCACGTTAAGTCAAAGAAATGTATTTCATGCAGCATAAATGTTCAATTACATCTCCCCAAATCATCCCCTAAAAGTGATGAAGAAGGTCTGAAATAACGTTCAGATATCTATCTACTACTTTCCCCTGCTTCTTTGAATGAAGGTGATCAAAGAAGGCTCAGTTTTACTTGACTAGTCTTGTGGTTGGACATAAAACTATTATATATAGATATAGATATAGATACACACACACACACACACAGGAAAATGGGTGTAGGAATTAGTAGTTAATACATAAATAGGAGATGGGATGGCTATAAAAATACCAGAGCAACAGAATTTTCACAATTTTCAACTTTAAGAGCATATTCTGAGTTCCTACCACCAAAATACATCCCTTTTGCAATCCTGATCCCACAGAGCTGTGATAGAAGGGGCTTGGGTACGTTTTGGCCAATGCGAGAGAGATGCCAAGGAGGCATTATGACCTCCTTCCATCCCTACTTGATCAGGCATTTTCTGACATAGCGCTGGAGGCAATTGCACTGCATGACACGGCTCATGAAAATTAGGGATGGGTGAACCATTTATGAACTATGAACCATAAGTTTTGCCCATACCTCAAAACAACTCTTTTTTTAGGTTTGAAAAACTTTAATTTTCTTCGTCAGCATTCATTTTTGTGCCTTTCTTCATCTCCTGGCTTAAGATAGGATAGGAAGAGGATGCTATGAAATAAGCAAAAAATTTTGTTCTTCTCTTTCTGGGCTAAATGGAACTGTAAATCTCACAAGCAGGAATGGCCTCATAACACTTTTCACTCCATTTTGGATACTCAAGATATTGAAATACTTTGGATAAGGTTCAGACTACAACCAGATCTTGGAATCTTTCTAGATATCTGAAAAATGAATCATTTTTGAATCATAAGAACAGATATTCAGTTGGGGTAAATCAATGTTGCTCCACTGATTTTAACAGAGCTACACCAATCTATGTCAGCCTTTTTGGTGGGGTGACAAAAAAGTTTTCTTTCGTAATTTTGAGGTTGCAGTGAGTTTTTATATCTGACGTAGAACTGAATAAATCCAAGACTAGAGGGTTTAAGAGTAATAATAAAAATTCTGACCCAAGCTTATCTACAGCAGAAAAAATTTAGCACTATAATCTTATTGCCTTCTTGTTTATTACATAGACTGCTGGAAAATTATATTTGCATAAACATCTCTAAGACCATTTCATACTTCGTTACACACACCTACACACAAAATGTTGTTGTTGTAAAGTATCTCCTTTTGCTGCCTGGAAATAATTGAAGCTATTGCTGGAGCAGTAAAACCATAAAACTCCGGCAACTTTTTTTTCCTTGTTACATTTTTTTATAGGTGAATGTATTGCTCATAAAAGCAAGAGACTAACAATATTGGCTAAAACAGACCAAGAGGGGACCTGTCCACTCCCCCATTCTCCCCCAAATGCAGAGCCTAGACAATTTCCTTACTTTCCCTTACTATTTAGCCATGGTCTTCTCAGATCCAACTATTCTGGTGTAGCAGAAATGTCCACTAGGTGGACAAGAGTGGTACAATTAAAACTCATTTATACTGAAGCCTAAAAGGCTTTGAACCGAGAGTGTAAAGACCCAATGTAGTGCATGGTACACAGAACTTTTTCATGTATATATGATTTTTCACTTTGTGATATTTCATATTTTAGTTGTAATGGTGGTGACAGGGTCAGCATTGTAATGATTATTTTGCTGGGACAAAAGCTGAATATAACCTGCAGCTTAGTTAACTCCATCATGAGCAAAGAAACAAGATAACCTGACAATTCATGCACTGACAGTGGTATAAATTATTCCTGAGAGACAGACCTCTATGTGGATAACTTAGATAACAAAATTAAGTTTGGCATGAATAGGGACCCAAGAGCAACAGAACTAAAGACACAGTCAAATCTAAATTCCATTTTCAGTCACTGGAGGGGAGCATGTTCTTCAGTTCCACAGCCATTGATCCAATAGGATTCTGCACTGCAATCCAAATTACACAACAGGTCTCTGATCAATTACCTCTTACCAAGTACACAGGGTGATCCTGGAATAGTACTCAGAGGAGTTAAAAATGAATAAAAGGCTGTGATCCCATTCACTGAATGGGCACAACACCTGCATTCCATCGCCAGTATGCATAGGAAAATTACTAGCCTGGATACTTTTCCAGGGGTAATCATTTTTTGTCAAGGTCCAAATTTCTTGGTCAAGGAATAGTCAAGGTCCAGACTCCAGAGAAAATAATACAAAAACAGTAACAATAATGATAATAAGTAAATAAAAATATTTTTATGGCTCGTTGAAAAGCATCTGGTGGCCCTGCTCTGCCTACTGACTACCCCTGGTTTAGAAGATAGGCTTTCAAAGCACAAAGTTGTGACTTGATTTACAACTGTTTTTTTATTTTTATTTTTTAAAGAGAATATCAGAGATTCAGCAACGCACTGTAGGATACAAAGGGTAAACCGGTGAACTCTATGATGGTCTGAAGCTATTATTAAACTCGATCACACTGTAATAGGGTCCATGGTGGGCTGGATGGAGTAGTAGTTAATATCCAGCCAATCACGTGTGCACTGGGAGGGGAGCCAGGGCCTGCCGACTCCACCATACTCTGACCCAGCATCCTGGGAAGGTCAGCAGGGTTTGGCCTCCAAGGGGAGGCCCTATAAGTTACCCTCCCTGGTTCATTTCCTACCGCAGCTTTCCTCCCTCAACTTCTGGTCATAGATAAAGAAAACGAAACCAAGCCATCAGCCACAACTAGGCTCAGCGTATAGTCCTGTTCCTTCAGGGAGGCTTCTCCGGTCTGTTTGTGAGGAGTCTTTAGGGTAGGTCTGTCCTCCTCCCCCTTCCCCCTTCTAAGCTGGGTTGCTGCCTTTTCAACCATGTCTCCAGTTGGAGCATGCTCTGCAGAGGGCTGGAAGGGTGGTGCTACCTGGGTACAATATTGTTCTTTAACCCCTTCCAGCCCAGTGTGAGATTTGTATACCCTGTCATACCCCCCAATCCCATCAAATATGAATAAAAATGCTACCTTGGTGAAAACTGGTGCCCCCCTCAAGTAAGTTTTTGGTTACCCAACAAATGCTTTACTGTTTAATTTGCTAAACAACTTTTCAGTTAGTTTCATTAGTGCAGCAAGCTTTATGATCAATCAAATCTTGGGTAGTAAAGTTGCTAAATAGTAACAAGGTATCAGATTAATTAGAATTTAATTAACTAATTTAGCGGAATGATAAAGGTGAGTATTTACTCTTAGGAATAATACTATTGACATGAGAGGGATTTCACACATACTTAACTGCTCCATAGCGTGAGTATTACTCACACTATTACTCCATAGTGTGAGTAATATTTCACATTATGGCCCTTACAGAGGAGTAAAGGAATCTGCATAAAGACCCCACATCTCACCCAAACTTGAGAAGAACCTGAACTGAAACAACTGCTCTTGTTGTTTTTTCCAACCTAAATGGAAACAGAAAGGACCAAAAGTCCACTGGTAAACCTGTAACAATTTTTCCCTTTTAACCCCTTGTTTCAGCCATGCATGCAGAGGTGAAGGACTGGGAAATCTATTAACTACTCAAAACCACCACTCAGGAAGGAAGTTTGAAAGGGAAAAAACAAATTTATATCAAGTGCATATGCTAAATATATTTACACATTAGTCCAAAAATATATTGAGTATCTATATTAGCAAAGTGTTCATCTGTTGTAATTTGAAGTGGGGTGAAGATCCGGTAGTGAGGTTCTGCAAGAAATCTTCAAGGATTTTTTTTTAAATTAAATTATCTTTCATTTGGTGCAGTGTGGTCCAAATCAATATATTATTTTTATGAGCTCCAAGGATGAGTCATGTCTGGCAGGGATGATTTAGTAGTATGCAGAGAAAGAGCAAACTCCATTAAAGCAGAGAAATCAGGCCAACCTTCCCATCAGTTTGGTGGCAGAATTTTAATCAGGGGTAACCAGAAGTCCCAGACAGCTCCTTCCAGAACTTCACTAGCGTGGAAGATTGCATTGACTACATCCAGATAAAGAACCTGATGCAAAGCCCATTAAAGTCAATATAAAGATTTGAAGTCAATGGACTTTGGATCAAACCCAGTTAAAGGAACTCTGTTTCAAGAACTGCCAATCTATCACCTTTCACAAGCACTATACTCACAATATACAAAACAATAAAGAGGAGTTTGAGAGTGGTTGTGAATGTTCATTTAGAAACAGGAAATAACATAATCCTAATGGCAAGAGAAGGAGCAGTGGTGGTAGCAACAACTGGAACACTTGCCCTGGGAGATGGATAAGGCCCTTAGTGACTCTTACTCCAATTCAATTTTATGGATAAAAATTAAGAATAAAGAAAAACTTGCACTGTTCCTGCTAAAAGAGTGAAAAATACCATATACAGTGAGACAGCTGATTAGCTGTGTCAATAGAACTCAACCAAGGCTGTTCCCTGACCCTGTCCCGAGTATGAGGCTCTATGCGAAAGAAACATGCAATGTAAATCATCGGTTGTCTTGGTAGCCTGGCAGTGCTCCCAGTACACACACTCACAAGTGGAAATAGAATTTTACACAATCTGCATACCCCATAGGGGTCTATTCGTCCTACGGTTGGGATCTCTTCTTCCCTGGATGCATGACATAATTCACACTAATGCTAATTGGAGTGAATCACACACATCTAGAAGAGAAAAGACCCTAAAGAACATGAAATGAATGTAAGCAAGTCACATTGGTATGACAGGAGCTACAGTACTTCTGCAAACACCAGTAGAGGACACCTCTGTGACTTTGTTTTCATACAGCAACGATTAAACAGTGCTGTTTATGAAAACAATGGGCACAAACATTTTGTTGCTACAGTTCTGAAGAACAGAAGGTTTTCTACAAAACCTGAGATGCTATGATATATGCTATCAATTATATCGGATTGGGATGATACATGTGTTATGATTCAAATTTTATTCCACAAAGATATGATATCCATACATGGATTATATTAGGTATCCAATTTTGCATCATTTCTACAAACATGCTGTATTTATGCTAAAATGTTTTTCAGTGTCTTTTTCATAATTCCTCTAACAAGCAAACACCAATTTATACTGTACTGCACCTGCTCTTAGGTTGCAGGAACAGCAGAGAATGATACACAAGCAAAAGGAAAGCTCATTAACTAATCTAGGGGTATGAAAGTTTCCCAGACTGAACACTGCACAATTCTATTATACACTAGTGTCAGTTTTAAGTACATATCACATTCAAGTGCATATTTTTATTCAACTGAATTTACAATTGATAAATGGAACAGTATAGTAGACACTGATGCCTGTCATTTTCAGGGAGTTCAGAAGACACAATGGATTTAACAGTGTAAGTTTATACACTGCCATTTCAAAACCTATTTAGAACCACTAAATCTATACACTTCTTCTTACTCTGGATAAGAAAAGAGCTCTCCATTAGTTCACTTATTAATGTGCTGTTTGTAAAGCAGGACATCAAAACTCTATTTATTAAAAAAGGTTCTAACTCAATATAAAGGTTTTGTTCTGTGCTCTCTCCAAGACATTCTGCGATAAGACTGACTGTTGCTTTTACTGTTGTCAGTTGCTGCATATTTTATAGGGTACAACAATGGCCTGACTTGAATGGTGGTGGGGGTTGTGGTACATCTTTCTTCAGCTCCCACATGATTAAATTATGTTTGTTCCAGTCTGAATAAGGATGATATGGAACATATACATACTTAAGGCAGATTTAGGGAAGCACATGCCAGTATTTCACTTGCAAGGCAAAGTTCAGTAAAATATCAGCTTTTGATGAAGTAATGATAGAAAATCATCAGAGGGAAAAAATCAAACATTAACTGTACAGATATAAACCATTCTTTTCAAATGTCACCCAATATTATATATTGTACTTTCAAGTTATTGGCACTTACTGTGGTCAAATAAGCTCATATACTAAAGGAAATCAGAAAAAAAAGCCCAAACAAACAAAAAGCTCCACCTTTTTTTCTTTTGAAAGCCTGTAGCTTTTAACTCTATCCTGATTTAAAATAGTCTGATCAACAAAGATATGTAATCTAGTTAGAATATATTGGGAGTAGACTGCATGGAAACATAATGTATCTGCTGTATCACTTTTTTTTACCTTTAATTAGCAATGAGAAAAATGAATACAGGACATTCCTCAAACAGCAGAAATACAATAAATCACACTATATTCATATCTGACAATTTAATGCATAATATAGCATAATGCCTCATAGAGACTAAGTTATGTAAAAGGGTTTTACCCTGTTACAGGCTCCTATACTGTGGCCCTCACTATGGCATCAGAGTGTCTTTAAAGAAAGGTATTTAGACAAAATTACAAGAAATCACACACACAAACAATGGTTTGGAACAGACTAGGCATGTGGAAAGGAGATATGCACCAATAGGCTGAACAAGTTAAACTGATTACCCATTACGTAAAAGTGAAAGGAAAGGAAAAAGGCTGAAGTGAAGCAGGGAAAATGGACAGACAGGATAGCAGGTCTGAGAAGTAGGGTGAAATTAGTTTAACAGTGAAATCTGAAAACATTAAGGGCATTTTTAAAATTAGTTTTGGAGATACGTTGGAATAGAATTAAGATGACCCTAAAATTGGGTAATAATAAAGCTTTCACTTCCAGGAATGAGACTAGTTTGGCTGTAGATTGCTGAACTGTCTGAAAATCATCCTTCCAAAGAAGGAATTGAGGGATGCATTGATAAAGATTACAGTGAATGCATGGTCTTGTGAAGGACAAGTTTTAGCAATGTTCCAGAAGCAGTAATAAGCCAAAGTTACAGATGAGGGAGATATGGGAAGACAAGATTTTCTGAGTTAGAGAGTCATGGTGGATTCAGAGAGATAGGACTAAGAGTAGGACTTTTTATTCTGACATGTAGGTCACACACATTGTATATAAAAAGTCTTAATAAAGTTGCCTCACTTCTCTAAATCTGCTGTCTTTGACTCAGACTCCAACTTTGCTTCCAAGGGCCATAGGATAAAATTTTCACATATGGGCATCTAATTTTAGAATCTTAAATCTATTTTAGAGATCTAAATAAAAGTGGTCTGATATTAAAGGCAATAAATGAAGTTTCTTTAACTGTAACATACCAATTTGAAAAGGAGTAGTTGTGGCACCTTAGAGACTAACAAATTTATTTGAGCATAAGCTTTTGTGAAGCTACAGCTCACTTCATCGGATGCATTCAGTGGAAAATACAGTGGGGAGATTTATATACACAGAGAACATGAAACAATGGGTATTACCATACACACTGTAATGAGAGAGTGCTGAATTGGAATTAATTTGCAAACTGGATACAATTAATTTAGGCTTGAATAAAGACTGGGAGTGCATGGGTCATTACACAAAGTAAAACTCTTTCCCTATGTTTATCCCCCCCCATATTTCCCTAAGTTTATCCCCCCTCCCCCGCAACTCAGATGTTCTGTCAACTGCTGGAAATGGCCCACCTTGATTATCACTACAAAAGGTCCCCCCATCCCCGCTCCCCTGCTAATAGCAGCTCACCTTACCTGATCACTCTTGTTACAGTGTGTATGGTAACACCCATTGTTTCATGTTCTCTGTGTATATAAATCTCTCCACTGTATTTTCCACTGAATGCATCCGATGAAGTGAGCTGTAGCTCACAAAAGCTTATGCTCAAATAAATTTGTTAATCTCTAAGGTGCCACAGTACTCCTTTTCTTTTTGTGGATACAGACGAACACGGCTGCTACTCTGAAACATACTAATTTGAGCTACTGATGTGCCACACCTATGAAAATTAGGCCACATCTCAGGAAACAAGATATACAACCCACAAGAGGTATCACTTCCTGTGTGGAAGAAGGGATAGTAGATGGGGAAGAGAGGATAATGATGAAAAGAATTACTAGTATATAATTTTCACTTGTCCTACATCTTAGTTCTCACATCTTAAAAACAGAAGCAATGAGAACAGAGAGTGAGATTGGGCCTGATCCATCCTGAAGTCAATGGAAAAAATCCCATGTAATCCCATAGGTTTTGGATGTGGCCCAGAGTGAACAGTGAGTTAGAGGAGCTTATTTTAGTGTGCTTCTTGAAGAACCTCCTGGACAAAAGAAGTATCATTATAAAAAGTCAGTTCAAGCTGATAATGATGTACAAGATGTACAAGTGGGGATGATCACTTTATGGCTATCCAAACAGATGATTTAGCTCTCAGAACCCAAGAAGTTTCTCTGCATCTGACAGAGTGACAATTTACAACCTTAGGCTGTGGATATGTGGCCTGATTATAAAAAACAACAGTCCTTAGCCCTAAAAGTATTGGTAGTCTTCGAGGCTGCTCTACCATTTTTGCAACCCATGAAACAAAGTTGCTGCATTCTCTGAAAACTCTGGGCATAGGCAAAGGAAAGCATTATGCTCCTTTAATATTCAAGTGATGGAGTTTCCACTGCTGAGAGAAACCTGATTCTGGCCACACCCATGGGAGAACAATGGGCTGATATATATGGAACTCAGTATTCATCCTTTGGAATGAATTGTGGTGGGACCCAAAGCATATCATTGGTCAGGAAAGAAATTAAGGGGAGGTGATTTAATAACTAGGTTCAAAGTTTCTCTTATCCAACCCCAATGAAGCTGATGGGGTTCAAAAGGGTATACTTCAGAGCAGAAGTTGACTCTAAAGCAGCGGTTCTTTAACTCTGGGTCGGGACTCTAGAATGGGTCACAACTCCATTTTAATGGAGTCACCAGGGCTGGCATTAGATTTGCTGTGACCCAGGACTGAAGCCTAAGCCACACCGCCCAGGGCCAAAGCCAAAGCCTGAGGGCTTCAGCTCTGGGTGGCAGGGCTCAGGTTACAGGCCCCCCCCCACCCCGAGGCTGAAGCCCTTGGGCTTCGACTTTGGCCCGCTTGCATGGGGTGATGGGGCTCAGGCTTTGGGAAGGGCTCTGGTGAGCTCAGGCTTCAGTCCCCCCTCCTGGGGTCATGTAGTAACTTTTGTTGTCAGGCTGCAATGAAGTTTGAGAAACCCTGCTCTAAAGAACTAAACAAAAAAACTCAACTCATGGCAGAGGTTCCTGCCTCCAAAACCTAAAGGAATTTAAAGAATATTCCTCACAATGCCTGAATTCACACAATTTTGCATCCTTGATTCTTGGTAAGTGGAGCCATATGTATATGATAGTATTGTGTATTAATGATTCATAGATACTAAGGTCAGAAGGGACCATTCTGATCATCTAGTCCGACCTCCTGCACAGCGCAGGCCACAGAATCTCACCCACCCACTCCTACGAAAAACCTCACCTATGTCTGAGCTATTGAAGTCCTCAAATCGTGGTTTAAAGACTTCAAGGAGCAGAGAAGCCTCCCTCAAGTGACCCGTGCCCCATGCTACAGAGGAAGGCGAAAAACCTCCAGGGCCTCTTCCAATCTGCCCTGGAGGAAAATTCCTTCCCGACCCCAAATATGGTGATCAGCTAAACCCTGAGCATATGGGCAAGATTCACCAGCCAGATACTACAGAAAATTCTTTCCTGGGTAACTCAGATCCCATCCATCTAATATCCCATATCAGGGGATTAGTCCTATTTACCCTGAATATTTAAAGATCAATTACTTACCAAAATCACATTATCCCATCATACCATCTCCTCCATAAACTTATCGAGTAGAATCTTAAAACCAGATAGATCTTTTGCCCCCCACTGCTTCCCTTGGAAGGCTATTCCAAAACTTCACTCCTCCGATGGTTAGAAACCTTAGTCTAATTTCAAGTCTAAACTTCCCAATGACCAGTTTATACCCATTTGTTCTTGTGTCCACATTGGTGCTGAGCTGAAATAATTCCTCTCCCTCTCCTGTATTTATCCCTCTGATATATTTATAGAGAGCAATCATATCTCCCCTCAATCTTCTTTTAGTTAGGATAAACAAGCCAAGCTCCTTAAGTCTCCTTTCATAAGGCAAATTTTCCATTCCTCGGATCATCCTAGTAGCCCTTCTCTGAACCTGCTCCAGTCTGAATTCATCCTTTTTAAACATGGGAGACCAGAACTGCACACAGTATTCTAGGTGAGGTCTCACCAGTGCCTTGTATAACGGTACTAAAACCTCCTTATCCCTACTGGAAATGCCTCTCCTGATGCATCCCAAAACCGCATTTGCTTTTTTCACAGCCATATCACATTGGCAGCTCATAGTCATCCTATGATCAACCAATATTCCAAGGTCCTTCTCCTCTTCCGTTACTTCTAATTGATGCGTCCCCAACTTATAACTAAAATTCTTGTTATTAATCCCTAAATGCATAACCTCACACTATTAAATTTCATCCTATTGCTATTTCTCCAGTTTACAAGGTCATCCAGATCCTCCTGTATAATATCGCGATCCTTCTCCGAATTGGCAATACCTCCCAGCTTTGTATCATCTGCAAACTTTATTAGCACACTCCCGCTTTTTGTGCCAAGCTCAGTAATAAAAAATATTAAATAAGATTGGTCCCAAAACCAATCCCTGAGGAACTCCACTGGTAACCTCCCTCCAACCTGACAGTTCGCCTTTCAGTAGGACCCGTTGTAGTCTCCCCTTTAACCAATTCCTTATCCACCTTTTGATGTTCATATTGATCCCCATCTTCTCCAATTTAACTAATAATTCCCCATGTGGCACGGTATCAGATGCCTTACTGAAATCTAGGTAAATTAGATCCACTGCATTTCCTTTATCTAAAAAATCTGTTACTTTTTCAAAAAAGGAGTTTAGGTTGGTTTGGCATGATCTACCTTTTGTAAAACCATGTTGTATTTTGTCCCATTTACCATTGACTTCAATGTCCTTAAATAATTTCTCCTTCAAAATTTTTTCCAGGACCTTACATACTACAGATGTCAAACTAACTGGCCTGTAGTTACCCGGATCACTTTTTTTTCCTTTCTTAAAAATAGGAACTTTATTAGCAATTCTCCAATCATTCGGTACTACTCCTGAGTTTACAGATTCATTAAAAATTCTTGCTAATGGGCTTGCAATTTCAGGTGCCAATTCCTTTAATATTCTTGGGTGAAGATTATCTGGGCCCCCCGATTTAGTCCCATTAAGCTGTTTGAGTTTCGCTTCTACCTCAGATATGGTAATATCTACCTCCATATCCTCATTCCCATTTGTCATGCTACCATTATCCCCAAGATCCTCTTTAGCCTTATTAAAGACTGAGGCAAAGTATTTGTTTAGATATTGGGCCCTGCCTAGATTATCTTTAACCTCCACTCCATCCTCAGTGTTTAGCGGCCCCACTTCTTCTTTCTTAGTTTTCTTCTTATTTATATGACTATAGAACCTTTTACTATTGGTTTTAATTCCCTTTGCAAGGTCCAACTCTACTCGACTTTTAGCCTGTCTCACTTTATCCCTACATGTTCTGACCTCAATTAGGTAGCTTTCCTTGCTGATCCCTCCAATCTTCCACTCCCTGTATGCTTTCTGCTTCTTCTTAATCACCTCTCTAAGATGCTTGCTCATCCAGCTTGGTCTACAACTCCTTCCTATGAATTTTTTCTCCTTTCTTGGGATATAGGCTTCTGATAGCTTCTGCAGCTTTGATTTAAGGTAATCCCAGGCCTCCTCTACCTTTAGATCCATAAATTCTTCAGTCTAATCCACTTCCCTAACTAATTTCCTTAATTTTTGAAAGTCAGCCATTTTGAAATCAAAAACTCTAGTTGCAGATTTATTTTTGTTAATCCTTCCGTTCAGTTTGAACTGAATTAGCTCATGATCACTTGAGCCAAGATTATCCCCTACAACCATTTCTTCTATGATGTCCTCACTACTCACCAAAACCAAATCTAAAATGGCATCCCCTCTAGTCGGTTCAGCAACTACTTGATGAAGGAATCCATCAGCTATCGCATCTAGGAAAATCTGAGCCCTATTATTATTACTAGCACTGGTCCTCCAGGCTATATCTGGGAAGTTAAAGTCTCCCATGATCACGCAGTTTCCATTAGTATTTACTTTATTAAAACATTAAAAAGGGCTCTATCCATATCCAAATTAGATCCCGGAGGTCTATAGCACACCCCAAGCACTATCGTAGGAGAGGCTTTACTTGTTATCTTCCCCAAAGTAATTTTTGCCCAGACGGACTCTGTCTTATCCATTGCATCGCTTCTTATTTCTTTACATTCTACCTCATCATTGATATACAATGCTGACTCCACCATCTTTGCCTTTGTTTCTGTCTTTCCTAAACAGCACATACCCTTCAATACCTGTAGTCCAGTCATGACTACTATTCCACCATGTTTCTGTTATCCCTATAATATCTGGTTTCACTTCCTGCACCAGTAGCTCTAGTTCCTCCATTTTGTTACCTAGGCTCCTCGCCTAGGTAAATGAGGGTTTATTAGCAAAGTTTGGGATGGCTTCATTAGTCAAGAGAAGTGAAGTCAGAAGATAGTTATGCAAGTCATCCCAAATGAGTGACAGTAACACTTTCTACCATATCAAAGTGTATTTTTTATAAACTACATACAAAAAAGTATCAGAAAAATGAAATGTTACTACCTGAGGACGTGTTTACACTACCACACGGAGTCGAGCTAAGATACGCAATTTCAGCTATGTGAATAGCATAGCTACAGTCGACATACTTAGATCTACTTACCGCGGTGACTTCACTGCAGTAAGTCGACAGCTGACGCTCTCCCGTCAACTCCGCCTGCGCCTCTCGCCCTGGTGAAGTATCGGAGTCGACAGGAGAGCACATAGCGGTTGATTTATCGCGTCTGTACTAGACTAGTCATGATAAATCGACCCCTGCTCGATCAATCGCTGCCCACCAATCCGGTGAGTAGTGTAGACAAGCCCTGAACAAAATGAAAACTGAAATGTTCTATAATTATAATGTCACTTCCCCCCCAACATTATCTTGCAGCCCCAGTGTGATGGATTAATGACCGTACCCACATTCTGTGTCCCCCTCCCACAATGCTCACGCTTCCATTTTTTTCTCTTCATTTCCTCTCTTCTTTCCCCTTCTACATGTGTTCATGCTTAACTCCCCACAAAGAGCAGGTTACATGCTGCATGGAGTGGGGGTTTCTGTGGGTGGCATCAGAGGTTTAGGTTGTCTGTTCTTTAGCAGCTTGATCTGAATATCCTATGCATGTGAACCTGTTCCTATAGTTAGCCCTATTAGGGGGATGCAGTGGGAGCAGAGATAAAAGATGTGCAGCTTTCAATAAGCCAAAGGAGTGAGTGTGTGTGTTTGTGTGTGGGGGAAAGCAAGGGAGGAGAGGAAGAAAAGGAGGAATGAGAACCAGGATCATGCAGTTTTCTCCATCACCATTATTTTCCTTTGCCCCTGTTAGTCTATTCAGTGTCCCCTTATTCCCAAAGGCCTAGCACTGGGGTTGGAAAACAGATACTGTTTGGAAATATATATATACATTTGTCTCTGATTTGTATCACTTGGGATCCACATTACTCCTTACAATACAGTTTTTGCTTATTTCCTTTTAAGTGCTCACCACCTCTGAGCAAAAGGAGTTGATTTATCGGAACTGAATTAACTATATAGGTTATTCTGTCCCATTCACCTCCAATAATGATAGCAAAGGTACATAGCAAAGGATAACAAACAAGGTACATACGGGATTCAGAAGGATGGTGAGGAAGAGTTCACCTCCTCGGATGCTTTTGTCCAATTCTTGAGGGCCCCCAGGATACTCCTTATAGAAAATTGTGTGGGTGAAAAGGCCACAGGTCTGTCGAGGAAGTACCTGAGAACAAAGTAAAAAAAAAAAAGCTATAGTGTCATGACCCTATTTCTGCAAGCTCCACCCCAAAAATTTCTTCCGAGTCTGCATTCTGAAATTCTCACATATGGATTCTTTTGTTCCAGCAGCTGTCTTATTGTAAATAAGCATGATTATGCAGATGTTGAGATCTCTAGCTGCCAGTTGAAAGGTTGCAGTACATGTGTGTTCCACAGCCTTTGTCCAGGCCATTGCATATGTTTCACATAGTGAGAATTCAGGGTTTGTTTTTAGGGATTTGTAAAAGGAAGAAAAGAGCTTCTATTCTTTTAGCAAGGATAGTTTGTTAAAAGATAAATAGCGCTTCTCAGCCGTCTTCACTATCTTAGGCTATTAATCTTCTTGCTGGTAAGATATAGCGCACAATTGGTATTCTAGGTTACAGACCCAAAAAGAACTAGTTCATTCTTTCCTTTGCCCTGAAAATCAAATTAGACCCCACTAGTGAAATATGTACTGGGGCTGATAGGACTGTTGAATGAATATATCCTGAGGTCAGCTCTACATACAATCATAAATCAGGAGATTGTATGTTAGGATTCTGAAAATCAGCAGATGGGAAAAAAAACCCACCAAAAACCTAAAATTTCCACTACTTAGAGCTATTTCATTAACTCTTTAATCACAAATACATCAGACCTCTGCAGAAAAGTACGAAGAACTGTGATACTGTTCAGTACTTGCACAGACATTACTCAGTTTTGAATTAGGTTTTTTGCTAGTTTACCATTTGGGCTCTCTTTTGTATTCTGTCCAAATGAACAAAAAACAAAATAATCTACGGTTTCTATTCAACAAAGCACTTAAGCATATATTTAATATATTTATTAATATATACTTTTGACAAATAATAGATACAATTCTGCTCTTAAATGCATGTCCATGGCTTTTGTTAAAGTCAACAGGAACTTTACCTATGTATACCATGCCAGAACTTGACCTGTCAAGATTTCCATTCTGTGTCCTGTGCAAATTCCAACTTGTGAAATCTATCTTCTATCTACCTAAATTCTCTTTACCGTTTCAATTGAACAGGATTCTTCTACATTTTTGCTCTAAATTGTGGTGTAGTGTTGCATCTGGCTGTTTGTCAGCTGCTTTGTTCCATTCTAGGAGTAGCTGCATATTAAAGTGATAGGCCAAGTGATTCCTACATGTTATCCTGGCTTTTAATGCATCTGCTACTGACAGGAAGATGTAGAAAGCTTTCTCTCTCCTCACCCCAATGCACAGCCTATGAAACTTTCACAGGCATAGTTTCAAACCCTGTGCTCTGGGAATTGCATAGGTATATCAAAACACAAAATCTGGCCCAACCAAAGTATCTTGTGGACTGGAGAATCATATTGCACCTTTGTTTCTCTTCCCTTTTGGCGGGTCCCAGACCATTTATGCATTGTAGTGAGTCAGACCCTTGGATATGGGGCTAGGGCATTTTAATGAATTGCAAAGGTATGTAATTATAGTCCAGGATTTGTTGTCTACTGGTACATTTTATTTCTGATAATCACATTGGAAAGTGACCAACCCTCCCACCCCCCCAAAAAAAACAACAAAAAACCAATCCCCTCTCCCCTCCCAAAAAACCCAACATCCACCCCAAAACACCCTCTTTGCTCTTCTTTCTTTTGGAAACTGGCTGCACACTGGTAAAACTGCTTTAGCATCCTTACAAATCCACTATCTTCAAGGATTTCAATGTCCATTGTAAAGCTTGGTGCATTTGTAAAATAGATTTTTTAGTCACTTAAAGAAGCATTTCAATGAAGTAATGGAAATGCCATGTACCATGATGCCATTGTGGATGAAGCCCCGTCTGTACCGTGCAGGTTTTAAATGTGGATACTCTTCTGTGCTTGTGACTTTGATACCCCACACCTTCTTCCAGGCCTCATAAAGCTGAACATGTACAGGGTAGACCCCAGAGTGATGCGGAGCCACTGCATAGCCCATGTCAGTCGGAATACCATGCTCCTGAAACAAAGCAAAAGAAACAACACATTTAGTATACAGGATAATATGTAATGCCATCCAGTTTATTCTTATTCTACAACCAGTAGCTTTGAAGAAACTGTTGCTTTTGGGCAATCATGTATGTGTGTGTGTTTTGTATATATATAACATTCACACTAAAAATAAGAGACACAAGGTGCAAAATAATTGGTTTACAGTATCGAGGGGAAAATAATCCTGTTGGATATTATTGAGCTACCATTGTTTAGAACATATTTGACTCCCTGTGTATTATGCGTTATATGTATTTATAAAATATGCCCTATCTGGTTGGATTTTTTTTAAAGTAATTTTCAAAGGGCTGTGAAATTATGCTGTGTTATTTAGTTAAATTTCAAATTGTCTTGGATCAATAAACAAAGAGAAACGTGTTGACACAACAATTACCATTTGTTTATATTTTATATTACAAAAAGCAGAGGAACATTTCCATGGCTTTAGGTAGAGTAAATGCTATGTGTTGTATATCAGCATGCACACTGCCCTGTTATCCTTTAGGCTGCTTTGCTTTTGTTGTTAAACTTCTATTAGAATTGAGGATGACAATATTTTCTTAAAAAGGATAAAATAGTTTCCAGGGGGTGGGTTTATTTGCCCTGATCTATCTGTTGAATTTTACCCCAGGTAGTGCATGGTACTCACTAAATCTTTGGGGGACCCAAAATGAGAATATATTTAAGAAAATGTACTTTTTTACACTGTGTGTGCACCAATATGGAAAAATCAGCTAGAGGGTTTCCATGACCACCATTTTATGTGCTATAAAATTTAACTTTTGTAAGTGCTCTCAAATCTGAACAGTTAATTGGATTGCTTTGAAATTGGTGCACATTAGTGATTCAAATTTGGGGTCATTTTGCTGATGGGTTCCCAAATTACAGGCCCCCTCAAAAAAACCCCCAAACCTGGTTTCCTTCTGCTGTCTTATACTGTTAAACTGAAAGATACTAATGACTGGCTGAATCACAGACCTCTTGACTGCTGTGAATTCTCCCTTCATTTAACATAGGTAAGGATGATCACAGTTGATCACAGAATCTCCCCTCCTACCCTCTGTCCACCCAAGACAAAAGGAGTTTTGGACTAAGTAACTGGAGGTTGCTACAATTTTGGACTAAGTAACTGGAGTGGCTTATAAGTGGAAATTTTTTTTGCGGTGGGGGGGGGAGGAAATGTAATCAAATCCTCTGGGAGAAAAAGTAGACATGTGAGACAAAGGTACGTATTAGGAGTGGGAGAACAGGGAAAGAGGGGTTTGGGGATTAATGGCAAGAGAAGTTGGGGAGTCAAGTGTGGGAGGTATAGCACACTCTGCCAGTACACCCAACCCACACTCCAACCTTTCTGCACCCCCAGCTCTGCCAGTGCACCCTCTACTGTAACACAGTTGTTTTTCACTCCGGGATCTGGATATGAGTCTGGTTATAGGAGGAGGGAAATAAAGGCAATAGAAATGTTTGTATACCAGGGAGTGAAGACTTCAGGGAGACATGTTCCCTAGTTGCTGTGGGGAGGTCTAGGTACCATTGTGGGGAGGGAGCAAGTTGCGGGGGGGGATGCTTTGAATGTGTAAGTGGCATGGCTTGGAGATGCTCCAAAGCAAGGCTGGTGGGGCACAGCTGGTGTGTGTTTGGGGGGAGGTTGGCTCAGAATGCTAATTGTGGGACATATGTACAACTGCCTAAATGACTACTGACCCCTAATGACAACAACAAAACTTTTTCCTGTTTTAAGATAAAACCAAAATACCTAAGAAATTCAATGGGAAAACCCAAATTTAACCTAGAGTTAAGATTGTTCGATAGTATGTTGTTCTCTTGCAGAACAGTGAGTTGAACAACATTCAAACTAAAAGGACAAAAAAGAAAACAAATAAAAAAGGTTGCCTATGCTACATTCCTTCTGTTTTCCTGGCTGTGATTATGTGATAAGGCGATCTGTGCTTGCACCCACTGATATATATGAGCAATGGGAAAAGCTGCATATGTATCTTCTGGTTCTAGTATAAATAATTTCAATACAGAATTGTGTACATTATATAATTAGTAGGGCAGGAGTTTTATAACAAAGGGCATTGTCAGTAACAAGCTGGGATATGAGAGCAGTCTAAGAATTTATTTTCCTCATGCACTGTGGTTAGCGTCAGGTGTACTGAATGGTGGAGGCAATTAGCGCCGCTTGGTAGAGGTGTGTTTGCGAGATCTCAGAGTCAGCCCACAACATCTTGGCACCTGAGGTGGGGAACTCAAATGACGCCCCATGCCCCCTCACTTGGGCCAAAACTTTGAAAGGTCTCAATTCTGTCTTCTTCCTGTTCTACTCCTCTCATAGTATAGCTCTGCTACTTATCCCAATAAAGGAGATCTAACAACATAAAATGCTTTGTTCAAAAATTTTAAGTAACACTTAACTTTCAGACGCCTGAACTGTACATGTAATTTTTCTTGTCTGCATAGTAAACACTGGCATTTTTATCTGTTTGAATAATCAAAGTGGTGCTTTCCGTGCCTTCTTGGTTGCAAAGATTTGAACTGCTCCCTGCTGAATATCCACAGTCTGGGCCAGCTCATGCTCTACTGAGATTGTTGCAAGGCTGACCAGCCTCTTCTGTGTAATTGTGGAGCATAGATGTGTTTTTATTAACTTCAGCTTGGAGAAGCTGCGTTCTCCACTGGCAACTGTTACAGGAAGTGTTAGAAGTATGCGCACAGCAACAAAAGCATTTGGAAAGAGGGTGATCATCTTATTTGTGCACATATATTCCAGAACAGCTTTTGGAGTTGATCCTGCTGAAATGTATCTTGAAAGGGCTTTCAGTTCTTCACCTAAATCACTCACATCAATATTGCGCTTGTCATCACGTGACAACACTGTCTCTAGTGCCCTGCATTGCTGGTGTAGGTCTTCTTCAGGTGTAGTGAGGAATTTTGGAATATCAGACAACATCCCAAATATACTGCTAGGTTTCAGAGTAGCAGACGTGTTAGTCTGTACTCGCAAAAAGAAAAGGAGTACTTGTGGCACCTTAAGAGACTAACAAATTTATTTGATCATAAGCTTTCATGAGCTACAGCTCACTTCATTGGACGCATTCTGTGGAAAATACAGTGGGTAGATTTATATACACAGAGAACATGAAACAATGGGTGTTACCATACACACTTACAGACAGCCCCCCAATCTGAAGCAAATACTCACCAGCAACCACACACCACACAACAAAAACACTAACCCATGAACCTATCCTTGCAACAAAGCCCAACTCTGTCCATATATCTATTCAAGGGATACCATCATACAGCGTATATGGTAACACCCATTGTTTCATGTTCTCTGTGTATATAAATCTACCTACTGTATTTTCCACTGAATGCATCTGATGAAGTGAGCTGTAGCTCACAAAAGTTTATGCTCAAATAAATTTGTTAGTCTCTAAGGTGCCACAAGTACTCCTTTTTTTTTTTTTTTGCAAATATACTGTTGTGTTCCTTGAGCTACATGAAACATTCTTCAACTGACTGTATTGCACAATCTAGCACTTGGTTCAAGAATTCAACTTTGAATTGTTGTTTGGGGTCTCTTATGGGATTATCCTGTGCCTCATAAGCAAAATGTCTTCTTAGGTGACTCTTGTTTATTCTTGAATAGATGGGAAAATAGCTGCAGTGTGAAGTTCCTCTGCCAAATTCTGTGCACTCTTCAGAAAGTTTTGAAATCCCTCATCTGACTGGTAAGACTGTAGATCTGACTTTGCTTTGTCCAGTTGTTCCCTTGCACAAGATATATCAAGGTCAACACCTTGGAGTCTCTTGTGTACAACATTTATTTCAAAAAGTATGTCATGTCACAACACTAAGTCACACAGAAATTTGAAGTTATGTATGTTTCTGGTGATTCCATTTCCCTCTGCCACTGTTCTCCCACGAACAGTTCCTACCATAGCATTCAGAGTGGTAGCCGTGTTAGTCTGCATCAGCGAAAAGAATGAAGAGTACTTGTGGCACCTTAGAGACTAACAAATTTATTTGAGCATAAGCTTTCATGGTCTAAAGCTCACTTCATCAGATGCATGCAGTGGAAACTACAGTAGGAAGGTATATATATACACAAAGAACATGAAAAAAATGGGTGTTGGCATACCAACTCTAATGAGACTAATCAATTAAGGTGGGCTATTATCAGCAGGAGAAAAAAACTTCTGCAGTGATAATCAGGATGGCCCATTTCAAACATTGAGAAAAAGGTGTGAGTAACTGTAGGGAAAAAATTAGTATGGGTAAATTGTTTTTATTTTGTGTAATGACCCATCCACTCCCAGTCTCTATTCAAGCCTAAGTTAATGGTGTCCAGTTTGCAAATTAATTCCAGTTCTGCAGTTTCTCGTTGGAGTCTGTTTTTGAAGCTTTTCTATTGCAAAATTGCCACCTTTAAGTCTCTTACTTAAGTGACCAGAAAGGTTGAAGTGTTCTCCGACTGGTTTTTAAATGTTATAATTCTTGACGTCTGATTTGTGTCCATTTATTCTTTTGTGTAGAGACTGTCCGGTTTGGCCAACGTATATGGCAGAGGGGCATTGCTGGCACATGATGGCATAGATCACATTGGTAGATGTGCAGGTAAATGAGCTTCTGATGCTGTGGCTGATGTGATTTGGCCCCATGATGGTGTCCCTTGAACAGATTTGCGGACAGAGTTGGCACTGGGCTTTGTTGCAAGGATAGGTTCCTGGGTTAGGGTTTTTGTTGTGAGGTGTGTGGTTGCTGGTGAGTATTTGCTTCAGATTGGGGGGCTGTCTGTAAGTGAGGACTGGCCTGTCTCCCAAGATCTGTGAAAGTGAGGGATCGTCCTTCAGGATAGGTTGTAGATCCCTGATGATGCGCTGGAGAGGTTTTAATTGGGGGCTGAAGATGACAGCTAGTGGTGTTCTGTTACTTTCTTTGTTGGGCCTGTCCTGCAGTAGGTGACTTCAGGGTATTCTTCTGGCTGTGTTAATATGTTTCTTCACTTCAGCAAGTGGGCATTGTAGTTTTAAGAATGCTTGATAGAGATCTTGTAGGTGTTTGTCTCTGTCTGAGGGATTGGAGCAAATGTGGTTGTATCTTAGAGCTTGTCTGTAGACAATGGATTGTGTGATGTAGTCTGGATGAAAGCTGGAGGCATGTAGGTAAGTATAGCGGTCAGTAGGTTTCTGTTATAGGGTGGTGTTTATGTGACCATCACTTATTAGCACTGTAGTGTCCAAGAAGTGGATCTCTTGTGTGGACTGGTCCAGGCTGAGGTTGATGGTGGGATGGAAATTGTTGAAATCATGGTGGAATTCCTCAAGGGCTTCTTTTCCATGGGTCTAGATGATGAAGGTGTCATCAATGTAGCGCAAGTAGAGTAGGGGAGTTAGAGGACAAGAGCTGAGGAAGCGTTGTTCTAAGTCAACCATAAAAATTTTGGCATACTGTGGGACCATGCAGGTACCCATAGCAGTGCTGCTGACTTGAAGGTTTATTTTGTCCCCAAATGTGATATAGTTGTGCATGAGGACAAAGTCAAAGGTCAGCCACCAGGTTTGCCGTGACATTATTGGGGATACTGTTCCTGATGGCTTGTAGTCCATCTTTGTGTGGAATATTGGTGTAGAGGGCTTCTACATCCATAGTGGCCAGGATGGTGTTTTCTGGAAGATCACCAATGGATTGTAGTTTCCTTAGGAAGTCAGTGGTGTCTCGAAGATAGCTAGGAGTGCTGGTAGCATAGGGCCTGAGGACAGAGTCTATCTAGCCAGACAATCCTGCTGTCAGGGTGCCAATGCCTGAGACGATGGAGCGTCCAGGATTTCCAGGTTTATGGATTTTGGGTAGCAGATAGAATACCCCTGGTCAGGGTTCTAGGGGGAGTTTTTCTGTGCAGATTTTCAGGGAGTTCCTTGATCAAATGGTGTAGTTTCTTTTGGTAACCCTCAGTGGGATCAGAGGGTAATGGTCTGTAGAATGTAGTGTTAGAGAGATGCCTAGCAGCCTCTTGTTCATATTCCAACCTATTTGTGATGACGACAGCACCTCCTTTGTCAGCCTTTTTGATTAGTATGTCAGAGTTCTTCCTGAGGCTGTGGATGGCATTGTGTTCTGCATGGCTGAGTTTATGGGGCAAATTATGCTGCTTTTCCACAATTTCAGCCCGTATATATCGGCGGAAGCACTCTATGTAGAAATCCAGTCTGTTGCTTCGACCTTCCAGAGGGGTTCACGCAAAATCCTTCTTTTTGAAATGTTGGTAGGAAGGTTTCTGTGGGTTAGTGTGTTGTTCAGAGGTGTGTTGGAAATACTCTATTCCTTGAGTTGGAGACATCAAAAGTAGGTTTCTAGGTCACCGCAGAACTATATCATGTTTGTGGGGGTGAAAGGGCAGAAGGAGAGGCCCCGAGATAGCCTGACAGAAGAGTCTGTCCTAAGAGTATAGCTGGATAGATTAACAATATTGTTGGGTGAGTTAACGGAACCACTGTTGTGGCCCCTTGTGGCATGTCGTAGTTTATATAGTTTAGTATCCTTTTTCCTTTGTAGAGAAGCAAAGTGTGTGTTGTAAATGGCTTGTCTAGTTTTTGTAAAGTCCAGCCATGAGGAAGGTTGTATGGAAGGTTGGGTTTTTTTTATGAGAATATCCAGTTTTGAGAGCTCATTCTTAACCCACAGAAACCTTCCTACCAAAAGAAGCTATATCATTTGCTCAAGGAACACCCTGAAAAAACACAGAAACAAAGTACTCCTCGTTCTTTTTGTCATAGCATTATCTTCCATAATGAAAACTATGGCATCATCTATCTTCCTAATTTGATGTTTGATAGGCTTTATCACCTCCACTCGACTTTCCCATCATGTAGCTGTCATAAATATAAAGGGAAGGGTAAACACCTTTATATCCCTCCTGGCCAGAGGAAAAACCCTTTCACCTGTAAAGGGTTAAGAAGCTAAGATAACCTCACTGGCACCTGACCAGAACGACCAATGAGGAGACAAGATACTTTCAAAGCTGGAGCGGGGAGGGGAGGAAACAAAGGGGTCTCTGTCTGTGTGATGCTTTTGCCGGGACCAGAACAGGAATGCAGGTCAGAACTCCTGTAAAGAGTTAGTAAGCGATTTAGTTAGATATGTGTTAGATTCTGTTTTGTTTAAATGGCTGATAAAATAAGTTGTGCTGGATGGAATGTATATTCCTGTTTTTGTATCTTTTTGTAACTTAAGGTTTTGCCAAGAGGGATTCTCTATGTTTTGAATCTGATTACCCTGTAAGGTATTTACCATCTTGATTTTACAGAGGTGATTCTTTTACTTTTTCTTCAATTAAAATTCTTCTTTTAAGAACCTGATTGCTTTTTCATTGTTCTTAAGAGCCAAGGTTTGGGTCCATGTTCACCTATGCAAATTAGTGAGGATTTTTATCAAGCCTTCCCCAGGAAAGAGGGTGTAGTGCTTGGGGGGGAATATTTTTGGGGGGAGATGTTTCCAAGTGGGCACTTCCCCTGTTATTTGTGTAACACTTTGGTGGTGGCAGCTTTTAACCTAAGCTGGTAAGAATAAGCTTAGGGGGTCTTTTGTGCATGTCCCCACATCTGTACCCTAGAGTTCAGAGTGGGGAAGGAACCTTGACAGTGGCAGTCAGTGTCAGAGAGGACGTTCCCAGATGCTGCTTCAAAATTTGCCATCGATGAGTTGATGCAGAGAAAAATAAATAAATGCTTTGAATTACATTTAAAAATTCAGCAGCCTCACTAGAAGCTGATGCTGCAACACTGACCACCAAGTTCAATGAATGAGAACTGCATGGGACAAAAAAAGCTCAAGGGTTTAACTCTCAGATCCGTGTCTGCACTCCTCTGTTCTTTCCTCTCATGATGGCATCATTATCGTAGCCCGGACCTCTCATGTCAGCTATCGCACTTCCTGTATCTTCCAGCTTTTTAAGAGGCACATTTGTCATACCAGCTCCTGTAGTATCATCAATATCAATAAATTCTAGAAAATGCTCTCTGACAGTCACCATTGCAGGAACATTTTCACTAGGTTCTGCTGTTGTTACAAAATGCACCATTAAACTCATTTGTTCCATATGGCTGATGTCAGGTGTGAAGTCCAGAATAGCAGAGTAATATCTTGTTGACTTCAGATCTGCCACAATCTTCTGTTTGACTTCTGTTGCCAGTAACGGTGTGATCTCATTTTGAATTGTTTTTCCAAGGTAGTGGTGTGTGTACATTTCTTGGGTGGTGACTCTTCTTAGATCCTCTGGAGTACAGCATCAAACTCGGCCATCTGCTCCACAATTTTAAGGAAGTTTCCATTGTTTGGCACATACAGCTGATCTGAAGTGCCACACAGTGCTAGGTTGGGTAGCAAGCTGTCATAAATATAAAGAGAAGGGTAAACACCTTTAAAATCCCTCCTGGCCAGAGGAAAAATCCTTTCACCTGTAAAGGGTTAAGAAACTAGGATAACCTCGCTGGCACCTGACCACAATGACCAATGAGGAGACAAGATACTTTCAAAGCTGGAGAGAGGGAGAAACAAAGGGTCTGTCTGTGTGATGCTTTTGCCGGGGACAGAACAGGAATGGAGTCTTAGAACTTAGTAAGTAATCTAGCTAGATATGCGTTAGATTATGATTTCTTTAAATGGCTGAGAAATTAGACTGTGCTGAATAGAATGAATATTCTTGTCTTTGTGTCTTTCTTGTAATTTAATGTTTTGCCTAGAGGGATTCTCTATGTTTTGAATCTAATTACCCTGTAAGGTATTTACCATCCTGATTTTACAGAGGTGATTCCTTTTACCTTTTCTTATAATAAAATTCTTCTTGTAGGAAATTGAATGTTTTTTTCATTGTTCTTAAGATCCAAGGGTTTGGATCTGTGGTCACCTATGCAAATTGGTGAGGATTTTTATCAAGCCTTCCCCAGGCAGGGGGGTGCAAAGTTTTGGTGAGGATTTTGGGGGGAAAGACGTTTCCAAACAACGCTTTCTCAAAAATAAACCCAGACGTTTGGTGGTGGCAGTGGAAGTCCAAGGGCAAAAGGTAAAATAGTTTGTGCCTTGGGGAAGTTTTAACCTAAGCTGGTAAAAGTAAGCTTAGGAGGTTTTCATGCAGGTCCCCACATCTGTACCCTAGAGTTCAGAGTGGGGAAGGAACCTTGACACAAGCATTCTCACAATGGCAATGAGCCTTTTCAGAACATTTTGCCAATGAAGAGATTCTGATGCAATCTTCTTGTGATGCTGATCATCTGTGGTGGTCTTTAACCTTAGTCTCATTTCAAGCTCTTTCCACCTATGGGATGCTCTCTGGTGATCTGCTGCCTTTTCATGGCATGCCAGATTTCTAGCCTTATTTTTCCAGTCCTTTGTTCCTGTAGAACCAAATGTCGCTGGAACATTAGACTGGAAGAATTTGCAACAAAAACAGTATGCAGCATTCTGGGGTTTTGAGTACATAAACCATGGCCTCTCCACTTTGTAATCCATTGTGGATGGAAACTTCTATTTTCATTGTCTTTGGGGAACATGAAGTTTTTCACTTGCTGTGGCCCATGCAGTACAAGGAAGTCTCTCAGGCTATTGCTCAAGTGGGTCCACAGTCCTGGACCATCGAGACTTAATGAAATAAACTCAGCAGCAGCTGTTTCTTGCCCCTCCACCACACTCTTCTCTGATCTACACTTTTCTTCAGGAATGTGCATGGTTACATGCATTGGAGATGGAGATATGGATGCTGCAGTAGCTGCCAGGTCACCTGCACTCTGACTAACTGGGAGATCAGGCATCTCCTCACCACTCACATCCTCACTGGGGCCAGAAGGCTCACTGTGAACATTTGTGTCTATGTATCTCAGGCCTGGTCTACACTACGAGTTTATGTTGGATTTAAATCCGAATTAACCCTACACTCATTCACACAACAAAGCCATTTTTTCAACATAAACATAAATCTTAAAACTGATTTCTGTACTCCTCCCCAATGAGGGGATTAGCGCTGAAATTGACATCACCATTTTGAATTAGCGTTAGGTGGATGCAATTCGAAGGTATTGGCCTCTGGGAGCTATCCCACAGTGCACCATTGTGACCACTCTGGACAGCACTCTGAACTCAGATGCAGTGGCCAGGTGTACAGGAAAAGCCCCAGGAACTTTTGAATCTCATTTCCTGTTTGGCCAGGCGAGCTCATCAGCACAGGTGACCATGCAGTCCCAGAATTGAAAAAGAGCTCCAGCATGGACTGAATGGGAGGTACTGGATCTGATCGCAGTATGGGGAGAGGAATCCATGCTATCAGAACTACGTTCCAAAAGACGAAATGTCAAAACATTTCAAAAAATCTCAGAGGCCATGAGGGACAGAGGCTACATCAGAGTCGCAACACAGTGCCGCATGAAACTTAAGGAGCTCAGACAAGTGTACCAGAAAACCAAAGAATCAAATGGACGCTCCGGGACAGAGCCCCAGACATGCCGTTTCTACCAGCCAGGCGGTGGGGGGAGGGGAAAAGCAATCATCCCAGAGAATTGGATGGGGGAGGGGGTTAGTTTGGTTTCTGCTGCTGCAAGTTAACAGAAAAACTGCAGCACTAAATGGCCAACTCAACGTGCTTTGCTTGGTATGGGAGAGGAGGGCGCTGCTGTTATGGAGGTTGCAGGAGCCGAAAGACTATGGCTTACCATGGCCACCTGCCAGCCGAATTTTGTTGTCCTGCCCTGCATGTGTGATCTCTAACATCAAAGCTGCAGGCACTCAATATAAGATGCAAAATGTAACCTTGTACCAAAATCACATGTGCTATGTAATGTGAATAGCGTTGTTCACCGTGAAAGAGTATAGCCATTGTTCTGTAAAATGTATCTTTTTAAATACTTCATTCCCTTTTTTACCTCCAGCAGCTGCAAATGTTTCAAGCCTCCCTCCTCTCTCCCAAAGACTATCACAAATAAGGCGGCGAAAAAAAAGCATGCGCGATGACGTTCTCTGAGCTCATGCAGTCATCCGGCACTGACAGCTGTGTGGAGGGAAACAATAGCAGAGTACAGGATGGTGGCTGATGAACGTGAGGAGAGGTGGCGGCAGGAAGATCAGAGGAGGCATGAGGAAACACTGGGGCTACTGCAGGATCAAACGGACATGCTCCAGCGTCTGGTGGAGGTTCATGAATAGCAGCAGGATCACAGACTGCCGCTGCAGCCTCTGCTTAACCGCTCTCCCTCCTCCCCAAGTTCCATAGCCTCCTCACCCAGACGCCCAAGAATGCAGGGTGGGAGGCTCTGGGCACCCAACCACTCCACCTCAGTGAACAGCCCAAGCAACAGAAGGCTGGCATTCAACAAGTTTTAAAGTGGCCTTTTCCTTCCCTCCTACCCGCCTCCCACACCGTAGCCAGGCTACCTTGTGAGTTATCTCCCTCTTTTTATAATAAATTAATAAAGAATACATGTTTTTTAAATGATAGTGACTTTATTTCCTTTGCAAACAAGCTGTGATCAAAGGGGAGAGGGCAGGTGGCTTACAGGGAATTTAGAGGCAACCAAGGGGGCGGGTTTTCATCAAGGAGAAACAAACAGAAGTGTCACACAGTACCCTGGCCAGTCATGAAACTGGTTTTCAAAGCTTCTCTGATGCACATCACTTCCTGCTGTGCTCTTCTAACCGCCCTGGTGTCTAGCTGCATGTATTCAGTGGTCAGACGATTTTCATCAACCTCCCACCCCGCCATAAACATCTCCCCCTTACTCTCACAGAGATTGTGGAGCACACAGCAAGCAGCAATAACAATGGGAATATTGGTTTTGCTGAGGTCTGAGCGAGTCAGTAAACTGTGCCAGCGACCCTTAAAATGTCCAAATGCACACTCTACCACGATTCTGCACTTGCTCAGCCTATAGTTGACCAGCACCTGACTACTGTCCAGGGCATTGAGGGGTAGGCTGGGTCCCCAAGGATAACTATAGGCATTTCAACATCATTTTCTGGTCTGGGAAGTAAACCCCTTCCTGCAGCCGTTTAAACAGACCTGAGTTGCTGAAGACGCAAGTGTCATGAACCTTTCCTGGCCATCCCACGTTGATGTTGGTGAAATCTCCCTTGTGATCCACCAGTGCTTGCAGCAACATTGAAAAGTACCCCTTGTGGTTTATGTACTGACTGCCCTGGTGGTCCAGTCCTAAGATAGGGATAAGCGTTCCGTCTATAGCCCCACAACAGTTAGGGAATCCCATTGCAGCAAAGCCATCTGGTATGACCTGCACATTTCCAAGAGTCACTACCTTTGATAGCTGCAGCTCAATGATTGCATTGGCTACTTGCATCACAGCAACCCTCACAGTAGATTTGCCCACTCCAAATTGATTACCGACTGACCGGTAGCTGTCTGGCATTGCAAGCTTCCACAGGGCTATTGCCACTCACTTGTGAACTGTGAAGGCTGCTCTCATCTTGGTATTATTGCGCTTCAGGGCAGGGGAAAGCAAGTCACAAGGTTTCATGAAAGTGCCCTTATGCATGAGAAAGTTTCAGAGCCACTGGGAATCATCCCAGACCTGCAACACTATGTGGTCTCACCACTCTGTGTTTGTTTCCCGGGCCCAGAATCGGCGTTCCACGGCATGAGCCTGCCCCATTAACACCATGATCTCCAAATTGCAGGGGAACACAGTTTTAGAGAAAAGTGTGTTCGTGTCCTCATCACCGCACTGCCGTCGCCTCCTCACCTGGTTTTTCAGGTGCTGGTTCTGCATACACCGCACGATAATGCATGAGGTGTTTACAATGGTCATAACTGCTGCGGTGAGCTGAACAGGCTCCATGCTTGCTGTGCTATCGCGTCTGCTCCTGTTCAGGCAATCCAGGGAAAAGGGTGTGAAACGATTCTTTGCCGTTGCTCTGACGGAGGGAGCGGCAACTGACAGCATGGCTTACAGGGTTGGCTTACAGGGAATTAAAATTAAGAAAGGGGGTGGCTTTGCGAGAAACAGAATGGCCCCCTCAAGGAAAGAACTCAAAACTGGGTTTAGCAGGCCGTTGATTTCACGGAGGGAGGAAGAGAAAATGAATACAAAACAAATCTGGTGTATTTCTTGTTTTGATCCACTTCATCTATCTTTATACATCTTGCTGGCAGCAGACCGTGCAGTACGACCGTTAGCCATCGTCATCTCCTGAGTGCTCGGCAGAAGACGGTGCTGTATGACAGCTGGCCATCATCTTCTCCTGGCTGCTGATTAAAAGACAGTGCACTGCCAGTAGGACTGAATCGCCATGAGACAAAACTTAAAAGGGAAATGACCTGGCTGAGTCACTCCCATGTTTGCCCAGGCGCCCCTGACCTCATCAAGGTTGGTTAAAAGAGCACCCTGGATTACGTTGACAATGGCTACCAGTCATACTGCACTGTCTGCTGCCAAAAGGCAATAAACTGCTGCTGTGTAGCAATGCAGTACCACACCTGCCAGCACCCAGGATAGTGATGGTTAGCTGAGCGGCCTCCATGCTTGCCGTGGTATGGTGTCTGCACAGGTAACTCACGTAAAAAGGAGGAAAACAATTGTCTGCTCTTGCTTTCACGGAGGGAGGGAGGAAAGGGGGGCCTAACAATATGTACCCAGAACAATCCGCGACAATGTTTTATCCCCATCAGGCACTGGGATTTCTACCCAGAATTCAAATGGGCGGTGGAGATTGCGGGAACTGTGGGATAGCTAACTACAGTGCCAAGCTCCAGAAGTCGACGGTTGCCTCAATACAGTGGACGCACTCTGCCGATTACATGCACTTAGAGCATTTGTGTGGGGACACACACAATCAACTGTGTAAAAACACTTTCTACAAAACCGACTTCTATAAATTTGACCTAATTTTGTAGTGTAGACAAGGCCTCAGAAGAGCTCCTTCCTGCTTAGATAGAAAAGCTTCCTTTGCTTTCTTTCTTTTTCTGAATGCTGCCCCAGAGGGGCATTTTCTTCTTTTACTCATGACTGCTGTTCTGTGCCAGCTATAGTGGCTCTCAACACTCAATTGAAGGGGACAAATAAGCAGGCTGGTAGCAGGGCCTGAGTGAGGGAAGATATCAGCATCTTAAGGGCCTAACTAGCTCCTACTACTTCAGTTGACTGCTTGTTCTCCTCAAGTGGGTTCAGGGAAGCTGCAGGAAACAGGAAGCTCCCTGAGAAGCTCGTGTTAATCAGTCCAGGCTCCTGGGGGTGCTAGAGAGGTACATAAGAGGCTCCTCCTCGTCTCACTCCCTGCAGCTCCTGCTGCTTTCTGTTATTCCCTCTCACCTTTTCTCCTGCCTGCCTGTTATGTCTCTGGTGCCCTCCTTCCTCCAGCACAGCACTCCAGCATCTTGGTGCATCTAGAGCAGAGAGAATACATATACACCAGCAGCAGACACGATTTTCTACACTCTGGGTCCTACTAGTGGCTCTCGCCCACAGTCTGGCACCTGAGGTGGCCCCTTTAATTCACCTCATGGTAAA